>NC_090447.1:662753700-663056730 GCF_031143425.1 Pleurodeles waltl
ATCCCATTCCACTAGATCACCAACTCCCTTCTTTCCCCAACTGCCAAAGAAAATTGATCCTTTGTTACCTTGAAAATCTTGCTGATATTTCCACCATTCAAGGCCATGCGCTTTAATGGCCTTGCCACTCAAAGCATCACCTTTTACAAGTGTCCTAAAATTTGACATAC
This sequence comes from Pleurodeles waltl, assembly GCF_031143425.1. Classification (NCBI taxonomy): domain Eukaryota; kingdom Metazoa; phylum Chordata; class Amphibia; order Caudata; family Salamandridae; genus Pleurodeles; species Pleurodeles waltl. The sequence continues at coordinate 662,753,871 of NC_090447.1, forward strand.
CCTTCTCCTTCTGTACATGTGAAGGTTCTTTCATCCTGATACAATCACCAACCAATTTATTTCCTTAATTTACTTTAACACACACATTTCTAGTTATGTTTAAGCTTCAACTTAAGTTGATGGTTTTCAAATGTGGGTCTAATCAAAATGTTCTTTACTTGTTCATGTTCAGTTCAAGGATACTATGTCCTTAATTATGCTAAACTCATCTTGAATGCATAGATGTGACCTCTCATGACCTGGAAAGGACATCTACCTGTGACATTATTTGAACTTGTGTGATGAGACAAAAACATTCTATCAACGTTTTCGGATGTATCAATCTTGATTATTATTGCCCACTGGACATACTGAACCAAGACGAGTTTTGTTTTTTCGGTCAAACTGTTAGCGGGGGTGATAAAGGACAATCCTCTTGAGGGTGATGTTTAATTTGTTCAAAAAATCTCTAACTTCTTTGAAAACAAACTGGGCTCCAGTACCTAAGACCATTTGCCCAGTAAACCCTTCTTTCAGTAAGATGTTTTGAAAAATGTAATGACAGACATTTTGTTGGGTTCTTCAATTAATTATACATTCCACCATTTGCTATACTAACCAACTACAATTATGTGAAATGTGTATTTACATTGTAGAGACTTGAAAGGGCAAAAATAAACTCAACTGCTAATTTACACCACTGCCAATCAGGTTGTTCAATAGGCTTAAAGGGGAGGTACTCAATTTTCAGACATTTGTCACTACCACAGCAAAACACACAATATCTGACTGTCTGGATGATATCTGCATCCATACAAGGCTTCAAAATCTCATAACATATTTTCCCTTTGCTCCTGGTTTGCACCAGGTGCCCTTCCTGACCTTCACATATAATATTGTCCCTTAAAACAGTTAGGAGAGGAGGAAAAATTGGTTTCCTCTAATTAGAATCTTGTTTTTCTCAAGGGACAATTAATCAGTTATCTTACAGTAAGGTTGTATGTTCCTATGTAGTGATTTCTCTTTAGGTCACAAATCCATAATGTATTTACAATTGTAAGTTTGCGCCGCATTTGCATCAAAAATTGACGCAAATGCGGTGCTAAAAAAGTATAAATATGGGCCTTAAGGTCTTGTTCAAAGAAACCTCTTTCCCAACACACATTAATTAATTGGTGTGATCAGACGACTCTTGATCTTTCTCCTTATCAAGTTTTTTTATGTTGACATGAAGAAATAAGAGATGTTGACAGGTAATCTGCTCTAATGTTGCTAGCCCCAGAAATATGTTGTATCTAAAACATATACTATAATGAGTTAGATCTCAGTCTTGCAATTCTAGGTGTGTGATTGTTAATAGCACACCCATCTACAATTTTCACCAGGGGGTTTGTAGTCAGTCATTAGGGTAAATTTTGTGAACCACACAAAACTCTTAAATTGTTCTAAAGCCACAAAGTGCCTTTGATGCAAATACCACAGTTGTTTCATTTTCATTTTTTACCTTGGGGCAACCTAGCACCTAAACCATTGTTACATGCATCTCCTTTTATTACAATTTCTTTAGTGGAATCAAAAGGTGCATATACTTTGGTAGAAACAACGTTTTTTTTTTAGAGCAGTAAATTCAGTTTGACCCTTTTCATTTCACAAAACACTTTGTTTTTCTTGAGTATACATCTCAAATTTTCTTTTCTGTTATGCAAAATGTTGTATGAATTCTGAATACAGTTCTAATATGTCTAAAAAGGAAAAAAAACTGATATTTGTCATTAGGTGTGGGAGATTTAATGATGTCCCTACTAAACCATTATCCATTGAAGAATGGATGCAGCAAAGACCACATGAAATTATATCCTTTTGAACTGAAATTTTATTCAGGAGAACTAAATGTTGTGCAATGTCTGCAGGAGGTACCTAGCTCAACTTGGTGATAGGCAGATACCAGATTGATCTTACTAACATTTTCAGCACTAGCTAACCTAGTTAAAATTTCATTTTTGTGAGGTAAGGGGCAGGATCCAACCCAGATCTCCCTATCTAGACTCCTAAGATCAAAGCAGACCCTCAATTGTCCATTTTACTGTAGTGCTGCAACTAAAGGGGAAAGTCATTCAGATGATTCAACTGGCTCAGTGATACCACCATCACACATTGTTAGAGCATGTCAGCCAAATCTTCTCTGACACTGAACAGTACATTTCTTACTCTATCTTCAACCTCCCACCCTCCTTCTTTACCATGAATTTAATGTTTGAAGCCTTGGCTCTTACAGAGTTTGTTTGCTAAACACAGACTTGAAGACTCAGCCCATGCGTTTCTAGATGGCTGTATTTCATTAGGATTAGCTTCTTCCATAATTAGAGAAACTTGGACTTTTCTTCCAGCCCTTAGATTCATACCAAATAAACCTTGGTGAGCCCTCCCTAAAATGTATTTATCTCTGATATTCAAAGAATATTCAAAATACCCCAGAAGCACATTATTCTTTCCTTCATAAGACACAAGGCATCTATCAGGAGGTAGAAGTTCCTTTTCTGCACAATGATTTTGAATAATTCTTCCATTATTATGGAAATTCTTGTGCCAGGATCGAGGAGTGAATTTAGAACCGTCCCATCACCAATTATGTTAGTGTATGGATCTGCATATTCACCTTTGTGAGAGCAGATATTTTGACATGGAATAATTATTTTTATGTAATCATACGTATGCACTAACATGAGAAATGCTTCAAATGAAAAATAAATGTTAACATGAAAAGTGTGCCTACTTAGTGGCCGCCATCAGAGTTAAAGGCTTGCAAATGTTTTTTAAAATGTGTTAGCTCAGTGATGAAAGAAAAATATTCTGTCTCTTCTCTTCAAGAACATGTTCTTTACAAAAATAAATGCTGAAATAATATGAGTATGTCTTGAGTTTTCTGCAGCGCCTTTTGGCAGAGCAAGGCCAGAGCTAATGTTGAATGTCTGTCAAATTAACAGAAAGCACTTGTTCTCTGTTGTGTGTCAAGCAAGCAAGGTCAAAGCATGTAGTTATCTGCTTGCCATGCTGACCTAAAGTATCAACTGCTACAAAACATCTCTGTAGAATTACAAGTTTCTTCTGTCTTAATCTTGAGTTTTTTCTGTGTTCGTTCTAATGGACTGTGTTTCTCTCTATCCCTCGAGGGGAAGATCTGATTTCGAAAAATATTTCTACTACTTCCTGACTATGGTCCAGCAGCAAGAGCATTCTGAAATGTGCTGAACAAAGACCTTCACTGAAACAGTGCAGAAAAGACCTCAGATATAATAATTATTGTTTGGGCTTACGCAAAAAGGAAGAGGCAGAGGAATACAGAGCATTTAGGCAAATAGTGGAATATTTTCTGATGAGCTAATGTTTCGTGATTGGGTGATTTATGCACATATGACGTAGTCAGCCAATCACAGAAGCTTAGCAAGTTTAATTTAATGTTTGAGAATCAGACATTGGGTGTTCATTGCTTCCTGGTTTCCAGAGGCTTCACTTCTCATTTCTTATGATCTGTCACTTTTACATTTCATGCTTCACCAGTCAGTCTACTGACATTCTGGTATTTTATTATTTGGAATTATTTTTCTATGCTAGCCTGTAGTGCTATGCTGCCTGCCTTAGATAATTAACTTGATGGTTCAGAGAACTTAGAGTCCAAATTTCTGAATTGTCACCCCTTTCCCTTCCCCTGCCCTGATGCTGTTACTGCTGACCCCCTGATGAAGCTATGCCGTGGTGCTGAATCCTTTAGGATTGGTAATTATATTGATCTGTGCAATGTTATTTGTCTTTTGTTTTACAGGTACCAGATGCTACTGTTTTAAATTCTGCTGCTATTTTTGATAGTGCCTTAGCTAGATGTTTTCTACATTAATGTTACTAAAATTTTTGCATGATGCCCAACATGCTAATGTTAATTTGAGGTTAGTGAGGTGTATTCTCTATGCCTATGATTTTACATAGTTTTGTTACTGAATCAAATGTATGTAATCTCTCTTACACAGATATTCATGTTATTATTTTGTGTTCTAACTACTGAGTTCATTGTTTTATTTTCTCTATTTAAACTAAGATTTTTCAGGCCAATCCGTCAGCCTGTGATGCTACCTTATTTGTACCATTTGGAGTTGAGAATAATTTTCAGGATCTTAGCATTGATAAAATATAGAAATAAATATTATAATTGATACTAAAAGGTGTGGTTATTAATGTCCAAATGGGTCATGGTGCATCATATACTGATTCCTTGGTGATTATTATTGTTTAATGTTGTTTTTGTGTCAATAATCAATATGTTAATCAGTGTGGTTATCAACATAATCTAAACAAGTCAAAAGGTTAATTGACCTTATAGCAGCATCCAATCACTCACTATTATGAAATAGATGAGACAAGGATCTGCGCTGTAACACCTTCTCCCCTTCTAACAAACCGAAGGACATTCTTAGTACTATTAGGTTGATCCACTGACTCATCACTGACATATTATTCATACATGACACTGATTTATTTTGTTGATCTAGTATACTTAAGCAAAATGATCCTGTTTGCCGCATTTTATGCATGTTGTATTTTTAACAAGACAAGGATTTCCAGTGGATGAATGATTAAGAAAACCAAATCTAAAGCATATATTTTACTGTTTGAAAAAAAACAGATTTGTCATTTTCCTTTTCAAAATGTTTCTTGCCTTCTATAGTTATTTTCAGATGTAAAATATCCGTCACAATACTTACTATTTCCTGGACTTTCTTTTAGGAAATTCTTATGATGATTTTTGTGAAGTCACAATGCTTTCAACAAAAGCAATACTTTCCGAAGCAAAAAATTTTAACGTTAACAAGTTCTCTTGAACTTCCCTGTCCCAAAATATAACTGCAATCTGTTCCCTAATTAGATGGGTTATAAACCTTCCAAATTTGCAACCAGCAAATAGTACATGCAAAGCTGTTATATAAACGTCAATAGACTCATCCTGGTGCCATTCACAAGTATAAACATGTGGCTAAAGACAATTAAGCTTGGATGGACACCAATTAAGCTGGGATGGACCTTTTTCTTTTCAATTTTTTCGAATTGCGTCTTGACAAATTATTGGGTGGTGATTTTTCATGCATAGCGTTCCCTTGAACACCAAAGTTGTGCTCTAATAAGAATCTCTTCCTCTCTGCCTAAATATTTTGTGAAACCCTAGGCCAAGTATTTTCATTGAATGGAGGTGGCATTTACGCTTTGCATTATGCCAAAGAAAGAAAGATTGGAATGAAACAAGAAATGTGAGTTGGGCAAAAGTGTATGTTTCATTGTTGTTGTTTATTCCTGTAAGATCAGTGACACACAGAAGAAACAAGCATGTGTATCACTGTTTGTCAAGAAAAATTACTTCTTTCACAAGTTAACATGCATGTGTGCATAATGTCTAGTGAATCACAATGATATGTGTGCATATCTCAGTTAGTCAGCACTAAGGGCTTGATTTATAATTTGGCAGATAGAGTAATCTTCCTTGGCGTGGCATGGCACTTAACATCTGCCAGTTGAACACCCCACTTTGCCTTCAAACTGTAGAAATGACTACCAAGCTAGTTGTCATTTCCAAAGTATTGGCAGGAACATAATGGCCTGTCAACAGGGTGGAGCCATCCATTAAAATGTTTTCTTCTTTTTTTTCTTCAAAAAGAAAATCCCAATGCGAGTGAGAGGAGCATTTAGCAGTTTTCACTGACAATTATCAACAGGGTTCTCCAGGCAGTGACAAACAGAGAAAACTGACCTCTAATTCCACCCATCTAACTTAGGTAGGCAAAATAAGAGGTTTAATTCTGACAGTGCTCTACAAGGCAGTTGGAGGGGTATAATCACAGCAGAGACAGAGTTGTTTCCACCATGATTAAGCCAATGGTCCACACACGTATAAATCAGACAGGCAGGCCACAGTCTTGTGGGTACCACTACTCTGTTAATGTTGCGAAAGAGTATCCATACTGCCATGATCTAAATCAGGCCCTGAGTTGCTCCAGCAACATGATAAGAACCTTATAAGTGTAAACGTCACTTGGATTATTAGGAACACAATAAACTGCTGCACAAAATAGTGCTCTATCACTGTTTGAAGGCCTGAATTACTCTGTAAACATATGACCAGCTTGTGAGTGTGCATGTTACTGTCAGAGTATTATGCCCTCAGGACACTGACATTTTAGACTCTATATTTACTTCCACCATCAGAGCCCTGGATTTCAGGGTCTCTTAGTGCTCTATTCTCCCTAGTTTAATTTATACATGATCCTGCTAGTATATCTTACCCATATTTAGTGATGGCTTTTCACACAGATGGATAATGAAGAGAAAGATCTATTTACCACCAGCCCAGGCAGTCCCAGGATATAATTGCCTAGAATGTTCTTGGCTGACCAAGCAAAAACATTCCAAGCACATTAGGGCCCCCATTCCGACTTCGGCAGTCGCACCGCGACGGACCCGGCAGAGCGGACCACCATTTTATGAGCTTGTGAATAGAACCAACAGACCACAGCAAAGTCGCCACTCGAACCACCACTGCGGATGGACCACTGCTGCCGGCGGCAGGCATATCCAGGCCTGCTTTGAGGGTGTTTCGCACATCCCTAATATGAGGCTGCACACTGCCAGGATTTCCAGGGCGGTCGCATGGCCAGGAAAAGCCAGGCGGAAAAGATTCACTCAAAAGAGAACACTCACCTTCAGGAACACAGGCACATCCGCAGGCGCCATGGCATGTGTTAGACTTGGCATCCTTGGCGTGGTCTCCCCTAATTTTTTGCCTCTGTTTCCCAGGTTGTTGATGAGTGCTGGATTATGTTTTTACTGTTTTTGATACTCTTGGCACTTTACCACTTCCAACCAGTTCTAAAGTGCAGGTGCTCCTGTGTAAAGTGTATGTATAATTGGCTATCCACGATCGACATATTTGATTTACCAGTAAGTCCCTAGTAGAGTGCACTTGAGGTGCCCAGTGCCTGTAATTCAAATGCTATTAGTGAGCCTACAGCACTAGTTGTGCCACCTACATTAGTAGCTCTGTAAATATGACCTAGACCTGCTACTGCAGTGTCTCTGTGTGCAGTTTCAAACTGCCAATTCGACTTGGCCAGTGTACCCACTTGCCAGGCCTAAACCTTCCCTTTTTATACATGTAAGGCACCCCTAAGATATGCCCTAGGCCGCCCCAAGGGCAGGGTGCAGTGTATGTTTAAGGTAGGACATATACTAGTGTGTTTTATATGTCCTAACAGTGAAATATTGCCACATTTGGTTTTCACTGTTGCAAGGCCTATCTCTCTCATAGGTTAACATGAGGGCTGCCTTTGAACATTATTAAAGTGCAGATTCCCTGTGAGAGTAGATAGAAATATGAAGTTTGGGGTCTCTGGGCTCACAATTTAAAAATACATCTTTTAGTGAAGTTGGTTTTAGAAAGCAGGCAATTTCTTGCTTAAACCATTATGTGACTCTGCCTGTTTGTGGATTCCCTCTCTGGGTCAGTTTGACAGTTGGGCTGTTTGCACCTCTCCTCTAGACAGTGACACAAAGGGAGCTGGAGTGTAGTCTGCATATCTTGATGAGCCATCTGTACTGGGAGGGGAGGGAGGTGTAGTCACTCATACCTGAAAGGGATGTGCCTGCCCTCACACAATGCAGTCTCCAACCCGCTGGTTTCTGTCTGGGGCGTGGCCTGGGCAAGGCAGGATCTTGCAAACAAGAGAGACTTTGCTTTAAAGGCAGAAAGGGGTATAAATATTGGACCCAAAACCCCTGCAAATCAGATTTCTTCAAGGATTCAAGAGGAACCTCTGCCTGGAGAAAAGCTGAAGAGCTGAGGAGAAGTGCTGCCCTGGTGTGCTGTGTTGGGCTATCCTGCAGTTGCTACTTCTGTCTGTGCAAGGGGACAAAGACTGGACTTTGTATTGCATTCCTGCTTGAGAGGTATCTCCATGGGCTTGGAGTAGAGCTTACCTCCTGTTTTGAAGCCTCAGGGACAACAAAGGCTTCACCACCCAGTTCTGTGTCTGCCTGCTGTGGACTCTAGCTTGCCAAGGGTGCCATTCCAGTTCCTGGGCCCCTGGAAGTGAATTTCTGGAGAAAAACCTGTGTAACGATGCCAGACAACGCTGTGCTACTTCATAAAGGACGCTGCTGCCCGGAACCACAACGCCGCCTGCCCAGAGGCTGTAGACCTCACAGAAGTGCAATGACCCCGACGACCCTGTAGGCTTTGCATTGCTGCACTCTGTCACAATGCCGCTTAGTATCAACTTGCAGCATTTGTGCCTCTAGGTGCTTTTTTGTGCTTTTAAGTGCTACATTCATATTTTTAACTGTGTATTGTGGATTTTTATCATATTTGGTCTTGTTTACTTAGATAAAATAATAACTATTTTTCTAAACCTGTGTTGCGTCATTTTGTAGTGGTTCACTGTATTACTGTGTGTATTTGTACAAATACTTAATACATTATCTCTGAAGGTAAGCCTGCCTGCTGGTGCCAAGCTACCAAGTGGGTGAGCAGGGGATAACTGAGTGTGATTCTCCTTACCCTGAATAGAGTGAGGGTCCTTACTTGGACAGGGGGGTAACCTAACTCCCAACCAAAGACCCATTTCTTACAGCATGCGAATTGCAAGTCTTCCCAATGCTCATGCTGGCTAGTGAACTCCAGGACCAGCAACAAAGACACCAACCGTAAGCCTAGCACAAACTGGAGAGAAGTATATTAGTACACACACAACACAGGGAACAGGGAAGCATTTCTTATGTGCAAAGGGACGGTCATGAGAGTAAGTAATGGGAGTGGCGGTAGAAGGAGTGGTTAAGAGTTGGGTACGTGGAGGTGATTTGGGTGCAGGTGCGTACTTGGATGCCATGTGTATGGGGGGAGATGATGCAGGGAGATGGCAGGGGGATGTGTGAATGTATGTTGTGGTGATGTGTGCAGGTAGAGTGGGTGTGCTGCATGTGGGGGTGTTGACAGTCATGCTGAGTGTACATGTGATGGATAGGGTGCATGTGTGCAGGTTCTGATTTTGTGGTGACAATGAGTTCAAATGTGGCAGAATCTGGGACTGATGAGGTGGTGACAGCAGGTGTGAGTGGTGTAGTGCCGGTGAGGGGGATGGTGGTGGGGGAGTCAGTGTAGGGAGTGGATGCTGTAATGGCTGCATCTGAATATTGTGTGTGTGCATGACGATGGTGGCGTTTTTGTTGCTCATGTCTGTCTTTGAATATGGTGTCTGTTGATCTTGAATCATGTTGGTCAGAAAATGTGCCTTGGATGGGTGAAGGGAGAGGGATGTGGGAATGGGAACAGGTAGTTGGGGGGAGGACTGAAGAAGCAGGGACACTGGCTGCCATCAATGAGGAGGCCAGATCCTGAAACAATCTCCGCAGGCCAGCCACTGCACCATGAATGCCTTCCAGGAACGCATTGTACTGCTGCTTCTGCGATGCCAGTCCCTGGATGGCATTCACGATGGTTGACTGTCCCACAGAGATGGACCTCAGGAGGTCAATAGCCTCCTCACTGAGGGCGGCAGGGTTAACTGGGGTGGGGGCAGAGGTGGCTACGGCAAAGGAGATGCTCACCCGCCTGTGTGAGTGGGCATGGGCAACTGGGTGGGGAGCAACAGGGAGGGCGGTGCTGGAAAGGGGGGTGGCGGACAAGGATGCAACTGGACTGGTCCCAGATTAGTCCACCACCGGCAGGGAGCCTCAATCAGAGGAGGAATGTGAAGATGGTGTGGTTGATCCTGTCTCCCCCATGGCACCCCACTCACCCTCCGTCCTACAAGTCCCCTCAGCTCCACTGGAGTCAGCCTCTGTGTCCCGTCGGCTGCAGCTTCCCCACTCACTGGTGCCCCATCACCTGCGCCAGATGATGCTGATGCCCACATAGACAGTGGAGGAGAGAGAGGGAAGGAGAGTAGGAGAGAGCGACAGGTGCTATGGGTCAATGCCAGCACAACAGTCACACAGTGAAACAACATCATAATCTGTTGGCATGCCATGTCACGCCATGCCTTCGCCTATACATGCGACAACAGTGGAACACCATGAGCCAACCTACAGCTTTGCTGATCTGTACTGCTGATGGTTGTACAATTGTACACATGTACTTGATGTGACTCACACTAGTCACACATGCCAAGTACTTGCTAACTCCTCATGGTTGTTTAGGGAACAAAACCTGTACATCTGTATCAACTGAATCCTGCATGGTTAGGTAGCATGCCCACTAAGCCAGTGACATCTACAACACTGACATCTTGCCCCACTCTGTCTGACTACACATACATTACAGGGCAGCACAACAAGGACACAACGAGGTGAGAGTGTGTACTTACCCCCTTGTGGTTGATGGGCTGCCCTCATGCTCCCATTCACCTCGAGTAGGCCACCGGCAAAATGCAGGCCATTAGGAAGGACAGAGTCCACAGGCAACCCCCCTCATTAGGAGGATGTCCCCAGCTGGGCCTCCACTGTATTCCAGACCCAGCGTCTCAGGTCCTCTCACCGCTTTCTGCAGTGGGTGCTCCACCCCACATGGACCCCTAGGGTCCGCACTTGCTTGCCGATGGATGGCCTGCCAAATCCCCTTCTTCTGATGGGCGCTGACCTGCCTAGGAGACCAGTCAGAAGGCTAAAGTCATGTAAAGTGGCATCACAGGGACAGCAGTGGACAGCACACATCTCACACAGCTCATGGCAACACCACATGTTAACACTCCACTACGGTCAGACTCCTCACCGATTTCCATGCATCCACTCTATCTGCCATGTCCCAATGCCTTACATCCACATATACTGCTGTCAGACAGGACGGTGACAATAGACTCACCTGCTGCTCTGGTGTCCCATACAACTGTCCATACAGGGGTAGGCCCTGTCCACAAGCTTCTCTAGTTCCTCCTGGGAGAGGGCTGGGACCCTGTCACCTGCAGGATGTGGCATTTCAGCTACCAGAGTCAGAACACAGTAGCACACGCAGTGGAGGTCTTGTGTGCAGGAGTGTCAGGAGTCAAGTGAGCATTGCCATCTAAATTGCCGTCACGTCCGCCGCGGATATCACTGTCACCGCTGGCGGCGACCACCATTGGCTCCAGTCTCCCATAGACATCCATGTTATCGACCTCAATCGTGTGCATGCAGGACAGGCGACTGCCATTTTACGTGTATGTTGTGAATAGGGGCATAATGTTAGCTGTGTCATGGGTGAAAATTGTTACTTTTACACAGCTCTACTCTGTCTGCACAGTCAATGCAGACAATTTTCTGACTTCTCCCCCTCCTGTTCCCAGATACGGTGCAATGCTGAGGATGGGACATGCTCCTATGTATAGGCTGTTGAAAAATGGGTTACTGGTAAGGGCAGGTAGGTACCTACACTTAGCAATAGGCCATTAACCTCCACTTAGGTCCAGTTAGGTCTCAGTAAATTAAACCCGGATCAACCTTTGGTAGCTTGGCAACGAGCAACAAGGCTTAACTTAGGAGACAGAGTGTAAAGCATTCAAATATCACAAAACAGTAATTAAATAAAACACAGGAAACAGTTTAAAAATCCAAAACCAATTTATAAAAATAGATAATATTTCTATCTTTAAAATGACACAAAAAAACGAATAAAATCAAATAAGGGGAACCGGAGATATTAATTTTTAAAGAATTATTATTTTTTAGCGCCTAGAAACAAAAAGTGCCAATTGAGTCATCTGGTTGCACCTCGACCGGGTCAAAGTCAAAGTTTAAGTCCGACCGCGATGGAGCCCGGCTCTGCTACAGGCCGCAGGAGGCCTCGGTCAAAAGTTTACCTTCGCACTTAGTCGTTTTTCTGAAGATTTTCTTCAACGGGACGAACCTGTCAGTCCAATCCGACCTCCTGGAACTCTTCTCTGGATACGCATCGCGGGAATCCTCGTGGAGATTTTTACCTTCTGACTTAGTCGTTTTTTGGAGGTGAAAATCCTTCGACTGGGGTAAACCTGGATCTTGATCCGACGTCCTTGGAGCCCTCCACGGATATGCTGGCGGGGAGGTCCCGGTCAACTTTTTACCTTCGGACTTAGTCTCTTTTTCAGAGATTTTCTTTACCGGGACGAACCAGCAAATCAGGCCGGGTCGCTAAAGTTGCTGTGTCGGGTCGGTCCCTCTACGGAGCTTTTTGTCAAAAGTTCTCCAAACTTCTGGGGCTTCTCCCAGATGTTCTTTTAAGGTTCTTTTGGGGTCCACAGCTCACCCCAAGGGTCCAGTAGATCTGAGATGATCCTTGGGGGTGCGGACTACAACTCCCAGAATGCACCTGGCGCAAACTCCTTTTTGGCCACTGGGCAGTGGTCAGCTGGTTGATTTCTTCAGGATTTGGTGCAGGGGACTCTGGTTAGCAATTTTTCAACTGTAGCAAACAGGGAGTCCCTCCTTGAACCAGGTGAAGCCAGGAAGTCCTTCTTGTGGTGAAGCCCAAGTGTGCAGGTGGTGCAGTCCTTCGGAGTGCAGGTTCCAGGTGCAGGCCGGGGTCCAGCAGGGCAGTCCTTCTTCTCCTTTGGTTCTTCCTTGTTGGATGTGGTAGGGAACTGAGGTGTGGGCGCAGGTCTGCCAGTTTTATGCTTGCTCCTGGGTAAAAAACAGGGGGTCCTGATTCTCCAATCAGGTGCAAGGTCCTTCCCCCTGTGATGACCACATCCTGGGAAGTGTGGCAAAAATCAGTCCCAGGAGGCAACGTTCCTCAAAAATCCATCATGGCTGAAAATTATTTTTGGAGGTTACATCTGGCTGAGCCCACCCACTGGTGTGGCTAAAAATCATAAACACACCCCATTCCTGCCCTCTCCTAATCTAATCAAGGGGGCATCTAGTTGTCTGGGGTTGCAGGATGTGGGGGTGTTGCTGGGTTGCTCCAAATATCCTTCTCTGCCTTTGAAGACCAGTTTGGAAGCCCTCCCCCTTCCTGCCTCACCATCTGCTGAGGGGAGATTATGTCCCACAGGCACATCTCTTTGTGTGAAGCCATGCCACTTCACACCTCATCAAGGCAGCCTGGCCAGGCTGCCAGAGGCTGGCCAATCAGAGCACAGCAGCAAAAACAATGCAAGGCTGATATTGGCAACTTTTCAGGTAAAGTTTAAAACTCTTTACCTGAACAAGTTATATTAAATCCAACAACTGGAAGTTGTGGGATATATTATAACAATTAATTTGATACCAAACTCTTGGTATCCATTACTTAAGGGGACTTTTAAAATTAAAAAATGTCTCCCCATTGTAGCCTATTGTTGGAAAATGGGTTATTGGTAAGGGCAGGTAGGTACCTACACCTAGCAACAAGCCACTAACCTCCACCTAGGTACAGTTAGGTCTCAGTAAATTAATCCCAGCTCAACCCTTGGTAGCTTGGCAACGAGCGTCAAGGCTTAACTTAGGAGACAAAGTGTAAAGCATTCAAATATCACAAAACAGTAATCAAATAAAACACAGGAAACAGTTTAAAAATCCAAAACCAATTTATAAAAATAATTTATATTTTTATCTTTAAAATGACACAAAAACGATTAAAATCGGTTCAGGGGAACCGGAGATATGAATTTTTAAAGAATTACTATTTTTCTAGCGCTTAGAAACAAAAAGCGCCAATCGGGTCATCTGGTTGCACCAGGACTGGGGCAAAGTCAAAGTTTCAGGCCGACCGCGATGGAGCCCTGCTCGGCTACAAGTCGCGGGAGGCCTCGGTTAAAAAGTTACCTTCTGACTTAGTCTTTATTTTGAAGTTTTTCTTCACCGGGACGAACCTGCCAGTTGAATCCGACCTCCTGGAGCCCTTGTCTGGATACGCGATGTGGGTTTCCTCGGTGGAGATTTTTACCTTCGGACTTAGTAGTTTTTTCGAGGTGAAAATCCTTCGACCGGGGTAAACCTGGATCTTGATCCGACGTCCGTGGAGCCCTTCTCGGATACGATGGCTGGGGGGTCCCGGTCAACTTTTTACCTTCGGACTTAGTCTCTTTTTCTGAGGTTTTTCTTTACCGGGACGAACCACCAAGTCAGGCCGGGTCGCGGTTGAGGCAAGCCGGCTAGAATTTCCGCGGCGGGTCGGTCCCTCTCTTGAGCTTTTTTACAAAATTTGTCAAATCTTCTCCAAACTTCTGGGGCTTCACCCAGATGTTCTTTTAAGGTTCTTTTAGGGTCCACAGCTCACCCCAAGGGTCCAGAAGTTCTGTGATGGTCCTTGGGGGGTGCAGACTTCAACTCCCAGAATGCACCTGGCGCAAACTCCTTTTTGGCCACTGGACAGTGGTCAGCTGGTCACTTTTTCAGGAGTTGGTGCAGGGGACTCTGGATAGCAATTTTTCACCTGTAGCAAACAGGGAGTCCCTCCTTGAACCAGTTGAAGCCAGGCAAAGTCCTTCTTGTGGTGAAGCCCAAGTGTGCAGCTGGTGCAGTCCTTCTGAGTGCAGGTTCCAGGTGCAGGCCAGGGGTCCAGCAGGGCAGTCCTTCTTCTCCTTAAGTTCTTTCTTCTTGAAATTTGGTGGGGATCTGAGGTGTGGGTGCAGGTCTGCCAGTTTTATCCTTGCTCCTGGGTGAAAAGCAGGGGGGCCCTGGTTCTCCAATCAGGGACAGGGTCGTCCCCCTGTGATGACCACTTCCTGGGAAGTGTGGCAAAAATCCATCCCAGAAGGCAACAGTCTCTAAAAATCCAACATGGATGAATCTGATTTTTGGAGGTTACATCTGGCTGAGCCCACCCACTGGTGTGGCTAAAAATCATAAACACACCCCTCTCCTGCCCTCTCCTAATCTAATCAAGGGGGCACCTAATTGTCTGGGGTTGCAGGATGTGGGGGTGTTGCTGGGTGCTCCAAATGTCCTTCTCTGCCTTTGAAGACCAGTTTGGCAGCCCTCCCCCTTCCTGCCTCACCATCTGCTGAGGGGAGATTCTCTCCCCCAAGCACATTCCTTTGTGTGAAGCCAGGCCACTTCACACCTCATCAAGGCAGCCTGGCAGAAGCTGCTGCAGGCTGGCCAATCAGAGCACAGCAGCAAAAACAATGCAGAGCTGAAATTGGCAACTTTTTAGGTAAAGTCTAAACTTTTTACCTGAACAAGTTATATTAAATCCAACAACTGGAAGTTGTGGGATTTATTACAACAATTAATTTGATACCAAATTCTTGGTATGTAACATTTAAGGAGACTTTAAAATTTAAAATAAAGTCTGCCCATTCTAGCCTATGAAGGCCATTTACTTCAATGAGGGAAAAACGAATTTGGCTGTTTTTACCTCACCAAGGCTTATAAATCTATTTTTATAAAGTCCCTGCTTATAGTTACATGGCACCCAGCCCTAGGGGCACATAGGGCACACCTTAGGGGTGACTTATATGTAAAAATAAGGTAGTTTAAGACTTTGGAAGTACCTTTAATTCCAAAGTCGAATTTGCATATAACTTTAATTTAAAAGCAGCCAGCAAGGCAGGCTTGCTTTTAAAATGACACTGGGCACCTCAGCAGTGCACCTAGGTGTGCACCACCTATGCTGTGGTCCCTAAACCTACATGCCCTACCATATACTAGGGACTTATAGGTAGGTTAACTTAGCCAATTATAATTAGCCTAATTTGCATATCCATTTTACACAGAGCACAGGCCCTGGGACTGGTTAGCAGTACCCAGGGCACCATCAAAGTCAGGAAAACACCAGCAAAAAGAGGAAAATGGGGGCAAAAAGTTATAGGGCCTCTGCAATCAGCCCTGTTTTCTCACACAACCCCCCCCCCCCAGCCCACACGCCCAGGAGACTCAGCCCAACCCTGGGAGAGTCTTCCTGGCTTGTTAGGCGAGGAAGACAGTGAAGAAAACTGGCTGTCCCTTTGCAGGGCCTACTCTGCCTTATATCCTCCTGTCAGGGTCACTCCCTATGGGTAGTGAAGCCATCCCAACAGTAAAAGGACCCAACTCAAACTGAAACTTTCCTCTAGGGGGGTCTTCCTCCTTTCTCTCTGCCAACTTGGGTAGTGAGGTGCCCACCTCCCCTACTCCAAACTTTGCTAGGGCAACACCTAGCTTACCCAAAGAGGTCACCCAACACTTGAGCAACCCCACCATGACCAATAGGGTCAGGGGGCCTACTTTGCTATTGGCCCTGGGGTCTGCCTCCCAGGCCAAGTACATTGCTGCCAGGAAGGCTAGCACCCAGCAGAGGCTACTGACAGCTGTCAGTACCCAGAACCACACCCTAAGCTCTCCACTGACAGGTGGCTGAGCTGCTTTAGGGGCAACTTTGGGGTCCTGGCACCCCTCTTGCTGTCTAGAGTGTGGGGCTACCACCTCCTGTGGCAGACACCCTCCTTCCACTCTCCCTTCTGTCAATGCACGGGCAACACCCTGCAACTGGACAGCTGCCTGACTACTCAGGAGTTCCTTAGGGTCAGGGGAGGCTTCACCAGTGCCAACTCTGGGCTCCCCCCCTACTGGGGCAGAAGGCCTTTGGCTCCCTGGAACTCTCTTTAAGAGTGGCCTACCCTTCCTTTTCTTCTTTCCTTTTCTTGGGGACCCCTGTCTCCTAACTGTAGGGACTGACTCCCCAGGACTTTGGGTTGGGGGGGCGCCCTGGGCGACCACCCCATCTGTGACCAGACTCACCTCTGGGAGGTCATTGCCCAGGATACAATCTAGGGGAAGGTCAGCACTGACTACCACCCTAATCCAGTCAAGGATACCCTCCCTCTCTAGGGGCACTATGGCTACAGGTTTGGAGGTGACCTCCCCTGTGGCTATCCTGACTTTCTTTGTCTTTCCTGGGACATACATGTCTGGGGTCACTAACCGGTCACTCACTATAGTGTGACTGGCACAGGTGTCTCTCAAGCCAGTGGTAGGGATCCCATTCACTTGAATGTGGTGGAAGTGCCTACTCCCACCCTCAGGGATCACCAGCTTACCATCTGGTCCTGTCTCCCAGCTCAATGCTAGGAGGACTTCATCATCTGAGGAATCCTCCTCTATGGCTAC
The DNA here is from genome assembly GCF_031143425.1 of Pleurodeles waltl. Classification (NCBI taxonomy): domain Eukaryota; kingdom Metazoa; phylum Chordata; class Amphibia; order Caudata; family Salamandridae; genus Pleurodeles; species Pleurodeles waltl. Next base: position 662,770,905 of record NC_090447.1, read on the forward strand.
ACTGGACAGCCCAGTGCTAACCACCTTCTTTGGACAGGCTGCATCTCCTCTGAAGTGACCTGTCTGCTGACAGTCAAAGCAAGCCCTACTGTCCAAGAGCTTTTTTAACCCTGGGTCTAACTGTCTCTGCTGGTCAGAGTGGGAGTGGGATTTACTCTCCTCCTTCTTAGGGTTCTGGGGTACAGAGGGAGTCTCTATGGTGGGCTTACCACCTCCCTCCTTAGGTTTTTGGGGACCTGTCCCCCCCTTCTTGGAGTCTCCCCCCTGGGACTTGACAACCACCCTGGTTCTCAACCACTCATCAGCTGCCTCCCCTAGCTCTCTAGGGTTGGTCTGCTTAGAGTCCACTAGATGCTGGCGTAACCTTTCTTAGGTACAATTGGTCAAGATGTGCTCTCTCATGATCAGATTGTATAACCCCTCATAAGTATCTACTTTGTTACCAATAATCCAGCCCTCTAGTGCCTTTAGTGAAATGTCCACAAAGTCAACCCAAGACTAGGTACTGACCTTCTGGGTGTCCCTGAACTTCATTCTATATTGCTCTGGGGTCAGACCAAACTTCTTGGCTAAGCACTTCTTCATACTAGGGTATGAATCTGCCTCCTCCCCCCTTAAGGTCAGAAGCCTATCCCTCCCTGAGTTGGGGACCAACTCCCACAAAAGGGAACCCCAGTATTGAGGCCTAACCCTTCTCATTTGGAGTGCCCTCTCAAAGGCCCCCAGCCACTTATCTATGTCATCCCCCTCTACATAAGCAGGAACCACCCCCTTGGGTAATCTGGGGCAAGCTCCCCCACCCATGGACACCTCAGCTTCTTTATCGCTGCCTCCATCTCTTTTCTCTTTGTATGCCCACTTTTTCTTTTCTAGGGCCAGCTTCTCTGCTTCCAAAGCTATGTATGCTAGCTGGGCCTCCAGCTCTCTTTCTCTGATGGATGGGTTCTCACCTCCTGAAAGGACCCCTTTCCCACCACTAGCTTTGGATCTGCTCCTAGTGACTGTATTTACTGAGGACCGTTCTTCCTCATCCTCACTTGGGCTCAGATGCCTTCCCTCCCCTGAGTGGTTAGAGCTTGCATCCTCCCTTCTTTCTCCCTCCTCTGGAGCTTCTTCTGACTCTACCTCTTGGGCCTCAGCCCATGCTGTCAGGGATGTGATCAGGATTTGCTTCCTGAGATCAGTGGTTGCAGGCAACCCTCTTTCAATACACAACCCCCTAAGCTGGACTACTGTCAGTGTGGGTAGGCTAGCCAGATCAAGCTCCATGGTTCCCTAGTTTTGTGTCAAAAAAAACTTTTTGCAAAAATTGGAAACAAGAATTTAGAAAAATTACAAAAATTCAATAATTGAAATTAATCCATATTAAAAATTAAAAACAATTTTTGCACTAGGACAATTTAAAGGATTTTTAATTTGTTTTACCTAAAACTGTAACGTGATATTGAACACAAGTACAGAATCCCGTCGCTGCTTCCAATTATGTTGGAAAATGGGTTATTGGTAAGGGCAGGTAGGTACCTACACCTAGCAACAAGCCACTAACCTCCACCTAGGTACAGTTAGGTCTCAGTAAATTAATCCCAGCTCAACCCTTGGTAGCTTGGCAACGAGCGTCAAGGCTTAACTTAGGAGACAAAGTGTAAAGCATTCAAATATCACAAAACAGTAATCAAATAAAACACAGGAAACAGTTTAAAAATCCAAAACCAATTTATAAAAATAGTTTATATTTTTATCTTTAAAATGACACAAAAACGATTAAAATCGGTTCAGGGGAACCGGAGATATGAATTTTTAAAGAATTACTATTTTTCTAGCGCTTAGAAACAAAAAGCGCCAATCGGGTCATCTGGTTGCACCAGGACCGGGGCAAAGTCAAAGTTTCAGGCCGACCGCGATGGAGCCCTGCTCGGCTACAAGTCGCGGGAGGCCTCGGTTAAAAAGTTACCTTCTGACTTAGTCTTTATTTTGAAGTTTTTCTTCACCGGGACGAACCTGCCAGTTGAATCCGACCTCCTGGAGCCCTTGTCTGGATACGCGATGTGGGTTTCCTCGGTGGAGATTTTTACCTTCGGACTTAGTAGTTTTTTCGAGGTGAAAATCCTTCGACCGGGGTAAACCTGGATCTTGATCCGACGTCCGTGGAGCCCTTCTCGGATACGATGGCTGGGGGGTCCCGGTCAACTTTTTACCTTCGGACTTAGTCTCTTTTTCTGAGGTTTTTCTTTACCGGGACGAACCACCAAGTCAGGCCGGGTCACGGTTGAGGCAAGCCGGCTAGAATTTCCGCAGCGGGTCGGTCCCTCTCTGGAGCTTTTTTACAAAATTTGTCAAATCTTCTCCAAACTTCTGGGGCTTCACCCAGATGTTCTTTTAAGGTTCTTTTGGGGTCCACAGCTCACCCCAAGGGTCCAGAAGTTCTGTGATGGTCCTTGGGGGGTGCGGACTTCAACTCCCAGAATGCACCTGGCGCAAACTCCTTTTTGGCCACTGGACAGTGGTCAGCTGGTCACTTTTTCAGGAGTTGGTGCAGGGGACTCTGGATAGCAATTTTTCACCTGTAGCAAACAGGGAGTCCCTCCTTGAACCAGTTGAAGCCAGGCAAAGTCCTTCTTGTGGTGAAGCCCAAGTGTGCAGCTGGTGCAGTCCTTCTGAGTGCAGGTTCCAGGTGCAGGCCAGGGGTCCAGCAGGGCAGTCCTTCTTCTCCTTAAGTTCTTTCTTCTTGAAATTTGGTGGGGATCTGAGGTGTGGGTGCAGGTCTGCCAGTTTTATCCTTGCTCCTGGGTGAAAAGCAGGGGGGCCCTGGTTCTCCAATCAGGGACAGGGTCGTCCCCCTGTGATGACCACTTCCTGGGAAGTGTGGCAAAAATCCATCCCAGAAGGCAACAGTCTCTAAAAATCCAACAGGATGAATCTGAATTTGGGGGGTTACATCTGGTTGAGCCCACCCACTGGTGTGGCTAAAAATCATAAACACACCCCTCTCCTGCCCTCTCCTAATCTAATCAAGGGGGCACCTAATTGTCTGGGGTTGCAGGATGTGGGGGTGTTGCTGCGTGCTCCAAATGTCCTTCTCTGCCTTTGAAGACCAGTTTGGCAGCCCTCCCCCTTCCTGCCTCACCATCTGCTGAGGGGAGATTCTCTCCCCAAAGCACATTCCTTTGTGTGAAGCCAGGCCACTTCACACCTCATCAAGGCAGCCTGGCAGAAGCTGCTGCAGGCTGGCCAATCAGAGCACAGCAGCAAAAACAATGCAGAGCTGAAATTGGCAACTTTTTAGGTAAAGTCTAAACTTTTTACCTGAACAAGTTATATTAAATCCAACAACTGGAAGTTGTGGGATTTATTACAACAATTAATTTGATACCAAATTCTTGGTATGTAACATTTAAGGAGACTTTAAAATTTAAAATAAAGTCTGCCCATTCTAGCCTATGAAGGCCATTTACTTCAATGAGGGAAAAACGAATTTGGCTGTTTTTACCTCACCAGGGCTTATAAATCTATTTTTATAAAGTCCCTGCTTATAGTTACATGGCACCCAGCCCTAGGGGCACATAGGGCACACCTTAGGGGTGACTTATATGTAAAAATAAGGTAGTTTAAGACTTTGGAAGTACCTTTAATTCCAAAGTCGAATTTGCATATAACTTTAATTTAAAAGCAGCCAGCAAGGCAGTGTTGCTTTTAAAATGACACTGGGCACCTCAGCAGTGCACCTAGGTGTGCACCACCTATGCTGTGGTCCCTAAACCTACATGCCCTACCATATACTAGGGACTTATAGGTAGGTTAACTTAGCCAATTATAATTAGCCTAATTTGCATATCCATTTTACACAGAGCACAGGCCCTGGGACTGGTTAGCAGTACCCAGGGCACCATCAAAGTCAGGAAAACACCAGCAAAAAGAGGAAAATGGGGGCAAAAAGTTATGGGGCCTCTGCAATCAGCCCTATTTTCTCACACCTATGAAGGCCATTCACTACAATGAGGGAAAAACAAATTTGGCTGTTTTTACCTCACCAGGGCTTATAAAACTATTTTTATAAGGTCCCTGCATATAGTTACATGGCACCCAGCCCTAGGGGAACATAGGGCACACCTTAGGAGTGACTTATATGTAAAAATAAGGTAGTTTAAGACTTGGGAACTACTTTTAATTCCAAAGTCGAATTTGCATGTAGCTTTAATTTAAAAGCAGCCAGCAAGGCAGGCCTGCCTTTAAAATGACACTGGGCACCTCAGCAGTACACCTATGGGTGCACTACCTATGCTGTGGTCCCTAAACCTACATGCCCTACCATATACTAGGGACATATAGGTAGGTTGACTCAGCAAATTATAATTATCCTAATTTGCATACTGATTTTACACAGGCCCTGGGACTGGTTAGCAGTACCCAGGGCACCATCATAGTCAGGAAAACACCAGCAAAAAAAGTGGAAAATGGGGGAAAAAAGTTAGGGGGCCTCTGCAATCAGCCCTGTTTTCGCACATTGGCCCCTAGTCAACCTTGACACCCTGGAAGAGCAACACATCATTCAGATGTATCCCCTGAACCGTCAGACCACCATGGAGTTAATGACCTAGTTAGAGCCTGATCTGTTGCCTGCCACCCATAATCCTAATGCCATCCCTCCCACAGTACAGGTGTTGTCAGTCCTCCACTTTCTTACCACAGGGTCATTCCATATGACAGTGGGCTTGGCAGCAGGGATGTCTCAGCCGATGTTCAGTAACGTTTTGAGGGATGTGCTGTTTGCCCTGTTAAGACATCTGCCCTGCTACAGATGCTGAACACTGTTTCAATGAGGCCCAGGGTAGGACAAGGCATGTGTTAGAGAGAACCTTCGGGCTACTGAAGGCTAGATTCCAGTGTCTACACATCTCCGGAGGTGCCTTACTCTACAAACCACAGAAAGTGTGCCAGATTGTGGTTGCCTGCTGCATGCTACACAATCTTGCCCTGAGACGTCCCATCCCACTGCTGGATTCAAAGGAGGTGGCAGCTGGACCAGTGGCTGATGAAGGGGACATGGAAAGTGAAGAGGATGATGATGAGGATACACCTGACTCCAGAGCAGAGTTGATACGACAATACTTCCACTGAGCTACAGGTAAGTGTCAGGGGTATGTAATGTGACCTGCACTCCTGGCTGCCTTGTGACATTGATCCTTCTGGGGACTGTCAGCACTGGTGTATTTGGGTTCAGCCCTGCCTCTGGGTGGGTTGGGGGGGTCACATTTCACCATCAGTGGAGTTGTTACTGTGCACATTTCAGTTCAATCATCTCCCTGCTGTTGTGTTGCTTCACATGTGACATGTTTGTGCTTTACCATTGTTCCCTGTGCTGCCACTTCAACTGCAATATGTGTGCTACACATTGTGGTGTCAACAGTACTGATGCCCCTCCTTGGTGTATACATTGGGAGGCAGTGCAACATTACTGAATTGACTTTGGAACAAGCCTTGAGTTTAGCTTTGTCTGCTGTGATAGAGGGACCATTGGGGATGGTTGCCTTGGTGATGTGGGTCTCACATGGGCACATGGTCAGAGCTGACACTTGCCAAATCACCTCTGGGACTTTGTTATTGTGGTGCATATGTGGATATTTTTTATTCCTATAATAAATGTCCCCCATACTAGAGGTGCTTGCTGAGTGTTCAGTGTTAATATTACTATGGTGTATGGGTTCTGTGTAGCTGGGTCGTCGCTATGTGTGCTGTTCGTAGGGTTCGCAAGGGATTGTGGATGTGTGAGGGGCTGATTTATAGTGCTGTGAGCAGGTGTGTGTGGTTTGTGTATGTGTCTAGTGTGTGGGTTATTCTAACTGTCCAATGTAGTGTTGCCTACTATTGGCAGTACCTTTTCTGAACAGCAGCAGTATACACCAGCAATCGTGTTCCACCATGCATGGTCCATTGGGCAGTGATCTGACACATGATATGGCGGATGGAATGGTGTTGGCTTGATGGGGCTGGTGGTCAGATAATCATTCTTTCGCCGTTAGTTGGCCTGGCGGTGTAGCATTCATGGCTGATTTGGGGCAGTTTTCACTTTGTGACTCATAATACAGTGGTCACTGTACCGCCTGCACTGACGGTATGGTGGTGGTATTCTTCACGGCGGTCTTGCATGAATACCACCAAAATCGTATTGAGGGTCTAGATGTACATTGGCCAGGTGTGCAAGTGTGCTTAAATATACATCACCACACCATAATTGTGGTTTAGATTTGTTTTTTTGCAGTGATGATACAAAAAGCGTGTTGTAGATTGAAAGGTATGTTATTTCTGCAACCACACAGCTTTAAAATAGACTCTACAAAGCTGGAGATAGTATGAGACTATGTGAAAAGAAATGATGATAAGACTGAGATATTATGTTCCACCACACCCTCTCTTTCTAGGGTCAATCTTTCTGGCCTTCCCTAGGTCTATTCCATCCTTGTCTGGCTATGTATTGAATATGGGATTAAAAATAGACACTACTTTATCTGTGAAAGTCCAGGTAAGTTCCATGGTCTGGACTTGTTATTTCCAACATTGCCCCTTAAAACTTTTTTAACACCTATTTACTTTTTCTCACAATGTGCAAATTGTTAATGTGTGTGGGAAATTGGGTTACTGGATGACTAGGGTGTGAGCCCTGGACAAGCAGAAACCACAATCCTTGTCAGGGTTAGGCACAAGCAAACCTCAAAATAACATGTGCTCAACCCCTTGGTAGCTTGGCAGAGAGGTGTCAGACTCAACTTAGAGGCAATGAGTAAAGTATTTGTGCAACACTTCAAACAGAATGACAGTGGAAACACCACATGAAAAGGATTTTTCAACAAGTTGGAAAAATAAAGCAAAATGGAATAAATATGACCAGACCAAAACAACGAAAATCCAATCAGTAAAATTAGAATTATTAATTTTTAGATCACTGAAATAATACTGATGCATACAATATTGAAACAAAGAAATATTGAAACAAATAAATATCGGATTAAACAGGATAAAAACATGAAACTATTGAAACACAGAAATATTGCAAATTAAATATGGATAGCAAAAATATTGACTTCCTATACCAAACTAGAATCCAAAATTGTTGTTAAAAATATAAATCTTTTCCTGTATTGAAAACAAAAATATCAGAAACAAAAATATTGTTACCTTTAAAGAACGATATAATATGTAACATTTTTGATTCACACAAACCCAACTACATTATCACCAAAACAATTAAATAATAATAAAAAATATATTTTTAAAACACTTTTACCTAAAAAATACTTCAAATAAACCTAAATCGTTTCACACACATATTTAAATTAAATAGAAAAATATTACTTAAAAAAATGTTTACCATAAACCCCAATAAATTATAGAATAAAAATATTAACACCATACCTCTCAAAACAATTTGCATTAACTACAAACATTTAAACCCCAAACTAAATAATAATATATATCTACCTAGATACATTTATATTCAAAACTATCAAACTATATATCATACATCAAAAATAAAACCTTAATTAGCATTTACTACAGAAGGACGCAACTGAATATTAAGAAATTAAAATTAAAACTAGACCAATGAATACAATAAAATTCTGAATAACTTTAACCAATAAAGTCAAGTAGACAATTAAATCAACAATATGAAAGGCATACTAATTTAAACAACAAAAAAAATCAAAAATGACAAATGCTGCAAGACGAGGAAACTCTGCCAGATTCTGTCACCAGACCATTAAAGAAGAAATATATACATCTAAACAACTGCCTAACCAATTAAGAAAACCTTTCATTTAAACTAAATCCTAAATGTTATATAACTTAAAAATGTAAAATAGCAAATAAATATTAAAACACTCTCCACCTTCTATCCCTTTACATAGACTTCCTAAAGAAAAACAAACTACAATGTGAAAAATCAATAAACTGCCAGACAATAAGAATGATCACAAACAACCAAAAAATACAATAAAGTAAGTATACATAAATTAATAAAAACCTATAAAGGCACCCAAATATCAAGTATAAATAAACCTAACAACTTCAAACTTGAGGAAATGCCAACAAATTAACATTTAAAAGGAAAAGTGTTTTTCAACCGAACAGAAAGCATCTTCTCCACATTAGAACACCCCAACAGCAAAAATGCAAAACCGTGTGAAACATCTAAACAGAACACACATGTAAGTATACAAATTACAAGCAGTTGCATATTTTTACATGTAAATAACACATGTACAAGCGTAAATTATATTTTTACTATATCACTACTTTCGGATACAATGACAGAAGCTGCAAAATATATCACTTCACAGAAAGGAAAGCAGTTACTAAATCACATGGGCTACACCTACAGTGCATAATCAGGACATATAAAAATGGAAATGTAATAAGTACTATATCTAAAAATGCATGCTACAGGAGGGCAACTACAAAAGCTGATGTTGTAATTCATTTAAGAGAGCACGACCACCCCCCAAATGCGATTGACATAGATGAGAGGAAGATATTGTAGGATATAAGAGAGGCAAGCACTAGCTCCCAGGAACCCACAATTAAAACCCTTAAATCTATACTGCCTAAAGTCCTTCAACATTTAACAGGGCAACTACCACCTATCCTTTATTTAAAATGTGTAATTTTATGAGCTAAAAAAGCTACTAGCAATAAATTAAATGCACTTAGAAAATAACAAGATAAGCATATACCTGAACACTTGATAATTAAACATAATGAGAAACCTTTCCTTTAACATGTAACCTAAATAATGATAAGTAAATTGTAATATACTCCACAGCAGATAATGTATTGTAAAACATATCCAATTTCAAACATGGGTGATGGATGGGACCTTCAAAATGTGTCTCAAACCATTCACTTGGATGTACACCATTCATGGTGAATATTAAAGCACAAATATGCCTTTTATATATGCCATTCCACCAATAAACAAAGCTTCACTTACTATGATCTCTTAAACCATATACAACATAAAACAGCAACTACTACCCCCAAAAGATTAATAGGTAATAATAATCTGAGCAAGCCATCCTTCAAACCATTCTAAAAACATCACCCCACACAGCTACACAAGGCTGTTGCTATCACTTCATTTAAAGTATATGGAGACACCTTTAAACAAAAAGCTGCACTATATAGAATATTCTACAAACAGCCAATTTGCCGTTGGAATTAAAAAATGACAGCAGTAACCTATGTCTCTATCACAGAGATAGCCAACTACTACAATTTGCTAATAGAAAACCCTTTCTACCAACAAAATAAGGACACACTTAGGGCTGGCGAGACTGGCGGTCAGACTGCCAGAACATCAAGGCGGCAGTCCCAAAGATACTGCTGTGCCAGTGGTCTCCAGACTGCTGTGTTACAATGTATGTAGGCTGAACTGCCGACCGCCAAATGACTGCTCATCAGCTGTATGGCAGTCTGCAATCTTGGTGGTGCATACTCTGTTGTCGTCATGCAAACCCTCCGAACACGTTACAAAAACAGAGTTGCTGTGGCTGCCTCCTTCCAGCAGTCAGCTGATCATGGTACACATTCAACAAAGCAACAGACAGCTGCCCATTGGATGGATTCAAAAACAACAAAGCTGGCATATATTGGCCCAGTGGACACACCTGCAAAACACACCCATACCCAGACCATAACCCTTTGCCTCGCCACAGCAAGAAAGAGATCAGAGCCCATTTTTCACATCCTTGACAGATAAGGCACTCCTTTTTTCACCATCCTATTCAACACCTTTCACACACTTTTGTCCATTTACTCCCTGTATCATGTTGCTTAATTAAGTCCCTGCCACCCACTCTATTTTGCACACATGTCATGTTCCAAAAAAATCCCTGTTTTTCTGAAGATGAGGTGAGAGTCATGGTGGATGAAATCATAGGAGTACAGCCACAATTGTTTGGAGCCAAAGTTCAGCATACTCCTCTCAGTAGGAAATTGGAAAAGGATAGTTGACAGAGTGAATGCTGTAGGTACCACCCTGCGCACAAAGGAGGACATTAGGTAGAGTTGGAAAACCTGAAAAGGAAGGAGCATTCCCTGGCCTCCAGGCAACACATGGAGGCCAGTAAAACTGGTGGCGGTCCTCCCAGTGCCCCATTACAACTCCTTCCCTGAAAGAAGGATTTGGCCATCCTGCATCCTGAGGGCTTGACAGGAATAGCTGTGGGAGTTGCGTCTGGTAGGTTACAACACAAAACTTGTCACAAATCTTTAGTGTCCTGCATGCTCAATCCCCATTACATGCCATATGTTGGAATGAGGTCTATAAGTGTTTCAACATCAAAAGATTATCCCTTGACCCATGATTTGTATCAACATGTAAAAACAGTGTGACAACAGATATGTAAGATTAAACATTTGTTGGGAAGTACAGAAAGGGCCATGACTACTACTACCAGGAGGCCCTGTTTCTAAACCTCTATCTACCAGGTCTTCCCGCACTTGTCCAAATTCACCTGTGTGCCATCTCTCAAATGATGTACTCTCCCCTGGGAGTTTAGCATTTGTGTAGTGTGGGGAGGTAGCAAATGACCTGACTACAAATACCTGGAGGTCCTGTTTCTGTACCTTTAACCAACAGGCCTTCCTGCACTTGTCCAAATACACCTATGAGCCATCTCTCAAATGATGTACCCTCCTGTGGGAGTTTAAAATCTACAGAAAATGCTCAACTCAGAGACGTGTCTGTCTACCTAGCTTGATATCCCAAAATGAAACCATTGAGGACAGGAATGACACCTTAACAGGTGTGTACATTAGGTACAGGTCTTTTACACCCAAAGTCTGTGACATACATTCCCAATAACAATCCATACCCACTTCATATGTCCAAACAACATCCTATACCTGCCAATGTCACAACTCTGAAATTTCCCAATGACGATGTCAGGGTGAAGGTACCTAAACAAATGCAAAAACATAGTATAGTTATGAAGCCATACATATGACACAATTCACACAGCAAATGTGTAGAGAATGCAGTCCATTGTAGAAATCTCACACCACCACAGCAACATCTCCTAAATGTTATTGTGTCAAAAGCTTCCTAATCAGGACACAATTGTCCAGTTTTTGCCAGAGCTTCAGCCTCGGAACTGTTCCAACAAATATACTCCTCACATCATCACAAGAGTACATTGTACAGTTAAAGTCATGACATCTCATTACATACTTACACTCATGAGAAGAAGCTTTTGATAAGATCTCGTCACAAGTCTGCTCCTTCCTCTTCACCACTATCATCTTCATTTGGCATTTCAGGATTCTCACCCGGTGGCACCGCAGGCTCCCCCTCCTCTGGGTAGTAAAGGATGTTCCTTCACAGGCTGATGTAATGGAGCATGCAGCATGCCACAGTGATTTGATACACTTTTCTGGGTTATTAGAGGAGGAGGGGTCCCCAAGTCTTGTCCACACATGGAAATCAGGCCCTCTGGAGCCCAAAAGCCCCCTCAGGTGGCCGCTGTTTTCTTCCATGGGCCTCACTGAAGCAGAATTCCTCTGGCGTAGTTGGATTCCTCAGCAGTGTTAACCATGGATGGTTGGGTTGTGCTGAGTATCCTATTTTATAAAGAGACATAAGTGCCACAATGAGTCACATACTTTCTGAATCTAGCACCTGACATTGCACACAAAAGATCACAAGAGATGTCACTTGCTAACAAGTCAGGCCCTCTCCGGTTGCAGTTGTGACATGAGTTGGGGTATGGTGCTCTTCTGCATTACAAAGAAATCAGGGGCTGAACCTGGGAACCGGGCACAGACATTTGAAATGTACAGATCTGACAAGCAGACAACTTGCACTTTGATCAATTGGAAGTGTTTTCTGTTGCAAAAGACTTGCTCACTGGCATGCAGTGGCACAAATGCAATATGGGTGCCATCAATGGCCCCTACAACATGTGAGAGGCAACCAAATATATAGAAGTCAACCTTCACATTGGCTAAATTCTCACGTCTAGGAAACCTGATATAGTTGTCAGTCTGTTTCAACATTACAGATAGCATGTCTCTTACAACACCACTGAACATAGGTTGTGACATACTATCAGATATAGCCACTGCATATTCAAATGTCCCTGTGGCAAGGAAGTGTAATACTGCCATGAGTCTCACAATGGGTGGTATACATGTTGGATTAGTGTTTTGAGCCATGAGATCTGGCTCCAATTGACAACATAGATCTTGGATGCTTTGCCTATTCAAACAGAACTGCTTTATGATGTCACATTCTTCCACGGTCTGGAGGTCTGGAAGTGGATGGTAGACTGTAGATTGTTGTACCCTCCATCTCTCAGGGTACCTATTTGTGGAATTAGATGATCTGGAGCATTAGTCACTGTGCCCAGACCAATATATCTGATAAGACCAAACTCATGTGAAAAACATTACTGACTGGAAATACATTACACTAATTACACAACAAAACTGTCTACTACTCAAGGTCCAGCTGTGATCCCAATGGTTGTCTAGACATATGTCTACAACATATATGTGCACATAACTCACCTATCTGTTCCTCTTGTACCCCTTGATATTATGAAGTATGTTCCGACCAGCAAAATTACTGTCACCGGCGGGGTACATTGCACCACAGTTCTATGGCATCTGTGACCACCAACTTACTACAGTGATGACTTTGTAGAAGAATCTACATATCAAGGGAGCTTTACATCTGTTGAGATGCTACTACAAATTAATATATGTTGTGACGAATCTAAAATTCCAAAAAACTACTTTCAAAAGTTGCAGATGCCTGACTTAGATTGTTGGACTTTATGAACCTACCACGCAGGCAGAAGTTAAACATGTGGTTGGTGGTTCCAACCGCAGTGGACACAGCCATAGGCTAACATTGTTGACTGTGATGGTTGCTGCGCAATGGCTGTTCCCGTTGACGGTGATGACCGCATATGTGGCATACATGTACGCTATAGTTTGGAAAATATCTCACTTGCGCCATCAACACCTCCACCACTTTCGCTGCTGTGTGCTGGCTCTCGGAGAAATCATGCCAGGCCAGGCATGGTCAGCCTCTATGGCTCACCAGAGGAGCAGGTAACTATCTCACATAAGTATATATGACTATTTTCGAAACCATCTTTTCCTTCCTCAGATGGTAAAATGTGCCCCTGAGTTCCAGTGAGTCATTTAGGTTGCTGTTGTCACAATCTATGGACCATACATAGGATGTACAGGTTGTAGATTGTGGAGCCCTGTACTCTCAGCATTCCAAATGACCATTGTGTGTTGTGATGTGTTATAAGCCCTAGATCCTTCTTCTGTTGCATTCAAATATCAATGCAAGTAAACCTTACAGCCTAACAATGATTTGTCTGATGATCTGGTGATGGTAAATAACACAGTACATGCATGTGCATTACAGCATGAGCTGTGCATGTATACTGTTCGAGTCAGCTGAGGAAGTTGTTAGAAGAGTGTAAAATATCAGAAATAACTCTGTCCAGATCAGGCCTTGGCAGACTGTGGTATGAGACCCATGTAAAATGCACTGAGCCCTTCAGAATGCCACACAACACTGAACTCACATAAAGGATGACCACAGGATGTAGTGTCATGCATGGAAGCGATGCTAATGTGCTGTTCATGTTGGTTCTGTATGCTCAGCCTGCAGAGAGCAAGGCTAGTCAAAGCCTTATCACAGTATGGGACGTAGCCCAAGCTGGTGCAAAGTAACAGTGGCTATGCAACTGAGGCACTGGGCCCACTACCTGAAGACCTTCTGATCCTTGGATGTGGATAAAATAAATCTTCTGAAGCAAGATATGGCCCACATGCTTTTACATTGAATACATTAGGAATGGGGACTGAGGTAACCACCTGACCTGGCACTTATCTCCATTGACCTTCATTATTAATGTGTGTCATTGCCTAAGGACTGGTCCCTTACTCCCACAGGTCTGTTGTCACCTTTCCAGAAGTCATGTTTGTATGTACAGGTCTATTGCACAAGTGAAAAATCCACAGTGCAGACAGTTGGTTGATGCACCGGAGATCATGACATGTGAATCACTAGCTTTGTTAAATGCAACCAATCAGACCAAACATACCTTGGTATGTTGAATGTCATCTCTGTAGGAGTGCCACACATGGCAAGAGGTGCTTCCTGTGATACCAGTACATACTACACAAACCCACCAAGAAATGGGATGAGATTCCATTATATACACCACATTTCAACACATCCACAGAGAAGAAGCTTCCAGTGACACCCATGCCAGCCCGTTCATTGTCACCTAAGTCTTATGGTATAGTCTGTACCATGGCAGTTGCCTGTATGGACCGTGTGCAGCGAGTCAATGTGCCTTGATGTACAGTCATGCACAAGTAGTTTACTGTTATGAAGATCACAATGGTGTGTTGTGTTTTCTAGTGACTCACATCACAGTACATGTTGCTTGGCCCCAGGCTACAATATGCCAGTAGGATCGCTTAGTCAGTGTAGGCCATGACCAGGTTTGTGGATAGTCAGCAGATGACTCCAAAAGTGTGCATTTATGTCCCTAACTTATCATCATATGTGCTTTACACATGTTGTGTGTTGATAATTACAAAATGTGTGTTTCCAAAATGTGTTACAAACCCAGTTACCCTAAAAAAGTGCAATTGTGACCTCTTCATTTGTCTATTGCATCCATACAGGTCAATGCCCATCAGAAGCAAGGGATTTCGAGAGTCATCATCCAGAAGGTATGGACAATGGGGTTCTATTGCTGGCACAGCATCCACTGTTGAAAAAGGTGGGAGGACCTGAGACGCTGGGCCCGGAAGATCGCAGAGGTCCAGCTAGGTCTGTCCTCCCAATGTGGGCCGCGCGCATGCCGGACCCTGACCTCTGCTGATGCATCCACATACTGGTGGTGGCCTACCCCAAGCTTGAAGAACATTTGAGGGGAGCACAGCAGCTACAAGGGGGTGAGTCCTGGGCAGATTTATACCTGTTACATACCAGGTTGATGTGTTAGAGGCAGCCATCTCCTCATGAATATTGGAGATGGCCAATGTGCAATACACAAGATGAGTTATTGTTTGTGTAGTTGGGGCATGTTGATGTGCTGTGACTCTTGTCCTAGTGACCAGTCCATTATTTTTAGTATACTCTCTTGACCAGACACATAGCTGAGTGCAGTGGCCCTTCATCTCACGTTGTTTTATGTTGTGGATGTCACTTCTACCAAACAGATCGCTTGTCTTCACTGTGTCAGGAGCAACATCAAACAACATGAGGTAATAGATCACTGTACTCAGCCATATGTCAGCCATATCTCTGGTTAAGAGAGTATATTGGCATCTGTACCCATGAGTCCTCTTGTCTTCAGTGTGTCAAGAGTGCTGATGCCTCACTAATGTCTGTCATGTGGTGGTGGTCATCATACATGTGACATAGCAGTCACTGTCCTTTGTGTGCAGTCACTTAACAATAACTTCCCCTGGTAAGTAGGGAATATACACTTAAATGATTTGTACTGTTGGCATCAGTATTTGTACTGTTGTAGTAACGTTCCCACTACTATTTCATACATGATCTACTTGTCTTCATGGGATGATATTTGATTTCATCACATATGTGTGCATGTTAAAATCTTTTGGAAAATAGTTTCATATAAGGGGATACAGTTCATGTGGTACCACATACAGGAGTGTGTCAACATTATTTGTTTGGTGACACATACTCTAACCCATTACTCCATGTCATTTATCGTGAGCAATTGCAGAAGCAATGAATGGCAGGAACGGTAGACCTACAGTACTTACTTTCTCACAATATGCATTTCCATGTCACTGATGCCGAATCATTTGGCTAAGTGCTTCGCACATGTCAATTGCTGAAGGTTTATAACCCGACTGTTGCCATGCATCAAGGAGTGACAAGCAGAAATGTTGGAATCATATATGAGTGTGTACACTCAGTAATCCAATGGAATCAGTGTTTATATGGCATAAAGGTACAGAGATGTGCCTTCTCAATGAGAAACATATTAAAGGCCATCTTCGGATTTTGGAGATTCCGTGAGCCACAACAACATTCAATAGACTATTGTCTTTTAGTAATACAATATTAGAAGAGTGTTCTCAGCAGTACCAATCAAAACAGGTGAATTCCCTAGGCCTGGTGGATTAATTGTGCTGTGTTTATTTATAGATAATGCTCTCAGACATTTTGACCAGATTGTTTCCAGTGTACATTTCTGTGCAAGGTGTGTTATCTAGAAAAACTTCCATTCCACTATTTTGACAATGTACATATTGTGAAATTACCATTGGTGACTTTACACTGTGACATGGGTGTTTCCATGTCACCTTGTTTGGGCTACTGTACTCCTTACAGCAACATGGTTGGAGTATTTGTCCATCAGTTCATCCTGATGTGGCGTTGTGTATATGAATATGTGTTATTTGTAGGACCTTGCGTGGAGTCTGTGAGAATGTTCTTGGCATTGCCATTATATTTGATGCCAACATGTTAGTGAGGGGTGCTACAAAAGCCAAACCATTCACGGTGTCAAGGTCTCTTACTTGATCTATGGGTATTGTGACTCATGCAACTGAAGTTGTCTGTGATTCTGATTTTCCTTTGCACAAATGTTTACAGTTCATCTACCTTGCATGCATGTGGTGTGGCTAATGTTGGAGGCACTTTGGAGGACCTTGTGGCTGTGGGCTACCATACATTATGGTAATGTTTTGTAATTAAAGCTCTTGTTCAAGTGTGTTTCGGCACATGGACTGACTCTATTTGTCTTTGTCATTTCAGCATCATCACAGGCATGTGGAGTAGACAGGGCCGACATCTGTGGGGAAGCAGTTGGCAATGGTACCTCTGGTTATGAGACATCTGACACAGAGGGATTCAGTAGCCCAGAGGGTGAAGGGAATGCCACGGAGGAGACCGGATCAACATCTTCTTCAAATTCAGCCTCCAGTGAACACATCCTAGTGGTGGTGGAATACTTGCTCCATCCTTATCTGCCACCCCCAGTTCCATGTCCACCCTCTCCGTTGCTCCACACCCAATTGGCCAGGCCCACTCCCCCAAGAGGGTAGCCATCTCCTTTGCACCCGTACCTCATCCCCTGCCCCAGTTATTCCTGCTGCCCTGAATGAGTATGCTATTGACCTCCTGAGGAGCATCTCTGTGGGTCAGACTGCCATTCTGGATGCCATCCAGGTGCAGGGCACTCAGCTCTAACAGATAGTTGTGTACTTGGAAGGCATTAACAGTACTCCATCTGGCCTGCAAGGATCTTTTCAGGTTCTGGCCTCCTCACTAACTGGAGCCTTCTACCCCCCACAGTCTTCCCCCAACCACATTCCTCTTCCCCATCCAATTTCCTTATTTCCATTCCTGTCCACAACACACTCCATATATGCATGCACACACCTCAAGAGCTACAAGTAGCACACATAAACACAAACACCACAAGACACACAAGCATGCAAGCACTTAACGGTCACTCACCCCTCTCACAACCACCACATCCACTATACACAAAGATACCACCCTAACACCCACAGACACCATCACCACATCCACCATACCCCAACACCATCCCAACACCCAAAAACACAGCCACCACATCCACAATACTCCCAGACATCAACCCCATCGACGGAGACACATCCATAACCCCCAACATACCCATCACATCCACATCACAGCCCACCAAAAGATGCAAATGCCCATACTCACACATGCAACATATACAAACTAAACACAAACATACTTCAGACACATACACACCAGCACCAACAACACCCATTGCCACACCTGACACAGGCACGTCCTCAACACCCCAACCCCTAATCCCTCCTGTATGCCCTCCCCATCTTCCAAAAGAAAATTGTATATTTGCCCTTGCCCCTGTGGAACCCACCCCCCTACCAAGGCAAGAAGTACCCAACTGCACCCTAACCCATCCCTTCCATGTCCAAGATTTCCCCTGTGGAACCTGCACCTACTGCCGGACCATGCCATACCCCACTAAAACCAAAGAAGAAACCAATCCCTCGCAAAGTGAAGTCCACCCCTCCTAAGACCCATTCTAAACCTGACCCTACCCCACCCAAGGGTGATCATTGAACTGCCTTGACTACCCACTTAATGCCCCTTCCTGTGGAGGTTTCTGTGGCAGTGATCTGTGAGGCAAGTTGTGTGACACAGCAGTGTGCTCAACACACCTTTTATCAAAGTCTGACCATTGGCCTTTTCTCCATTGTTGGAGGCTTGTAAATAAAGTTCAGTTGTTTGCTTTGCTATACATTAGTCCTGCCACTACTTTTCTACCTTATTTATGTTCATGATTTATATGTGAGGTATGACTACAGTTGTGTTTGTTTAACCCTGATTGTTGATCCATTTGCTGAGGTCAGTAATATGTGACTTTGGAACCAGTGCTAGAGTCACTTGAGACAAGGGTAAATGTTCCATGGATGGATGTGTGAGATGTGATCCAACTTTGTTGGCATTGCATTGGGTGTTGTTTCATATGGTAAGTATTTCTTATTGGCTTGGCCACTGTCAACATCCATTGGGTTATATTTATCACCCTGATGTAGATTGGATATTTGTTTAATGTGTGCAAGCTAGAGGTTTATTCTTCCACACATGAAAGATGTGTAATTGTGTTGCCTTCTTATACAATTGAATGGATGTGTGTACCTTACACCTACTTTATCTAAATGTGTGACCCCTGCTTTTACTGGTGTTTTTGCTTCTAAACTTGCTCCTATACATTTGCCACATGGGCATGCCACTTGGGTATACTATTTGTTGTCCCTGATATTCATCAGGTCATAGTTCACGTCCAAATAGTGCTTTGAGGCACGTGCAAAGTGAAATGTGTCCCACTGCAGCAGCATTCCTGGGGTCTCCCTGATGCAGCCATACCTATTCTGCAGGGATTGTTTAAGTTGTGAGCTTTGGATGTTTGTCACACAAATTATTCTGCATCCCATTTACCTTACATTCTCCTGCAATGCAGGTGATATGTGTGATACCATTACAATGATTTTACAGGGAAGGTGTGTTTGGGTTCAATGACACATCTATACAAACGTATGTGTTCCACCATGACACGCCATGGCATGTGTACAATGTCACTTCAAGTTGCATGTGGGATGTTGATGTAGATTTGCTGTTGTGTGACACAATGTTATGAACACATCACTTTTCTTGAAACCGGGATGTGCACACATATCAAGTTTTGTAGTGTTTGGCACTGCAGTGACCTGGTCAAAGGGGACACCTGTGTTGGGACATACACTGTGTACAACTCCGACCCATGGCACATGAAATATATTTGGGGCACAGAGCACAGCACACATATCAGGTCAATGGAGGCCCATCGAGTTGCTGTGGAGTTGGAGGAAACGTGTAGGTTTTTGACTGTCAGTTGTGTCCACAATAACGTCAATGTTTGGCAACATCGAGCACCACTAGCATCAGCAGGACATGTAGGGTCAGCTCCATGGTGGCCTCGGATGTGTGAGGTGGCCTACAGGTGAGTTTGATCCCTCCATTTCTTGAAGCACAAATGTGTTGGTTGGACCGCCATAGTCACATCAGTGGAAAGCAACATTGTGATAGGGACGGCGGCTGCACTGGGGGTCCACCCTCCGGTAGAGACATTGGCCTATCTCTCCAACACATGGTCTAGATTTGCCGGCAGTGTGGGTGGAACCATAGCAGTCTTTTGTCTACGTAACCACATGTATAGTAATACAGTGGTCAGACCGCCAACTTAGCAGCAGTCGGATGACTGCTGCTGCCATGGTGGTCCTCAGACGGCCAAAGTTGTAATCAGGCCCTCAGTCCCTTGTGGACTATTTTGAGGCACTTGGGTTGTCAGACTGCATCGTTCAAGACACAGACGCCAACCCAAATTCCACATACCAAGGGGGGAATGTCTATGACAGCAAGTTGACACAGGAGCCAACAACACAGTGGAAGGATGGCACAATGCCTTCCTATCCACACTAGGCAGAACCCAGCCAACACTTTACACATGTTTAGAAACTTTACATAAAGAGAAAAGCTACCGAAACTGTGAATTGAACGCAAATGTGTTAGCCAAATTGGCCCTAAAATGAGCAAACAAACCAAAAGAATGTGTGAGATGTTACAATTCATACTTAAACTCATCTAAATAATAAAGGAGTAGATTACTTACAAACCATAGGCATATCATAAAATAAATAGTAACCTGCCAAAGTCCTCAACAACAATGACAATTTCTAAACCAACACACTTAATATGTTTTATTTAAAATAACAAATATATCATTTATTACATCAGTGAAAACATTAATTTAAATTGCAATTTAATGAAGATTAATAAAATTAAATATACATTATTTGAAAAAATGTAACAATCACAAACCAAGAAAGTTGAAAAATACTCAATTATCACATAAAATAATTACAACATATAAACCAAACAATTCCACATAACAATCACATAATGTTTACACAAACAATATAACAGTAATTTCCCATAAAAATAAAATAAATAAATAAATAAAACTTGCTGTTTTGTAGCTGCATACTACCCTGTATCTATGTAATACAAAATAGAAATCCACCAAAAATGGGTAAAATATTGTCTATAAAGCCCAAAAATGTAAAAATGAAATGAATCTAATAGAAATGCCTCAGAACAATCCAGAGTAACTAGAAACCATAAACAGTTTGAAAAAGTGTTTGGCAATATAGAAACACTTCATTAATCTTGAAAAAGGAAATTAAAGTGAAAAGCATTGCTTTTTTATAAACCAAAAATAATTTCCTTAAAAAAAACTTAAACTTCCAATGCCCATAGGACACACTCGTCGACAAACTCATGTGAATTAAAGGAAAAAAACTACATCCAAAACAGTAATACAAATACATCTAAATACAAAAAAATTCACAAACAACACTATAACTAACTTGTAAACCCCACCCCTAAACCACCTACCCTCGAAACCCCTAACAAATCCTTTGAAAAAGTACTTAGGTCTTCCAGTGAACAGCAGCAGCTTTCCATGATCTGCTCCTGGGGAAAGAGACTGAAATAAACAAAGATAGGTGACAAAATAGAAGATAGAGGTGAACAAAATGGCCACTAAATGCAACCAAAAAAAGACTATCTCCCTTTAAAAAGGAATATGAAATATTGTAAAAAGTTGAAGAAAAAATATAAAAAATGTAAAACATTATTAAACATGTAAACATTTGTTGGGATAAAATGTAAAGAAATTGTAAAGTATAAATAAAATAATAGTATGAAATATATACAATTATTTAATATATACTGAAAGAAGTATGTTAAAATAATGTTGGACAAAACTGTAAAACAAATGCTAAGAAATGTTAAAAACCTGTTAAACAAAGGCAAGTAAATGTTGAAACTAGACAAGATACAATAGTATTGAAATATAATTTGTGTGCATTTTATTAATAAAAATAAAAACATATATATATGTTTATTGCTAGCTCAAATATATGTAATTCAAATGTGAAAATATACAATAAATAGGAGTGGAAAACATAAATATTTCAGAATAATATTCTAAACTGAACTAAACACACTCCAGTATAAATCATTTAAAAATGGGGTGACACTTATTGTTCCAATTTTGGGGAAGGTGTTAGACATCAAAGGGGTAACATTTACTATTCCTACTCCAATCTGAACCACATTAAGGAAGGTGCTGGACACTAGAGGGGTGACATGTACTATTCTCACTCCAATCTAAACCAATTTGGTGAATGTTTTGAACACTAAAGGGGTAACATTTACTATTTCCACTCCCATTTTAACCAATTTGACTAATGTGTTGGACACTAAATGGGTGACATTTACTATTCCCGCTCCAATCTAAACTAATCTAAACTAATTTGGGGAAGGTGTTAGACACTAAAGGGGTGACATTTGCTATTCCCACTTTAATATAAATCTATTTAATGAAGGTGTTGGACACTAAAAGGTGACTTTGACTATCCCCACTTTAATCTAAACCAAATTGGGGAAGGTGTTAAAAACTAAACGTGTGATATTTACTATTCCCACTTCAATCTGAACCAATTTAGTGAAGGTGTTGGACAGTGAAGGGGTGACACTTACTATTTCCACTTCAATATAAACCAATTTGGAGAAAGTGCTAGACTCTACAGGGGTGACATTTACTATTATTACTTAAATCTAAACTAATTTGAGGAACGTGTTGGACACTAAAGGGGTGTATTCATTATTCCCAGTCCAATCTAAACTAATTTAGGGAACGTGTTAGACACTACAACTGTGGCATTTCTATTCTCACTCCAATATTAACCTATATGGGGGCACTAAAGGGTCACATTTACTTCTCCCATGCCAATCTAAAATAGTTTGAGAAAGGTTTTGGGTACTAAAGTGGTGACATTTACTATTCCCACTCCAATCTAAACCATACTGGGGGAAGGTGTTGGGTGAAATTTTCAAAATCCATGGAGTCCGGACTCTTCTTCATGTCAAGAAGGGTGCATTTGGAGATATATATATATATATTGAATTATGAAAAATAACTATTATATTTTTCAAAATATTTAAGATTCATAAAGTTTAAACCATGAAATGACAAATAAAATAGTATATAAAATTAACAATCATAAAAAAGTAAATACATTTTATATTTAAATGAAGTAAAAACAGTTTTAAAATAAAACTACAATTTAAAAACGAGAAAATATAAAATATTTCTACAATGTGAAAATAAATTGCTACTTAATATTTAAAAAGTAAAACTTTAACATAACAATATGTTTACATATTTGCCTTTAATAAAAGTGTTGCCATATATTTTTTAATTGTATTCTATTTATTTTTTCAAATATATATTTATTATATATCTTTCTTAATATGATATTAAATGTATAACATATATTAATGTAACAAAATAAATGTAAAAATTCAAACTTTTTAATTTGCATATCTTTCAAATTAACTTAAAATTTATTTAAAAAAAAAACTCCCCAATTTTACCTCCTAAAAGCTCAATATCCCTCTCCTTAAAAAAAAATTTAAACAGTGATTTATATACATTAATTCAACAAAAAAATAATTATGGGCCTCATTATGAGTTTGACAATCAGACGAGTCGACTGCCAAACTCCTGGGGAGGATGCCACTGGTATATCAAGCGTATTACAATGTTCCCGCCTGACTGATCAGCAGGAGCAGTGCTACAATATTGATCTTGGCTCCTCCAAGGGCGCCGAGGCCAATATCACAGCACACCAGCACCATCAGAGTGAAGTGTGCATTCTGATGGTGCTGGTCAGGGGGACCCCCGGCACTGAGTTCAATGCCACCATGGCTGAGTACAACTCTAACCACCTTCAGACCCTTGGGAACCATGTTCCTGGCCGGGACATTGATCCCCTGGTGGGTCTGCCAGCCAGGATTGTAATGTGGTGCTCAGACCACCAGGAATGCATCCTTGGACAGCCACACTTGTACTGAGGCCCTATACTACTAAAAACACAAATAAATACAAATAATAAACATATCAATCAAACACACTGAACTAAATTATATACTAATTTACACTTACAAATGATATTACATAAAACCATATTTTCTATATATCAATATTTATTACAATGATATTAAAAACAGCACTAAGAACAATATTTTTACCTTTGATAATCCTGTTGATGATATTTCTGATATCCCAATATTCTTGACTCAATATTTGTGCGTGAAAATATTTTTTTCCTATATTTTGTCCAAATACCACATTTTTGAGGAATAGAGAGTAAAATTAATGCCTGAAAGCACAAAGCATTAACCACGGTTATCTGGTTGAGTGGGAGGTAGTCTAAGTCAAATGTTCAGGCCAACAGCAATGAAGCAAGGGTCGATACAGTTTCAGGTTGGTCCAATTTACCTTATCAAGTTCATGTCGAGAGTCCAGTTAGCATTGCAGAGGGCCACAGGGAGCAAGGACAGCATTCAAAGAGGCTGTCTGCTAAACACAAGGTGCTGTCTGGCATCGCAAGGGGGCATTGATGGTGCTTTGCAGCGACGGTCCTCATGAGTGGTCGATGTGCAGTGCGAAGAGTAAGACTGCCAGTGTTTCACACTGATTTTCAGTGTCTGAGATGAAGTCTCAGTGTGAGCAGGCTATTTGCAGTTACTAGGAGCCCAAAAGCTTGATTTCAGTGCCTGTAAGTCATATCAAGGCCCTCATTATGAGGCTGGCGGTCATCAGCCTGCCAGCCTCACTGTGGCGGTCTTACTGCCGTGGACCCGGCGGTAAAGCCCACCACATTGCAAGTTGTGGGGTTTGGCAGAAGCCAAACTGCCACAACGGCTCCTGGACCACCGGTGTGGTAGCACCAACGCGGCTGGCGGTGAGTACCTCCAGCCCGGCGGCAGGCCTCAGCCTGACAGCTGGATTGTAAGGCTGCAGACCGCCAGGCTTTCCTTGGCGGTGACCCCGCTACAAAAACCCTGGCAGTAACACACCCTGTGAGAGGAATCCTCATTCCTGTTGCCAGCAAACACATGCAAACATGCCCCCACACCTCCATGCACCAGTTCCATCCATCCACACACTCACAAACACCCACCACCTGTCCACTTACTTCCAAACACCCCCAATCGTATACATCCATCCAAACACCCCCACCTGCTCTCACACTGACATACACACACTCCCGCTCACACATTAGCACCCCCTCTGTAAACATTTGCACCCTCACCCCCTCCCCCTTGTACCACATACATTCATTTCCCTCTCCCTTCTGCTTCGCACATATACAGTCACTCCCCCTCCACCCTGCACCGCATACATACACTCACCTCCCCTGCACAGAATACATATACTCACCCCCTCTCCCCATTCACTCACATAAACACCCCCCTCCCCGTCCACTTACACAAACACATGCACACACGCACCCACAAACACCCCCCAACTTCCCCATCCACACTCACTCACCCCCACCCGATCCACAAATAATCACTCACACACACACCCCCATCCATAATAATTCATACCCCCACCCCTCCACATTCATGCACACCCCCACCCCACCCTTCCACTCATGCATACATTAACACACTCCCCCTCGACATATGCACACTTGCACACACCCCCCTCATAGGCACTCTTGCACACCTGCACCCCCACTCACTCACAGGCTTGTACACAGACACCCCCATGCACTCATAAACAAGCACTCATACACCCCTATTCACACACATGCATGCACACACCACACACATGCACCCAACAATCCCCACCCGACGCCCCCTTTCGGATGATCACCTTACCGTTTCTGGTGAGCTGGTTGTCCGGGAGGGGATGGGTCCTGGCAGTTTTGCACTGCCAGCACCACCACACCAGCAAGATTCCGCCAAGCTGTATTACGTCTCGTAATACGGCGGGCGGAAACTTGTTGGTGTGGCGGTGCTGGCGATGCACCCGCCTCTTCAACTCCATCGGACTTCCGTCAATAAATGTCAGGAAGTCCTCCAATGACTCCTAATATGGTGGTCCGCTGGATGCAGCGGCTTGAAGTCATAATGAGGGCCCAAGTGTCTAGTACCTGAAAGAGGGCACTTGGAGGTCAGGAGCTCCCTGCAGCTGGGTCCAGGGACTAGTTATGACATTGGGGAGTGTTTTATGTCCCTAAGGCTCAGATCAGGAGGCCATCAGACTAGCCCTTGGAGTCACTCTGGGGTCCTGGGTTCAAGATGAAGTTGCAGGTCCAGTTCTCCTTCCCCAGGTAAGAGGGCACCAGATCAGTACAACAGGGCAGCAGTTCCTTTAGAGCAGCAGTCCAGTAGAGTGGCAGTCCTTATGGCAGCCCAGCAGTTCTTCTTCCTGGCAGGGTATCCACAGGTCCAGAAGTATACTGAAGAGTTGGTGTCTGAGGTCCAGTACTTACACACAGTTGTGCTTTTATAGTAGGGAGAAGCTTCTAGAGGCATGGCTTTAAAGTGCACATGTGCCCTGCCTTCCTGGTCCTGGCTTCTGCCTAACTATATAGAATGAACAGCCTTTAGTTCAGGGACAGGACACAGCCTATTCAAGTATAAATGAGGCTGAGTCCAGCTCCTCCTTCCCATCCTGCAAATGATAGCCCATCCAGTTACACCTAAGCTCCCCATTCTGCGTGGCTGTCTTGGAGGAAAACACAAAAGTCAAATGTCAGCTACACCAAGTCATCTCACCAGAGACAGGTGACAGACACTGAGGGATTGGTTACGACATTGGTGGATTGGCTACTCCATCACAAAAGTGATGC
Organism: Pleurodeles waltl; assembly: GCF_031143425.1. NCBI lineage: Eukaryota > Metazoa > Chordata > Amphibia > Caudata > Salamandridae > Pleurodeles > Pleurodeles waltl. The sequence goes on from NC_090447.1 coordinate 662,797,254, forward strand.
ATATCCCTTCCGCAGTATTACAAGTTCCATTATATCCTATGAAACTTGTAAAACAACTGGCAGGATATACGTCATTTTTGTGATGGAGTAGCCTGTCCACCAAGGTCGTAATCAGGCCCTAAATGACTAAAGCATGAAAATGCCAACTTTCTCAAAGTAGCATCTCTGAAATTGTAATTTAAAATCTGACTTCACCATAGATTATGATTTAAAATTGTAACCCCAGGGACCCACAAATGATTTGAAATTAGAATTAGAATTGGAAATTGGAAATCACACACATAAAATGTCATATGCTCACTCCAATGTTATTGTATGGGAAAGGTATGACTTAAATTCATTTTTCACTACCAGCACATGTAAAACTTAAAAGTTCATGTCTTGTATTCTGGGCTACCTTGCATGCTGCCCTCTGGACTGTCCAGGGCCTACCTCACGGGTGGCACATTTGTATTAAACAGGAATGTTTGGGCCTGTCAAAAGTTTATTTTGCTTTGTTGAAATGACACATTAAAAATTGCACACACAGGCTTCAATGGCCAGCCTGAGACCTGTTTTAAGGGCTACTTAAGTGGGGGTGGCACAATCAGAGCTGCAGGCCCACTAGTAGCATTTAATTTACAGGCCCTGAGCCCAGGTAATGCCACTTTACTAGGGACAATAAATATGCCAATTGGGTATAGGCCAATATTAGCATTTTTTAGGGAAAGAGTGCAAGCACTTTCGCACTACTTAGCAGTGGTAAAATGTACAGTCCTTAGGCCAATAAAAACAAATTCAGAATAAATGGAAGAGTGAAGGTAAAATGTTAGGGTATGACCCTGCAGAAAGAGCCTAGTCCAAAAATTAGTTTGGGTCAGTGTGCCTTGACTACTGCAATTCAGTTTATGCTGATCTGCCCATCTCATTCAAAAGGTTCAGCACTCACAAAAACTTTGCTGCCATTGGTTCTCTGACTTATGCTTAAATATCACAATACCTAGGCGTTGGTGTCCCTACACTGCCTTCTGAAGGACTAGATTGTGAATTACACACGAAACTCAGTTTTTTCCTAAGGCTCTCTTCTCAGCTCCTGTTTATGCCTTTGCTATAAATCATGCACTCAGAGATCTTAGGATAAACTTTTACTGTCTGCTCCAAGAATTGGCCTCAAAACTTTCACTAACACTTGTTTTGTAGTAGCAGAATTCTCCGCCACTACATTTGAGCCAGATGTCCAAGCTCCCCAAATTTAGGAGAGCTCCAAAACATTGTTATTTTCTCTGTCAAGGTAGTTATATCTTTTGCTACCACATCTTTTTACTTGTGTAATTTGGGTTTCCCAGTGCCAACACTAAGCTTTGTAAAATAAATAGAAAAACAAAAGTGTAAATTGCCTTTAGGTCAGAAAACAATCCTAATTAACAAAATTGAAATCATTTGCACTTGATCTGTCTAAGTGCAATTTGATATGTGCCTAATGTAAACATATGTGAATTCTGGCTGGTCTTGATGAAGTAGAAGGATCCAGGTGAGTGTCAAATAAGTGGCTCGAAAAGTGCTAGGTCAATGCTTTTATCACTCACACCATACTCGTTTCCTTGAAATTCACAAACACCTTCTTACTGAGAGTTTTATTGAAAGGTAGAGTTATTGTAATAACATTACTAAACCTTATGTATGCATATTGCTCCTGGAATGACTTGACCAAAGCATTTGGTATTTGTCAAGTCATCAATGCAGCAAGTAACAGAATTCATTGTGTTTAATGTCAAAGTGAATGGTAAGATTTTTGTAAAGTTGTAGCATGACATTGTAATGTATGCACTTCTTTAATCAATTACTTTTTTTTGGTTGAACCATATCATGCATATATAACATTTGTGTATCATAAACTAACAATTGAACAAGAGGGCTGTTCCAACAGTTGGTGTCCTGGAGCTTGAGAGATTGGATGTCGAGGATGGTAGAGAAGATAAAAGATGAGGCATAAAAGTCAGTCAGTGATGGGATTACTGCTAAAGCAGATGTTTATCTTTCAGTATGGTCCCAGAAGTGATGCTTGTGCCTCTGATCCATACTCTTCCAATTCTAAATCTAATTGCCAAGTCTCATACTAGCTGAAATTACTCAAGAGTACGGGCATAAACATAGCTAGTGACTTGAATCAGATGGGACATCTGGATGCACAGAACATACAATTTAACTCCCACTTTAGAGACGAGCCCATGAGTGGGCCTGGGCGGAGTTCACGGAGTTCCACTCTGCTGAATTCCGTGGGGTTTATTAAACACTTTATGGAATTCTGCAGAGGCGGAGTTCTGTGACAAAGAAACAAAAAGAGACGAGGACTTACCTGGGTCCTCCAGAGGGTCCTCTCTCCTCCTTGCCCTCAGACCGCAGCAGCCTGGTTCTCTGCCTCCCTCTGCCCCCTGCTCTCGGGCTGCTGGCAGAGGGAGGCCTGGCCCTGGATCCATTGCTGGTGCGCACTGCAGCCCATTTATGGGTTACACAGGTCAAGCACAGACTATCTGCGCTTGCGGTGTGTAGCCCATAACTTGGCTGCAGTGGGCACCGGGTGAGCTCCACTCGGCTGACGGGGCTAGCTTAGTTTTTGGATGAACTCAGAGCTGCAAGCGGAGTATGGAGTTCCAAAAACGTTGTTAGCTCTGCCAGTGGAGGGGAGCTCCCTGCCCATCCCTACCCATGAGTTAATTTGCAAATTCAATATTCATTTAACTCTGTCACCTCTATGATATTCTGCCATCTCTTCACATTGATAAACGAAATAATTAACGGTTCAATTAAATGGTTGCTCCTATGTCAATTGTCTAGTCCCTTGGCATTGTTATTCTTTACATGCTCTTGGTGCGAGGCATATTTTTTAGAGCTTTTTTTGCTCAGAAGTACATAAAGTACCAACTTTGCATTTTTTTAAGTGCTTTTGCATACATATGCCCATTTAAAACCTAAAACCTAAATGCATGAAAGAAGCTCATCCCATTACTCATGACTTTACAGACAAACTGGCAAGTAAATGCACAACCAAGGCAAACACATTGGACTCCTATTTAAAACAAAGGAAAACCACCTACATCAACCAGTTTCAAAAATCCCCTCCAAGAGTAGGCCAATCCTCCCTCTGCATTCCTTCAAACAAATATCACAAAATGAATTTATGGTTCTGGTCAAAGCAACCAAGCTTTCCGGCTGCCCTTCTGACCCCTTGTCCACCACACATTTTCAAGAACAATCTTTTATCTACCTCTGCTGCCACATCAGTAAGAAAAATCATCAATAATTCTCTAACTCTAGGAATCTTTCAGGAAGACCTAAACATGGCGTACATACAGCCATTATTAAAGAATACAGACCTGGACCTGAATGACCTCAACAACTACAGACCAATCGCTGATAGATCTTTCCTGGGTAAACTGATAGAAAGAGCAGCATTCACCCAGATGTCACAATTCATTGAAGATAAAGCCATACCTTTAGATTATCAAACTGGATTCCACCCAGGAAGAGGCACTGAATCTGCCCTCATCTCCATCTGGAATGATATTAAAAACACAGTAGACCACAATATAGCTGCTGCACTACTTCTCTTGGACCTCTCAGCTACCTTTGACACAGTTGCCCATGACACCTTAATACAAAGACTCTAAGAAGCCAGCATAGAGGGGACTGCTCCCGACTAACTTCAAAACAAAACAAATGTCATCCATACTCCCTCTTTCTCATCCAAACGAAACTTCACAAAAGCAGGGGTCCCTCAAGGCTCAATCATCTCACCCATTCTTTTCAACATCTACATGAGGTCATTAACAGCAATGATCAATAAATTTTATCTCACATGCTCCAACTATGCAGATAACATACAAATATTCCTTAAACCGGAATGCCTCAAAGAGATTGGAAACTCAAAAATATTCAGTTGCCTCAGAGCTGATAATCAGTGGATGGCCTGGAGCCATCTCAAACTGAATGCTTCCAAAACTGAAATACTCATATCTGGTGACTGGAAAAATAATGACACACTCTGCGCCTGACCTGATGATCTGGGGCCACCTCCTAAAGTCCAAGTCAACAATGAATGCCCAAATGGACAATCAGTAAGCTCAAGCTTCATCACCATGAAAACTCTGCGACGCATCTTCCCCCACCTTGGATTTCTACACAAGGTCCAGGCTACTATCTCTCTTGTACTACCTAAACTGGATTAAGCCAATGGCCTCTACTATGGATCATCTCTATCTACTATGAAAAGACTACAATGGATTCAGAACTTTGCTCCCAGACTACTCCTACACGTAAAGCCACAAGCCCAAATATCCCTTGCCTTGAGGGGCCTACATTGGTTCCCAGTTGGCAAAAGATCCACCTTCAAGCTGTTTTGTATCACCCACAAAGCAATACATGGAACAGAACTGCTTTTCGTCAGGAATAAAATCACCCAATACATTCAACAAAGGAACTGCCGCTCAAGATTGGCACCTCGCCTCAAAACCCCACAATACAAGAAAAAGACAATAGGTGGTACATCTTTCTCTGTTCAAGTGGCCAAACTATGGAATTCATTACCCCCAAATACAATATCCATGGATAACTATCTTATTTTCAGAAGACTATTCAAGAGTTGGCTGTTTCCTACATAACAGCCATACTCAAACAGCAATATACTGCATATCCCTGTGTATGTAAACATTTATGATCTGATAATATGTATATATTTATATATGTGTATTTATTTGTACAAATATGTCTAATAACAATTTTTTCTTAAAATATATACACACTCTTTAGGCCTGCTTAACAATTGTATATATTACTTACGCTTAAATATACATATAAATGTGTTGCCTCATTAAACTTTTCACCAGCAGCCGGGAGTGCATGTGTATTTCTCCTGTATTACAGAGTGTTGTCTTGGAGATATATATATATATATATATATATATATATATATATATATATATATATATTATTCTACACTTAACATTGTATAGTTTCTATATAAGTTGTTTCATTAGATGCTTATGAGTATCTGTTTGGTTTTATCTATCACAATAGGTAAATATTATCTTAACTATTTTTCTAGAAGCATTTCACTATTGAAATATTGAGTAAAGATGAAAATAATGTTATTAAAGTAGACAAACACATTAACTTCAAATACTGCAACACTTGAAAGCCTGTGCATATAGGATACAACTTTAAATCTCAATATATAATGTTCCTTACACATGTATCACCTTACCATGTAATCATGTCTTTATATATCTATTACTTTAGTCTTACTGTACCAGAGAAGGAAAGAAAACAAAGTAAAAACATAAATAAATAAACAAAAAATCACTCTCTCCAATGCATTAATGTTTCACCCTTACCCTATAAGTCTATGAATCTGTCCTCTATCTCCACTCTGTGACACATCCCAAACCTCATTCTACTACTATGATCTCCAAAATAACCCTTCGTAGACTCTTTCTTCCTCTCCCCCTTCTGGCTTACCCAGACCTCAGTTTAAGCCTATGATCTACCAAACAACCCTACTAAATCTCTCTCATATATCTCTCCTTTGACTCATCCCAAATCTCATTTTACTAATATGATCTCCATAATCCCTTTCTATACACTCTTTTCACCTCCATCTCTCCTTTACTCATTTGAAACCTCATCTTACTACTATGATCTCCCAAATAACACTGCTGGATTATTCCCTCTTCTATCCCTTCATTATTCTGTGCATTCCAGCTAACATTCTCACATGTCCTCTGCTCAATTTAAATCATAACTCCCTATACTAATACTATACTCATATTTCCCTATACTAATTCACAGCTAATCCTTTTGGGTTCCAGAGCAGCGTGCTACTCACAGAAAAGCACTTTGATGCCTTGTCAGAAGGTTGTAAGTGCTATATAAATACAAGTAGAATAACAGTTTACACTTACCAGTTTTTGGCCAGATAGCCCTTCAAGAAGCTCCAGAAGTTTTCGTCCATCCCGTAGATCATTGAAAAGATCTTCAATCTGATGTTTTCCAAACTAAAATAAAAGCAGAAAATCCAATTACGTTTAAGGTATGAACCGTTCAATTCAGTTGTATTCAGTATATTGAGGGATGCCTTTCTTATTTAAGAACACAGCATCAAATAATTTGAAAGAAAAAAGGGATGGGTCACTCGTGAGGGGCTAGAAACACGGACCCAGTGCATTCTCAAAAGACTAGAGAATTTACTGAGGAATGAGTTAACAAGCCTGACATTTTAATGTCCGCATCCTCTACTGAAGCACGTACGATATCCTGTGAAACTTCTTTAAAACTTTTGGAGTCACTACAGAACATAAACTAACAGGTTTTTGCAGTTCAGAACAAACATATACCTTAAAATTAGAACTAGCCTTAATTTGTGCAATGGAAGCATAACTAACATACTAGCAGCGTGATCCACATGACTTCTCCTAACCATTTTAATTTGAAGATGCTAAAATATAGGGTTGTATGAATTCTTTTAACAGTTTATTCAAATCAAATGTATGCTTACGGTGTCCACTCCATCTGTGTGATTAAAATATTTGAATCTCAAATTACTGCACATTTTTTTATTCCTGTAGCTAAGGCTTTCTTCATTGGGTAAGGCCTACTTACCAATACAAAAACCTTATCTTGAATTAATCTTTTATTAATAATTCCAACAGGGGACTAAAAGTGCATTTTAACTTTAGTATTCAGCCTAAAGTTTGTCAAAGTCGTATTAATTGGATTGGACTTTTCTCAACACCTTTAGAAATTTTTACAGTATAGTTCTCTAAACATTAACTCTGTGGTTATCACTACAATGACAAACTACTATGCAATGCAAATAAGGACTGTAAGGATTCTGAGCCCAAGGTACCCATTGTAGACAGGTGTGACAGGACCCCAGAAGTTACAGCTGCAGTGTTTGACCCTGGTGTCCTGGGATACTTGTACTGTGAAACCTCTGGCTTGGACCCAACTGCCATTTTTTACCATTTGACTCTCAGGGTAGTGAGGCAGAGCAGTAGAGTTGCAGTTTGTGCTTATAAGATGGAAAAGTGTTCTGTTTCCTCACACTACTAAATACCACACATAAATATATAGAGAATGGCAGGTAAAATGGCTACAATGACACCCTCTAAATGTCCTCTAAACCAATAGTGTTGCACGCTGATGAAAACCTGTATGGTAACGCCCTAATTGCACCCTGAACCACGTGTGCTGGAAGTACTTTAAAAAGTACCCTAAAAGAATAATAGCAGCCTTAAGAGCCTAACACAACATGAGATGTGTATTTAATAAAATTCAGGCCTACTAGTTTTGTCAAGGCATTACTATGATATGCAAGCAACATCTAGGATCAACAGCAATACAAATCAACAGTGAAACATTTTAAAGTGGTATGTCCATTCAAAAATATTAACATATTCTATGATTTATTATGAGGAGTGTGCATGTCAACCATCAATATAACACAATATAGTTCCTTTTTTTAAATTCTTAACCTGATTTCAAAACAACCAAAGACCCTCATTGATACAGGAGTGATATTTAGCACAATATTATGATGTCTAGACTAAAATATGTGATGTAAAGATGAATGTGTAGTGTGCTGAGAATAAGGAAATATTAGGTCAATCATAAGGCCTACAACATGCATGCAGGTCGAGGTCAATTGAATTATTCCAAGTTGCACAGAGAGCCAGCACTGTTTTGATGTTTAAAGACTTTGGGATGTCTGTCCAGGCACTGAAACCTCTTAGCAAGAGAAAGACAAAACTATTTTAAAAAACAGGGATACAAAATCTGAGAAGTATAAATGGAAATGATGGCCCTTTCTTGGAGATTTATATAGTAGAGCAATGGTAATCAAAACATATAGGGGGTCATTTTGACCCTGGCGGTACGGGACCGCCAGGGCTGAAACGACGGAAGCACCGCCAACAGGCTGGCGGTGCTTCCAGGCGTATTACGACCGCGGCAGAAGCGCTGCGTCGCACCGCTGGGGCCGGCGGTATTCTGCCACTTTTGCCCCGGCGGTGATAATCCAGCGCTGCCCAGGGGATTACAAGTCCCCGACCACCAGCCTTTTTCTGGCGGTTTGCACCACCAGGAAAAGGCTGGCGGAACGGGGAGTTGTGGGGCCCCTGGCGTGGGCAGTGCAGGGGCCCCCTGACAGGGCCCCATGCAGCTTTTCACTGTCTGCTGTGCAGACAGTGAAAAGCGCGACGGGTGCAACTGCACCCGTCGGACGGCCGCAACACCGCCGGCTCCATTTGGAGCCGGCTCCTATGTTGCGGCCGTGATCCCCGCTGGGCCGGCGGGCGGAAACCAGGTTTCCGCCCGCCAGCCCAGCGGGGATCTCCAAATGCCCGCGGCAGGGGTGCGGCCCCATTGGCAGCCACATGGCGGTCAGATCTTGGCGTAATGACCCCCATAATGTGCAAAACAGGCATTAATATATTGGAAATTCTTTTATATTAATGACAGTCAGTCGGAAATACTCTAAAAAAAAAAATTGCAGGCCCCACCATACATGCAACCTTTCTGATTAACATATATATGTTCTATCCTACCAGAATCCTGAGTGCTATGTCAGGCTTGGAGGATTAGTGTTGCTATATTTCAGAAAAAAAGGCAATATGATTATTTCTTTGTAATGGGATCATACATTTCCAGACTTTGCTTACCTGGCAAGCACATGTTTAGAATGGCCAGGCGCCCCCCTGCAAAAAGCAGAGGGGAGCCATTAGCTGCTCCACAAACAGGAGCCCTAGTGAAAAGTCACTTGTCTGTTTCGCCAGGAAGGAGGGCCGTGACGTCATTGGGAGCTGTCAGTGTCGGGTGCATTTATGTCATCAAGAGTCAAGGAGTTGGCCTCTTCTCTCCACCCACACACCAGCATATCAGATCACACACCAACACCCACCCATCCACTCCTGGAGGAAGGCAGAATTTCCAGCAGCAGAAAAAGGGGGCTTCCCAAAAATTTGGACTGATTTACTGAACTGACCCCTTGCAGGAGTAGTGATTAGCATGGGCACCAGGCAGGCAGGATGGGGGACTGACCTGCTGGTGGTTCTGGGCCTTGCTGTTCTACCCTGGGATGCCTGGAGTTGAACATTTTGGGGGATTTGCTTGGAGACAGGTACCACAGCTGGATCGGTGCGATATGTCGTAACCTGGTTTTTGTGTTGGTATGGAACTTTGGGTATTGCCCATCCCTCTGTGAGAAAGGGGGGAAGTTGCCTCTGAGGTATGCTTGTTAATAATATACTGGATGCCTTTGGTTGAGGGCATGAGCAATAAATAAGGGAAAAGGTTCTGGAACCATTCTGAAGACTTGCGCTTTAATGGAAAGTGGAGACAACTGTATTGCTTGTGCACTCCTGCAATCTTTGAAATCTTTGAGCTGTTCTTATGTCCTGTATTCGCATAACAGTAATGTCTGCTTAACTATATTTATAATTTTTCACTGATACTATGTGAATAAAAGGCTAAGCCATTTGTTGAACCACCATAATCCCAGTTGTCCCTCTCCTTGGGAGTCATTTTAGTGGGGGGGGGGGGGGCAGTGACTTGTACGTTGTAAATTCACTATTAGAAATGCAATATTAAGCATTTCATCTAAAGAAGTTTCGATGTTAAATTGAGGTGGTGAACTAGTATGCATTGGTGCCAAGTTACATGTATTTTTTGGTATAGAAAGCACATCACTGGCGGTATTTGGTACAGGGTCTAGAAATTATGAGTAAACATACCTTATGGAATTAGATGGATATATCATGAAACACTGTGAGATTCAGCAAGCATGTTGCGGGCAGGCTTGCTGCTTGTGCACCGTCGGCACACCTGCAGTAAGGACACGCAGTGGATCCAATTATTTAGTGTACTAAAGGTTTACATGTGACTTACCATGAGCCTAAGAACACTACAATACTTCCTAGAAAGCACAGTGGGGTAAAGTGACTTTCCTGGAACCACACCGTTCTTCAAAGTCAAGGATTACTGTAAGGAAAACTACTGCCAGCGTTGATAAGTTCTTCCCTCAGCAAAATTGATTCCCCTTTTCCTTGTACCCAATTTGGTTGCAGCGGCGTCCTCACTCCCAGTGGCTCTTGTGGAGGCTGTTCTTAGAATTAGCTTCTTCACGTTTAATTGCCACTCAAGATGGTGGCAGCAAATCCTATTGAGGTCAGCACTTTATTGTTTCTACCTTAGTCTCGTGCTGAGGCTTCCCTCCAGCTGTTTCTCTCTGGGAGCCCTGCACGTCAAGTGAATGAGCAGTGTTCCTGAGGTGCTTCGTTTCATAGAGAATTCTTCCAGGTTTGAGTAATTAATTATTTTGTGTGTTACGGTGTGCCCACCAGCTACTTTTTCCCCTTTTGAAGAGGCTGAATTTTTACTTCTTCCAGCTTTCTGAGGAGTTTTTGTTTGGCTTAACAGAACTTCAAGAAACTGCAGTAGGAATCCTTTTGTAAGATTTCCAGACTTCCCAATATATATATATATATATTTATATATATACGTACATATATATTCAAGAACTCTTGCTCTGCAGACTTTTCAGTCTTAGAGACAAACCTCAGTGCTCAGACTAATTCCTAGATACTGTGATTGAGAAAACTGAAACTTGAAAAGGAGATTTTTTTCCCTGTAAAATACATTAGTAATTTGTATATTTTTGAGCTTTTGAACTATTCTCCAGAGAACCTTGGAAACCTCTGACTCCTGGAGAAAAGAAGATATTACATTTACATTGTTCTCTTAGAGAGAGGCTAGTCTCTCAAAAGACACAAGTTAGGAGAACGATAGAATTGGGTGAATGTGAATGGCTGAACAGTTGAATGCGCAATAGGAATGCACTTATCTATGCTGTTTTCACCCAACAGCAGGTCCTTCCTTTAAAGAAATACCAATAAGAAGAAAGGTGCAGGTTTTCAGAGACACACACTGAATATCCTATCTTCAAGTGGAAAACACAGGCTGGAACTGGATCTGGAGGTGGCCTCTCTTTTTCTATTCCCATTCCCCTTTCCCCCTAGCGGATGCAGGGTTCAAATAATCAGTTAAGGTCTGAGCACACATCTGTTGGAGGGAGTTGGGTAAAAGGCATCTGCTCCTGTGGAAGTTTGATTTAATGGGTAATCTTCTGACAATTACAACTCTGGCTACACGGGTAGCAATTCATCCACATTACTAATTCTGTTTTGATCTCACCCAAAGCATTCTGCACAGAAATTGTCAGCTTGTGACTGAATGTATTTCCATGCTCACTTAGTGTTGCTTTTGAACAACCAACGCCAAACATGCTAATTATCTGCAGCCGAAATGAAGAGGACATTAGTTTAGTGCTATCAGGCCTTAATCAAATCACTGCCTAACTGATCAGAAACTCTATCAAGAATAACCCCTGCTCATCACATCAAGTAGCACCTGAACATGTAAACCAGGCAGAAAATCTCTCATTACCCTCAGCCTGAACCACCCTAATCAGTGATTCATCAAAAATTCTCCTGTTTTCACTATGCCTTAGTGCAACTGAGTACAAAAACCCAAAATTCCACAAGGTGGTTCACTGACACAATATTGTATTCATAAATATTGTTGACAAAAATATTGTGTCAAATTTATTTATGCTTTTTAAATTGTGCTCTTTATGGTTGCTTTGATGGTTATGTTGACCAAATAAAGCTTGTGTTTAATACAGATACAAATATATATATATATATATATATATATATATATATATATAATTTATTTGTTTACAGGGAGATTATAATTTTAACTAGGTTGACGTTTTAGCCATGCAAAACCATAGAAAGTTAGCAATTTTAGTTATACTTATAGCTATACTTCTGTTATGAAACTATAATTTGTGGGCTCAAATTACTTTACGACATGAGCTATAGTTTCTTCACAGAAGTGTAATTCTAAGTATAACTATAACTGCTGAATTACCACAGTTTTATGTGGGTAAAATGTCAACCTCCCTATAACCTTTGTTTTTTCCAGAGAAGTTGTATTCTATTTTAAAATAAAGTAATATATAATTACAGTACATTAATACATCCACCACCTTTGCCCGTGCACAGTGGGGATTGGCGGCAGGGCCTGCCCTACTGCCAGGAATGAAGCCAGCCCCCCAGCATGTACTCAACCCACTCCACGCATGGCCTTTGACCTTGTGTACAGGGATTTTGGTGTGTAAGTGAGTGTATTTTTTTTAATGGATTTTGACCTACAGATCCCTCATGGATATACAGAAGGGAGTTGCGCTGAGCACCGCGGTGGATCTGCAGATCAGCCCGAAAAATATAATTTGGGACAATTTGTGCCCGAGAGGGGTCCCTCGGAGACCGCTCCATCTAGGATGATCAACTGGCACTGAGGCAAGTTCTGGACAGGACTGTAAAAAATTCAGGACAAAGGGTCAAAATTCAGGACAAAAATTCAAGAACAAATGTCAGTTTTACAGACACACCCAAGAGAGGCCATGCCTCACTATGTTGTCAGTGCATTTAGTTACTCTTTTTTAACATAGCACTATTTATCCACTGTGGTCTTTTTGTGATTGCCTCCTGGTATGCTACATTTAGGTGTCACATTAAATCCTTGTTCAGTAGTAAATGAATGCCCTTCAGTACTGTGTCAAGGCCATCACCCCTACCCAAGTCTACCCAATCGTTCTTGAAGAGAAAGAAGCAGCAACATTTTGATTGTTTCTGAACATTTTAAAGCCCTTGGCAAACAGTTTGGGAAACATTAAGGTAATTAACCACATGCTAGTTTAAACAAATTGAACAAAAACATCTGGCTCACCTGAACCTCCCATGGACTTTCAACCTAAAAAAAAAAATTATGAGGCAGGGCAGATGGTGTGGGCGACAGTCACCTAATGTCAGGATGTGAGGTACCCACAACTTGTCTGTAGTCTCACAGCACGAGAGTGTATGTCTAGGACTACATTTATCTCAGAAATCAGAACCCGGACTACCAATCAAAGATAATGAAAGAGGAGGATGAAATTGAGATCAAATGGGAGATCCACGGCAAGTGACTTAGAGCGTTGTTGCTAAGAACTGGGTAAATAAGGAAGCTGGGACAATTCCTAAAATCAGACAAGATGGGTCCACCAAGACTATTGGAAGGCATTGGGTACCTGAAGAGTTGTCTTTGCATACAGGAGAGAAACAGAAGAGGCACTGTCAAGTGCTTGAAGAAGCAACACCCATCCACCTTGGCAAACTCTTCTGGCGCAATGGTCTGCTGTTCGTGCGTGTAAAGGGTGAGCAGGGGCTAGACCACTTGCAAGGTTGTGTAAGGCAATTGGCCAGTTTGTCTGCGTCTTTAAATGGTTTTGAAATTGAGCAAAAGCCAAACTAGTGACCTGGGTTATCCTTAAGTGTCAAGTACATATAGAATCTTCAAAATATTTGGGATGTAAATTGCACACAAAAAAAGTAAAAATGTTAAAATGTAATTAGTGTTTCTTTAACATATGGCACTATTTCCCCCTTTATATACAATTAGACCTCAGATTGAACTGGGAATCAGTTACCTTTTGATATCTAGAGATTAATATCTACCATTCTCCCACTGATTTGCAGGATGGAAATCTCGACAGAGCGTCACGGTCCCTCCAAACCCAGTTTGCTTTTTGGTCTTCTCTTCTGCTTTTTGTAGTGGGCCACGTGGCACTAGTGATGATGGTGTGCTATCCCAATGTTAGTATTATTCTGAAAACCTTCTACTGTTCATCCTTCATTTCTTCTTCAGACATGCCACACATCTGATCTGGTCGCTGAGGTGCCGTCGGGCAGCTCTTTCCAAGTGTAAAGCTACCTGTGACTGCGGGTGGATTAGGTCTTCAGGACTTAGAATGCTATTATTCAGCTGCACAGGTCCAATGGGTGGCTCGTTGGCTTTCTGCCCACCTCCCTGCATGAGATTGGGTTTATCAGTAAATACTTTTAAGAAAGGCTTAATGCACTGCTCATTGTTTCCTACTGACCATTCTATGGATCACCATCCAGGGTTTTCATGCACAGCTTTCCCTTGCCTTGCTAGAACTTGTAAACTCAGTGACATGAAGAAACCCTGTGCTCCTGCACTATCTTTGCTAAGCCTTCCCTCTCCCACAGGACAGCTGTGCTCAGAGCAACTTCATCAGTGGCATGCTGCAGGTGTCTTAAATTGGGGGATTTGTTTCTGGACAGCAAGCTACTAAATTTCCAAACACTTGTGGCAGACTAACATCTTCACCCCTGTCAACTCCTTACTTACAACCACCTTAAAAATCATTAAATGCCCCATTTCATACCTGCCACCTAGCACTAACCCTACATGAGGTGTGCCAGAAGTTCTACACCATAGGAACTGGTAGCAAACTGATAGAATGGGTGTACAGACCTTTTCTGCAACATGGAAACCACTCCAGGTCTTATCGTCATACTACCTGGGTGACTGATGTGGTCAAACCTATGCAAGATATGGACTGGACTGAAATACTGGACTTTCCCCACGAAGTATCCCACAGCTGTCACTTTAAGTACATTCATAGAGATTCCTTCGGAATGCATTCCGCCTGTTGCTTGCCATTGGCCTTGTAACTCAAATTTTGTTGCTTTCAATTTGCTGGTTTTATTTGTCTTAGGCTATGCAGATTGAGTTCGTCCCTTCCCTTGCCCAAACCTTATTTACAGTATCTTTCTGAGTGCTCCCTTTCTGTAAACAGGCCTGTAGATCTTGTTCTTATCTCATCACATTTGCTGTGCCTTCAAAGAATAAAGTCAAATGTCAGGCTCTGTCTTCAGTGGGAACTGAGGCCCTCATTACAACCATGTCTGTCGGTGTTAAAGCAGCGGTAATACCACCAACAGGCCGGCGGAAATAAAATGGAATCACGACCATGGCGGAAAGTGCCAACATAGACGGCCACTTAAACACTCCGACCGCCACGGCATTAGAAACAAACACTGTGGCGGTAACCGCCAACAGACAGGCGGAACACAAGGATCTGCCCACTGTGTTACAACATGCCTATCCGCCACCTTTTCCGGGGCTGTACCAATGCCATCAAAAGCACGGAGGAAACAGTACTTGGAAAGGAAACCACTCGCCTTTAGACACTTTACGAACAACCAGGATGCCATGGAGCCCGAGTTACAGGTCCTGCTGATGCTGGTCTACCTCCTCTTGTATAAGGAGCAGCAAAGACGCCGGCGACGACCACGGTGAATACTGCACCTAGCACACAGGGGAGGGGGAGGGAAAAGAGAGTGACACACAAACGCAACACCCCAACCCCACCCTCACCCACAACACCATACACACAAATACATGCAGCAACATTACATATACACCCTGTCACCTCCTGGAAGAAGGCAAGGACAAAATGAAATGATTGTAACAAGTGTAATCATTGAAATATCAGATAGGCCAAATTACAATATCAGAATATACAAATATGTACACCAACTACACAAGACCGGATATTAATGAAATCATTGTCCGTGGATCAGTGTCCCAAAATGCTCACACAAGATACCTGACTCGAAACGGAGAGAACACTGCAGGGGAGTCAGATGGAAAATCAACAGACACCTCAGGGGGAGGGGGCGCACCTCAGCCAGATGAACGGACGACGCCACTGCTCCACGAGGGGGCTCCATGCCCAATGCTTTATCCTGGGGAGTGCAAAGCCGCAGTCCCTCAAGTCCCTCCGGTGGGTGGTTTACCCACTGCTTTATCATGGGGAGTGCAAAGCCACAGTCTCTCAAGTCTCTCTGGTGGGTGCTTTGCCCACTGCTTTATCCTGGGGTGTGCAAAGCCACAGTCTCTCAAGTCTCTCCCGTGGGTGGGTTGCCCACTGCTTTATCCTGGGGAGTGCAAACCCACAGTCTCAAAAGTGGATAACAGTCTCCACTGGTTCTGGAGGGGGCTTTGTGCCCAGAGTGCTTCATCCTGCCAAGGACTGAGGTAATGGATGTGAATCTCCACTGGTTCTGGAGGGGGCTTTGTGCCCAGAGAGCTTCATCCTGTCAAGGACAGAGGTAGTGGATGTGAATCTCCACTGGTTCTGGAGGGGGCTTTGTGCACTGAGTGCTTCACATGCAGTGTGGCAGGTCCCATTCCCTCACCTGGGTGTGTGTGCCACGAGATTGCCTGGGAACAGGTAGCATGATACTCCATGGAGGCAGAGACACACTCCACCCTGCTGCGACTTCGCTGTCACCTGTAGGTACAAACAGTGCTGGGAGTCACGCCTCATATACGCTGGGCAGGGTCAGGACGTCTCCTGCAGCCTCCGTGCCCTGTCCTGACGTGCTCTTCGGCTTGTGTCCCTTCCCCACCTTTGATGTCGCTGCTGGTGCCTTGCCACTGTCCCATTTTGGCATGGAGGAGCCTTTGCTTGCTGGTAGGTGTGGCTTCTCCCTCCGGCATGTGGGCACCTTCTTCACCTTGACAGGTGGCGGAATGCCCTGCTCCTTGGCCTCGAAAGGTGGCACACTGGCAGCCCTGATGGGTGCCGCCCGCGATGTGACAGGACTTGCTGAGACCACTGTGCTGGATGATTTGGTGGCTGAGGTGCTGGGCTGGGACCTGGACAGCCTAGCCCTAGGGGAAGGACGGGGGAAGGTGTAGGGAAGAGGTCAAAGTTTGTGAGAAAGAGTTTCTTAGACACACTGGGACGGGAAGATGGAGGGGGTTTGGGAGTGGAGGAAGAGGTAGTGGTTGTAGGAGGTGTACGTTTGCTGAATTTGGGTGAAGGTGCATGGGCCGGAGGCTGTTGTGAGGTGGATGGCTGTTGGGTGGGTGTGTGCCTGCCTTTGTGTAGTTTGGGAGGAGGGCTTACAGACACACTGGGAGAGGACACAGGGGATGTGTGAATAGTAGTGGGGGTGGTGATTGCACGTGAGCGGTGTGTGGTGAAGGGCGTGCTGGTGATGGAGGTAATGGATGAAGATGTAGTGCATGCAGGTGTGAGTGGAGATGAGACAGGGAGGGAGGAGGAGGACGTGGAGGAGGGGGACACAGTGGAGGCAGTGGATGTTGGTGAGTCTGCATGGGGATGGTGCTTGTGTGAGTGCCTGTGGGATGTGTGGTGCTTATGATTGCCATGTCCACTTTTGTGTGTTAATGAGTGTGCATGTTGGTCTGATGGTGTGCTTGGGATAGGCTGAGGTAGAGGGGATTGGGTCTGGATAGAGGAAGTTGGAGGGGGGAGGCTGGACACTGGGACAATGGCTGCCATCAGTGCTAAGGCCAAAGCCTGAAATGCTCTCTGTTGGGCCGCCACGCCAGAATGAATGCCCTCAAGGTATGCATTTGTTTGCTGCAAATGCCTCTCAACACCCTGGATGGCATTCAAAATGGTTGATTGCCCAACAGTGAGCGATCTCAGGAGGTCAATAGCCTCCTCAATGAGGGCAGCAGGGCTGACTGGGGCAGGGGCTGAGGTGCCTGGGGCGGAGGAGATGCCCACTCTCCTGGGTGAACGGGCACAGGAAACTCGATGAGGGACTGCTGGGAGGGCGGTGCTGGTAGGGGGGGAGGCAGCTGTACCTGTTAATGCAGTGGGCACAGAGGTGCCTGCCACCGCAAGGGAGCTCCCATCAGAGGAGAAGTTGCTGTCACTGGTGTCTGCTCCTGTCGCCGTCAATGAGCTCCCCTCGCCCTCCGTCCCACTGGTGCCTTCGGACACCGTAAATTCACCCTCCAGGGCCATGTGGGTTGCAGCTCCCTCCTGCTCCGGTGGCACTGCTCCTCCACCAGATTATGCTAATGCACACAAGGACACGATGACAAAACAAAAAGGGGGGGGAGACAGAAGAGACACATGGTCAATGCCTTCAACTCCACTGCCATTGGCGGACACAACACACAGTGAGTAGCCCTGTGCACTAAGCCATGCACTGACAGGGCAGGGGAAAAGCACATGCCCATAGGAGACTCTGGTGAGAACCATTTTATGCACAGCTGGAAACCATAGGAGCCTGACTAGGTGTAGAGGGCAAATACCACCTTTGGGGTTGGACTAGGAATGAGGCTGCAAATCAATGGATCTCCCTTTGCACGTCTGCCCTGGCCTAGGGGAACCCACAGCCCACCTCCCCCACCTAGACACCTCGTCAAGCGCGCAGAGGCAGCTAAATGAGAGTGTACTCACCCCCCTTGTGGCTGCTGTGATGCCCTGTGGCGTCCATCAAACTCCAAATATGCCACCACCAGGATCCGGTACATCAGGAGGGTCATGGTGCGATGGGCACCCCATACGCATTGAGAGGCCATCCCCCAGCTGGGCCTCCACTGCCTTCTTGGTCCAGCAGCGCAGGTTCTCCCATCTTTTCCGGCAATGGGTGCTCCGTCTATGGTAGACCCCCAGGGTCCGCACTTCCTTGACGATGACACGCCAAATACCCTTCTTCTGGTGGGCGCTGACCTAGAGGAAAAGTGAAGTAAAAATGGATGATACTCCCCTGTACATTTCTTCTCACACATTGGCCACAAACCTCCAACCCTGGCCCAGAAATACATACACACACCATTCTCACATGCTGGCCTGTCACCCACCCCTGTCTCTTCCATCCACGACACTCCATACAATCATGTGCCATCCACCATGCACACAGTTTACTCACCCGTTTGTCTGGAGGACCGTACAGTTGCGTGTACTGGGGGAGGACCCCATCCACTAGTCTGTCCAACTCCTCCGAAGTGAAGGCAGGGGCCCTTTCCCCAGACACTGTAGCCATTGTCGCTTCCAGACACAGGTTACAGCAGCACTTGCAGTGTGGGTCCTCTCCTGTTGAAGGTCAGGTATCACGTGAGTGAACAGATAGAAAATGGCGGTCACGTCTGCAGTGGTGCGTACCGTCACAGCCGGTGTACATCGTCATTGGCTACTGGAACCCATAGGGCCCAATGATAACCAATGCTGAATAGCGCTGCGGTCTTCGACCGCCTACCGCGACGGTGTACAACGCCAGCGCAGTTACCTCATTTCCCCTTGTCCCACCTTACAGGTCAGGCAGCCGCCTTTTCAGGGGGCCACATGGCAGGCCATCTAACTGCGTCACACCTATTTTGGCCAGGAATACAGAGAGACAAAGCCACATACAGAAAATTGAACGTTTGTGCTAAATAGCCTTGTGAAACCTATGTGGTGTATGACCCTCTGCTCACCGATCTCCTCCATAGGGCACATCGGCTGGGGCAGGTGATGGCGGCATCCTCCGGTGTACAGACCCCTGGTGGACCTGTCGACAATGGAAGACAAACACCTAATTATCACTTACAGACTTGATCATGCAACAATCCAGGAACTCTGTGCCCAGTTGGAGCCAGACCTGATGTCAGCTATCTGCCATCCAAGAGGAATACCCCCTCTAGTGCAGGTCCTGTCAGTACTTCATTTCCTGTCCAGTGGGTCTTTTCAAACAACAGTAGCCATGGCATCAGGGATGTCACAGCCAATGTTCTCTAACGTGTTGTCCAGAGTGTTATCTGCCATGCTGAAACACATGCACAGCTACAACGTTTTCCCTCAGGTGGAGGATTTTCCCACAGTGAAAGGTGAATTTTATGCCCTGGGACATATCCCCAACATCATTGGTGCCATTGATGGGACACATGTGGCATTTTCCCCCCCGCAGGAATGAGCAGGTGTACAGAAACCGCAAAAGCTACCATTCTATGAATGTGCAGATGGTGTGTTTGGCAGACCAGTACATCTCCCATGTGAATGCCAAGTATCCTGGCTCAGTGCATGACGCTTATATTTTGAGGAATAGCAGCATCCCTTAGGTGATGGGGCAACTCCAGAGGCACCGTGTGTGGCTAATAGGAGAGCCTAAAGTCCCCACACAGTTTCATTTGTTGTCTGGGTACGGGAGATTCCCTAATGTTTGGAGGATTGTCCCTCAATATTTGCAGGTGACTCTGGTGACCCCAACCTCTCATGGCTACTGACCAAAGAAGGTGTGCCAGATCATCGTGGCCTGCTGTATGTTGCACAACCTGGCTTTGCTACGCCAGGTGCCTTTTCTGCAGGAGGATGGGCCTGATGCTGGTCTTGTGGCAACTGTGGAGCCTGTGGACAGTGAAGAAGAGGAGGTAGAAGAAGAAGATGTAGACAACCGAAACAACATCATCATGCAATACTTCCAGTGAGACACAGGTAAGAGGATGGAACTGCTTCCCACATCTCTTCCTATTGTAGGACCTAGCATAAATCTGCCTTTTTACCTCTGTGTATGGACCCTGACTTGTCACTTTGGCTTTCCATTTCACAGATATAGGTCCCACTTTGTGCCCTCTGCTATGTATACTATGGGCCTATAACTGTGTAACATTGGTATGTGAACAAGTACATTGGCATTGCTATATCTCAGAGATGTTGCAATTACACATTTGTGAAAGCACAGACTGACTCCAGATTGTTTTGTGATTCAAGGGTGTTTATTTGTGTGCTAATAAGTGGAGGGGGGTGTGCAATGGGCTGGGGTGATGGTGGAGGATTGTCCATGGTGGAATCCAGTCTCTTGGTCTCACAGGTGCATTGTCCAATGAAGCATAGGAAGGGATCAATGGCAGTTTAAGGTGACAAAGTGGGACCAAAAGGGTGACATTCAGGAGGGTCTTATTTCCTGGAGGGGTCTTGGCAATGTTCTCTGTCTTGTTCCAGGATCTCCGGGACCGTTTGTGGGGGTGGTTCTCCTTCTGCAGGGGGTGGGGTGCGGGTGGTGGTGGCCTGTTTGTCCTGTGGCAGTGCCTCCTGTCCACTAGCGCCGGCAAAGGTGGAGGGCTGTTCATCGTCCAGGCTATTGTCAGGGGGCGTTTGTGTGCCACTGTGTCCCTCATGGTGTTGACAAGGTCTGCCAGCACCCCTGCAATGGTGACCAGAGTGTTGTTGATGGACTTCAAGTCCTCCCTGATCCCAAGGTAGTGTTCCTCCTGCAGCGGCTGAGTCTCCTGAAACTTGGCCAGTACCGTGCCCATGGTCTCCTGGGAATGGTGGTATGCTCCCATGATGTTGGAGAGTGCCTTGTGGAGTGTCGGTTCCCTGGGCCTGTCCTCCCCCTGTCGCACAGCAGTCCTCCCAGCTTCCCTGTTATCCTGTGCCTCTGTCCCCTCAACGTGTGACCACTGCCACTGACCCCAGGTCCCTGATTTTCTTGGGTTGGTGCGTTTGCCTGGGCTCCCTGTAATGGGGGACACACTGCTGATTGATGTGTCCTGGGGACAGAAGGATAGGCCCGCTGGGTGGGTACTGTGGTGGTTTGTGACAGTGGCAGGGGAACCGACTGTCCAGAGGTCCCTGATGGGCTGGGCTGGTCATCTTAATCCAGGTGTGCAGAGCTGCTGTCATCACTGTAGGCCTCTTCTGTGGGGGGACTTGATATGTCTGGCACCTCCTGTCCGGTGACATTGGGTATGGGTCCTGTTGGGGTGTAAATGCATAGTTCTAGTATCTGCGTGTGCCATCTTCTGCATTGGGTGAGGTACACTCTACTCCTGTGCTTGCATAATTGTGTTTTCCCTTTTGTGATCGTTGGTTTGGGGTCTGTGTGGGTATCTGTACTGGGCATGCTTTGGTGATGGTGGTCCATGCATAGGTGTTGCATGCAGGGCCTTGGTATTGGGATGTGTGGGTTGTGATAGTGGGACATATTTGAGACAATGGAGTGATGGGAGTGAGGGTAAGGATGAGGGTGTGACGGCATACAGGTAGGGTGGGGGATGTAGCAGTAAAGATATGACTTACCAGAGTCCAGACCTCCTGCTACTCCTGCGAGGCCCTCAGGATGCAGTATTTCCAAGACTTGCTCCTCCCATGTTGTGGGGGAGGAGGTGGGGATCCACCGCCAGTCCTCTGTACAGCAATCTGGTGTCTGGATACCACTGAACACACCTGATGTCATCCCGTGTTTTTGGATGCTGTTCCACTGCGTTGACCCTGTCGACAATTCTCCGCCATAGCTCCATCTTCCTAGCAATGGAGGTGTGCTGCACTTGTGATCCGAAAAGCTGTGGCTCTACTCTGATGATTTCCTCCATCATGACCCTGAGCTCCTCCTCTGAAAACCTGGGGTGCCTTTGAGGCACCATGATCTGGTGTGGGTGATGTGTGAGGTGCTGTCTGTTGTGATGTGTGGGGGGATGTGTTGGTGTGTGTTGTTTGAGGTGTGTCGATGTTGTATGAGTGATGGTGTTGTGTGCCTGTGGATGATGGTGTTGTGTTTGCTAATCTCTCTCTCTCTAGGCTTCTTCCAAAATTGTTCATTGTAAGGGGCTGTGGGTAATGTGGGTGTGTGTTTTATAGTGTTGTGAGTGTGTGGGTGTGGTGTGTGTATGTGTGTCAGGTGTGTGTATTTTGAATTGTCCAATGTGGTTGTGTTTTGTAGATGTGTGTGTATTTTGAGCGTGGCGGTGTGTACCCCCAATGGATTACCGCAGTTGTAAGACCGCCGCTTTGATTCGTGGGTTGTGATAGTGTGGGCGTATTCTTGTTGGCGTGACGGTGTAGGTTTTGGTATCGCCAGTTTATCACTGACCTTTGGTGTGGCGGACTTATGTGGGTGTCTGTATTGTGGCGGATTCCGAGATGTGGGTCGTAATACCTGTAGGGGAATTCCGCCGCTGCAACGGTATGTTGGCGGTCTTCAGCGCGGTGGAAAGCGGGATTTACCGCCAGGGTTGTAATGAGGGCCTTAGTGTTTACTTTTCTTTCTCTGACTTCAAAGTGAGATGATTTATGCGACAATCTTGCTGGCTACTGGGGTTCGGAAAGGTTTTTATCTATCACATGACAACATTTAAATAAACTTCAGAATATATCAGAATTAGGAGTACAAATGAAGCACATTTTTATTAATTCTGAACTGTGCTGGAAAAAATCCCTTTATATGATCGAAACAAATCATTCCAATAGATGATGCAATGTCCACACATCATCATCTGTGCACAGTATAGTTTGATTTGAAAAACTGTACGTCTGTGCAAATGCAATGGTCATTTCAATCTATGCCACTGCACCACGCTGCATTACTGCACTCTCTGCCACTCTATTGTATGCCACTCTACTCCACTGCACTCCGTGCTACTCTACACCATGCCACTCTATGCCAATGCACTCTGCGTCAATGTACTCTAAACAATTGCACTGTACGCCCACTGCCCTCTACTCTGCACCACTGTACTCTACTCCACTGCTCTCTGTGCCACTCTAAATCACTGCACTGACACTCTACTCTGCAACATTGCACTCTCCGCCACTCTACTGTACACTAATCTACTCTGCACTACTGCATTCTACGCCACTGCACTCTATGCCACTCCACTCTGCATCACTCCACTCTATGCAACTGTACTCTGCAGCACTATACTCTACTCTGCACTACACCACCATACACTACTCCACTCTACACCACTGCACTCTCGGCCACGCGAGTCTACTCTGCACTCTATGACACTGCGCCACTGCACCACTCTACACTACTGCACTCTCTGCCACTCTATTGTATGCCACTCTATTCCACTGCACTCTATGCCACTCTACTCTGCCCCAGGCCACTCCATGCCACTGCACTCGAAACCACTGCATTCTTTGCAAATGCACTCTAACCAACTGCACTGTACCCCACTGCACTGTACTCTGCACCACTATGCCACTGCTCCTATGCCACTCTAATCCACTCCACACTACTATGCCACTAACATGTAGTCATGAACAGCAGCCACTCTGGTGTATAACATGGCTAAAACACATTGGCAAAGCCAATAACGCTTGCGTAGACGAGACCTCTGGGCTTTGCCAATGTTTATTAGTACTATGAGGTACAGAGGTCCCTGAAAGAACTGTGAATGTGTAAGTCCTTATTTTAAACATTCATTTGACGCATTGTTAGGGAAGTAAGCACTATATAAATACAATTACATCATAATATAGGCTGCTACAAAATGCACAAATACATTTTGGTTACATAAAAAAGTGCTTCTCAAATACAGATTTGAATAATATACAGTTTATACCTAGTACTAACATTTTTTATAACACTCCATTAAAACCACACACTCCACAGCTCACCTTGTAACACTATTACAGTACCTCTCTAAAAGAAAATATCGTTGCCATCAGAAAGCTTCGAGTGACTCCTTTGATTAAAGTCAAAGCAGGTTTTCAAGCCCCTTAGCATTTGCAAATTTAACAGCTGAACAAATTTGCATATGTTTAGGGAAGGTGGCACTCTGGCAAGTAGGCCTTTTCTTATGTGTCTGCCCCTCCCTCCATCAGAGCACAGGAGACTCCCTGCCCTTCAATCCAGCTGGGGAAACTGGTCTGCCCATAATTTCGCCCTGCCATCTGTTGTCCTTCTGGTAAAAGGCTAAAATTACAGACAAATGCCGTCCGTTAAGCCTTTCATCATGGACAACGGACGGTAGGGCGAACTTACGGGCAGTCTGAGAAAATTACAGACGGGTGGGCACCCTAGCCCCATCTATTCTATGGAGTCAGGATACCTGTATCCTGACACCTTATGTTAGTTTTTTATTGTTTTGATCCTTCTGATGCGATGCAAGAAAGAAAATGGTGGCCATAACTTTCCTTTCAGGTTGCTGCAGCCAAACAGGGCCTTTCTTTTCCCCAGGAATCATGGATCCTCCGCAAGTGGATCCATGAAGGATCTGCATCCATAGATATTTATAATTTTTTCCTTTAATAACTCTAAAACTACAGAACAGATTTACAGCAAATTACAAAACGCAGCCTTTCTGGACCAAAATGTAGCGTTCTACCAAATTTGGTGTAATTACATCCAGGGGTTCAGGCTGTAATTGTGTCTAAAATCCCTATAGGAATTTGTAGGGGGAAAATGCATTTTGGAACTTCCTCTTTTTTCACGGCCCCTGCATAATAAATCACCTTGAAACTTTCCAAACAGCAGCAGACTTGAGTGGCAAAATACTTTTGAAAATTTAATGAAGATTTGTCAAATGGTGCCAAAGTTATAGACAAAACAAAAACTGCTTTTCCTATGGAAGCTAGATCCTACCTATAACTACCTACTAGCTATTGACTATAACCAGTAGGCTATATATATATATATATATATATATATATATATATATATATATATAAAGATGTAAATGATGGGCTCCACTACTGATTTATCCACAGCTAGCTCTTTGGAATTACCAAGTAAGTTTAATCCACAGTTACCAAGTGGAAATTTGATTTATATTTTCCATGAACTAGTAGTGGGAGACATTGATAAGTTACTCATGAAACCAAATATAAAGAATGGAAGATCTAGAATCTTTACTCCCAAGGATTAGAAGGATCTTAAGGAAGTCAAAGAGAATAATTGAATCATTATCAAGCCATCAGATAAAGGCGGTAACATCATTGTTATGGATGCTGTAGAATACATAAACGAAGCTTTTCGCCAATTGACAAATGATGATCACTATGACATATTGCGAATGAATCCAATTGCAAACTACCAAAAGATCTACCATGAGATGTTAGATAAATGGTTAAAAACCAACTTATGCAATATGAAGTATATCAATATCTAAGAATTCCGTGCATTTATTTTTTACCTAAAATTCATAAAAAAAATGCCATCAAATCAAATCATTAACATTTATAAAGCGCGCTACTCACCCGTGCGGGTCTCAAGGCGCCATAGGCCTAGGAGGGCCATCCTCCTAGAAGACCTATTGTGAGTATGATCAATTCCCATTTAGAAAATACTTCAAGATATTTGGATCTCTTTTTATGTCCATATCTAACTGAGCTACGATCCTCTTTACGGGATACCACAGATTTTCTGTCAAAAATCGATAATATTCCTTGGCAAAACAACTATCTTATGGTTACTATCGATGTATCCTCTTTCTATACATCAATTAAGCATCATTATTGGATGGAAGCATGTAGGTATTTTTAAAAACACGGCCCATAGAATTTCTTCAACACACTGAGATGCTTATATCAATGCTGTCATTCTGTCTTACACACAATGTTTTTCTAGTAAAAAATTAATATTACCTCCAAAAGCAAGGTACAGTAATTGGGGCATCCTTTGCTTCCACCTACGCAAATCTCTACATGGGATGGTGGGAAAAAGAAGTAGCATGGTCGGATGCCCTTAGTGCCCACATAGAAAGGGTAGTATTGTGGGTGTGATATATTGATGATCTTTTCCTCATATGGGATGGCCCAGAAAATGCTTTACAGGAATATGTCAACATATTTAATAACAGCGATTTGAATATCCAACTTGAAACAACATGGAGTAGGAATACAATTGAGTTTCTGGATGTCCTACTTGAGGTAAAGAATGATAAATTAGAAACCTCTGTATATCGCAAATCCACTGCATGCAACTCCATTCTACATGGTAATAGTGGGCACCTGAAAGCCCTAAAATGGAGCATACCATATAGCCAATTCCTGCAAGCTCGCAGGATATGTTCAGATGACATTACATTTGAAAAGGAAATTAGGCTATGTCACAAAGATGTTTCGAGAGGGGATATACATATTGAATTCCTATTGATGTGCAGAATAGAGTGAAATGTAAGGCAAGAGAGGAATTGCTCTTTAACCTCTTAAATGCGGGCGTCGGCCACTGGCCGACGCCCACACACCCTCCCTGGTGCGGGTCACGACCAGTGGCCGAGACCAGGAAGGGCATTAATAAATCCTCGGGTGCGTCGCACCCGAGGATTTATTTTTTATTTTTTTTCCCCCCCCGGGAGACACGGAAGCTACCGTGTCTCCCCCCGCCCCCCACCCGCCCCTTTGTGACGTCAGCGCGCCGCGAGGCGCGCTGACGTTGCAAAGGTGTTTTCCCCATGAAAGCAGGAAGCAGCCTTGCAGCCGCTTCCTGCTTTCATGGGGAAAACGGCCTTTTTCACGTTTGGGAAGGCCTCGTAAGAAAGGGGAGAGTCTCCCCTTTCTTACGAGGCCTTCCTGAAAGTGTTTCCTGGCCCCCGATCGCAGCACAGCTGCGATCGGGGGCCAGGAAACACTTTCAGGAAGGCCTCGTAAGAAAGGGGAGACACTCCCCTTTCTTACGAGGCCTTCCTGAAAGTGTTTCCTGGCCCCCGGTCGCAGCTGTGCTGCGATCGGGGGCCAGGAAACACTTTCAGGTTTCCTGGCTCCCCCGATCGCAGCACAGCTGCGATCGGGGGGGTCAGGAAACATTTTGAAAAGGCCTCGTAAGAAAGGGGAGACTCTCCCCTTTCTTACGAGGCCTTCTGAAACTGTTTCTGGCCCCCGATCGCAGCTGTGCTGCGATCGGGGGCCAGAAACAGTTTCAGAAGGCCTCGTAAGAAAGGGGAGAGTCTCCCCTTTCTTATGAGGCCTTCTGAAACGGTTTCCTGGCCCCCGATCGCAGCACAGCTGCGATCGGGGGCCAGGAAACCCCACTAGACACCAGGGATTTCACTTTTGGGGGACAGCCCCCCCCCGGAAAACGGGCCGCCCCCCGGCATAATTTTCCTAAAAAAATAAAAAGGTAGGTGCCCCCTGGGGAGGGGGGGGGCGCGATCGCGCCCCCCCCCAGGGGATTTTTTTTTTTTCTTAAAAAAAAAAAAAAAAAAATGAAATGACAGGGGGTCGCCCGTGGGCAGGGTGACCCCCTGTGGGGGCAATTTTTTTTTTAGATGTTGTAGGGTTTCCCTGGGGGCCATTTTGGCCCCCAAGGAAACCATACAACAACTAAAAAAAAATATATGTATATATCTATATATATATATCTATGTAGATAGATATATCTAGGTACATGGATATATCTATAGATATATCTATGTAGATATATATTTATATATATATATATAGGTAGATCTGTATCAAAGAGATTTATAAAGCGCGCTACTCACCTGTGAGGGTCTCAAGGCGCTGGGGGGGGGGACGGGGGGGAGGGAAAGGGGCTAGGAGGTTCACTGTTCAAAAAGCCAGGTTTTGAGGCCCTTCCTGAAAAGAAGTAGGTTTTGGGTCTTGCGAATGTGAGTTGTGAGTGCGTTCCATGTTTTGGGTGCAATGTAGGAGAAGGATCTGCCCCCGGTGGTGGTGTGTTTGATGCGGGGGTCAGAGGCGAGAGAGAGGTCAGCTGAACGGACGTTTCGTGTGGGGGTGTGGAAGGTGACTCTCGTTGAGGTAGGCAGGGCCTGTGTTGTGGAGTGATTTGTGTGTGAGGATGAGGATCTTGAAGGTGATCCTTTTGTCAATGGGGAGCCAGTGGAGGGATTTGAGGTGTGGAGAGATGTGTTCGTGTCGGTGGAGGTCGAGGATGAGTCGTGCTGCTGAGTTCTGGATGCGTGTAGTTTGCACTTGAGTTTTAGAGTGGTGCCGGCGTAGAGGGCGTTTCTGTAATCAAGCCTGCTGCTGATGAGTGCGTGAGTGACAGTTTTTCTGGTCTCTGTGGGGATCCATTTTAATGTTTTTCAGTATACGGAGTTTGTTGAAGCATGAGGAGGTAAGAGCGTTGATTTGTTGGGTCATAGAGAGGGAGGAGTCTAGGATGATGCTGAGGTTGCGTGCGTAGTTGGCGGGGGTGGGTGCAGGGCCTAGCGTGGTGGGCCACCATGGGGGGTCCCAGGTTTTTTTGGTGAGGGCCAAAGAGGATTATTTCGGTTTTGCTTGAGTTGAGTTTCAGGTGGTTGGCTGTCATATATACATCACTTTTGTCAATATGTGTGTGGTTTCCCTGGGGGGAAAAGGGTCCAACTTGTCTAGTGGCAGTTTTAGTGCCATAAAGAAGCGCAGAAGGTTTATATGCCTACTGCAAAGAGCACATCTGTATTTTATGTAAATAGCTGAGTACATTAGTAAAGTCTATGGAGAGATGAAGGGCACTTTTGCTGGGTGGTAATGAGGGAATCCGAGGAGGAGGGAGTGGGAGCACCAATAATGATTGTTGGACTGGGCGCAGGAGGTGCTAAAGACTGTGACGAATGGTATGTGACAAGGTGTTTTTTGAGTGTCTTGAAAGTACGTGCTGATTGAGGGAAGAAGCGCAGGTAAGGTGGCCTCTACTGTTGCACGTATCTCACACACACCATCGATTTTGTGACTGTCTACGTAGGCTAGTGTTTTAGAGCAACAGTTTAGCCAATAGCAGAGATGGCATCTTGATGGATGACTGCTGCCTGCACTCGGGTTATAGAGGACCGCTCTGACATAGGATCAGAGACTGAGACATCAGATACTGAGACAGCATCTGAGGGATAGGACAATGGCGCAGACTCTGGGAGTGATTTTTCAGTCAGAGGAGTCCCATTCGAAAACTCCTCTTCCAGTACATTATGAGGGAGGTGATGAGGACAGTCCTGCTGTCCCTTCGCAAGCTGTTCGTGCAACTGGGTAATAGTGGGTTAGGCCAACCCAGAGAGCAGGTGAATGTGGCGGCAAGCAGAGAGAGAGTGCTCTCTTGGGAGCTCACCAATTTAGTTCAGCCCCAAATTCCACCACCCAAATCATATTGTGGAGACATCAAAATTGTCTATGGCAAAACAAACTGGTTTTGTAAGGCAGGCACCTGTGTTTTTGGTCCTGGATTCGGCGGCCATATAGAGAAACACACTAAACCCAAACATTTCTGGAAACTAGACATTCGGGGGAGTCCACAGAGGTGTGACTTGTGTGGATTCCCCAAAGTTTTCTTACCCAGAATACCCTGCAAAGCTGAAATGTTGAGAAAAAACTCTATTTTTCTCGCATTTCTGTCACACAAACTACAGGAATATGCTGGGATCCACAACATTCCTACCACCCAGTGACTCCTCACCTGTCCTGATAAAAACACTACCCCACTTGAGTGCCTACACCTAGTGCCTGTGTCAGGAATGGATCACCCCAGGGTCAACAGCTGCCTCACGTAAGGACCAACATTGACCGTTGTGTGATCTATTCCTGTCGCAGGCACCAGGCCTAACCACACAAGTGAGGTATCATATTTATCGGGAGACTTGGGGGAACGCTGGGTGGAAGGAAATTTGTGGCTCCCCTCAGATTCCAGAACTTTCTGTCACCGAAATGTGTGGAAAACGTGGTATTTTAGCCACATTTTGAGGTTTGCAAAGGATTCTGGGTAACAGAACCTGGTCCGAGCCCCACAAGTCACCTCATCTTGGATTCCCCTGGGTTTCTAGTTTACAAAAATGTGCTGGTTTGCTAGGTTTCCCCAGGTGCCGGCTGAGCTAGAGGCCAAAATCCACAGGTAGGCACTGTTTTCTATGAAAAAATTTGATGTGTCCACGTTCTGTTTTGGGGCATTTCCTGTCGCGGGCGCTAGGCCTACCCACACAAGTGAGGTATCATTTTTATCGGGAGACTTGGGGGAACGCCGGGGGGAAGAAAATTTGTGGCTCCTCTCAGATTCCAGAACTTTCTGTCACCGAAATGTGAGGAAAACTTGTTTTTTTAGCCACTTTTTGAGGTTTGCAAAGGATTGTGGGTAACAGAACCTGGTCCGAGCCCCGCGAGTCACCCCTCCTTGTATTGCCCTAGGTCTCGAGTTTTCAGAAATGCACAGGTTTGGTAGGTTTCCCTAGGTGCCGGCTGAGCTAGAGGCCAAAATCTACAGGTAGGCACTTCTCAAAAAACACCTCTGTTTTCTTCCAAAAATTTTGATGTGTCCACGTTGCGCTTTGGGGCGTTTCCTGTCGCGGGCGCTAGGCCTACCCACACAAGTGAGGTATCATTTTTATCGGGAGACTTGGGGGAACGCCGGGTGGAAGGAAATTTGTGGCTCCTCTCAGATTCCAGAACTTTCTGTCACCGAAATCTGAGGAAAACTTGTTTTTTTAGCCACTTTTTGAGGTTTGCAAAGGATTCTGGGTAACAGAACCTGGTCCGAGCCCCGCGAGTCACCCCTCCTTGGATTGCCCTAGGTCTCTAGTTTTCAGAAATGCACAGGTTTGGTAGGTTTCCCTAGGTGCCGGCTGAGCTAGAGGCCAAAATCTACAGGTAGGCACTTCTCAAAAAACACCTCTGTTTTCTTCCAAAAATTTTGATGTGTCCACGTTGCGCTTTGGGGCGTTTCCTGTCGCGGGCGCTAGGCCTACCCACACAAGTGAGGTATCATTTTTATCGGGAGACTTGGGGGAACGCCGGGTGGAAGGAAATTTGTGGCTCCTCTCAGATTCCAGAACTTTCTGTCACCGAAATCTGAGGAAAACTTTTTTTTTTAGCCACTTTTTGAGGTTTGCAAAGGATTCTGGGTAACAGAACTGGTCCGAGCCCCGCGAGTCACCCCTCCTTGGATTGCCCTAGGTCTCTAGTTTTCAGAAATGCACAGGTTTGGTAGGTTTCCCTAGGTGCCGGCTGAGCTAGAGGCCAAAATCTACAGGTAGGCACTTCTCAAAAAACACCTCTGTTTTCTTCCAAAAATTTTGATGTGTCCACGTTGCGCTTTGGGGCGTTTCCTGTCGCGGGCGCTAGGCCTACCCACACAAGTGAGGTATCATTTTTATCGGGAGACTTGGGGGAACGCCGGGTGGAAGGAAATTTGTGGCTCCTCTCAGATTCCAGAACTTTCTGTCACCGAAATCTGAGGAAAACTTGTTTTCTTAGCCACTTTTTGAGGTTTGCAAAGGATTCTGGGTAACAGAACCTGGTCCGAGCCCCGCGAGTCACCCCTCCTTGGATTGCCCTAGGTCTCTAGTTTTCAGAAATGCACAGGTTTGGTAGGTTTCCCTAGGTGCCGGCTGAGCTAGAGGCCAAAATCTACAGGTAGGCACTTCTCAAAAAACACCTCTGTTTTCTTCCAAAAATTTTGATGTGTCCACGTTGCGCTTTGGGGCGTTTCCTGTCGCGGGCGCTAGGCCTACCCACACAAGTGAGGTATCATTTTTATCGGGAGACTTGGGGGAACGCCGGGTGGAAGGAAATTTGTGGCTCCTCTCAGATTCCAGAACTTTCTGTCACCGAAATGTGAGGAAAACTTGTTTTTTTAGCCACTTTTTGAGGTTTGCAAAGGATTCTGGGTAACAGAACCTGGTCCGAGCCCCGCGAGTCACCCCTCCTTGGATTCCCCTAGGTCTCTAGTTTTCAGAAATGCACAGGTTTGGTAGGTTTCCCTATGTGCCGGCTGAGCTAGAGGCCAAAATCTACAGGTAGGCACTTTGGAAAAAACAGCTGTGTTTTCTATAAAAAAAATAGGATGTGTCCATGTTGTGTTTTGGGGCATTTCCTGTCGCGGGCACTAGGCCTACCCACACAAGTGAGGTATCATTTTTATCGGGAGACTTGGGGGAACACAGAATAGCAAAACAAGTGTTATTGCCCCTTATCTTTCTCTACATTTTTTCCTTCCAAATATAAGAGAGTGTGTAAAAAAGACGTCTATTTGAGAAATGCCCTGCAATTCACATGCTAGTATGGGCACCTCGGAATTCAGCGATGTGCAAATAACCACTGCTCCTCAAAACCTTATCTTGATCCCATTTTGGAAATGCAAAGGTTTTCTTGATACCTCTTTTTCACTCTTCATATTTCAGCAAATGAATTGCTGTATACCCAGTATAGAATGAAAACCAACTGCAGGGTGCAGCTTATTTATTGGCTCTGGGTACCTAGGGTTCTTGATGAACCTACAAGCCCTTTATATCCCCGCAACCAGAAGAGTCCAGCAGACAAAACGGTATATTGCTTTCAGAAATCTGACATCGCAGGAAAAAGTTACAGAGTAAAACATAAAGAAAAATGGCTGTTGTTTTCAGCTCAATTTCAATATTTTTTTATTTCAGCTGTTATTTTCTGTAGGAAAACCTTGTAGGATCTACACAAATGACCCCTTGCTGAATTCAGAATTTTGTCTAGTTTTCAGAAATGTTTAGCATTCCGGGATCCAGCATTGGTTTCACACCCATTCCTGTCACTAACTGGAAGGAGGCTGAAAGCACCAAATATAGTAGAAATGGGGTATGTCCCAGTAAAATGCCAAATTTGTGTTGAAAAATTCGGTTTTCTGATTCAAGTCTGCCCGTTCCTGAAAGGTGGGAAGATAGTGATTTCAGCACCAGAAACCCTTGGTTGATGGCATTTTCAGGGAAAAAACCACAAGCCTTCTTCGGCAGCCCTTTTTTCCCATTTTTTTGGAAAAAACAAAATTTTCACTGTATTTTGGCTATTTTCTTGGTCTCCTCCAGGGGAAACCACCAACTCTGGGTACCATTAGAATCCCTAGGATGTTGGAAAAAAAGGACGCAAATTTGGCGTGGTTAGCTTATGTGGACAAAAAGTTATGAAGCCCTAAGCGCGAACTACCCCAAATAGCCAAAAAAGGGCTCAGCACTGGGGGGGGAAAGGCCCAGCAGCTAAGGGGTTAAGAATCAGTATGCAAATGAGAACACTGCAATAAGTAGATCCTCTCCTAGACTCTTTTTAGAACATAATCATCAACATCTAGCACTTGAGAATATATTGCAACGTAACTGCCATGTTTTACAACAAGATCAACATAATAAAGGGAAAACTGGCCAACATCCATAAATTACATATTGGAAGACATGCTCGCTAGGAGATCATCTAACTAAGAGTCTATTAATTGTTAAAAATGAGAACAAAAATAAAACATTGTGGTTGACAAAAAAAAAGCAATGGGTTTTGGAAATGTGGGCGTTGTAAAGCCTGCAAATATGCTGTAAACATGCAGAGTTTCCAAGCATTTGAAGGATGAAAATGTCTGATTAGAGACAGAATTACATGTGAAACTGAATATGGGATTTATGTTATTGAGTGGGGCTACCAGAAGAAATATGTAGGTAGCACTATTCACAAACTAAAAATTAGGTTTTTGCAACATCTTAGAGCCATAAAAAAACCAAGATAGATCCTATCGTCTGGCTAAAAATTTCTGGGACACCCATGGAGGAGATTGTAGTACTTTAACCTACTAGGTCCCAGGTTGGGTGATAGGACGTTAGAATTACGACGGATGGAATCAAAGATGATTTTATTGCTTGGTTCAGAGAATCCTTGGGGACACAATCTTGATGCCGAGTTGCATGTGCATTTATGAAAGAGGATGTGGACAGTAGACTCCAATAGAACATCGAGAAAAAAATAGGACTTATAAGATGTGTGTACATACACTCCTTCCATCTATAGACCTGATACATTGGTTATACTTTCCAGGATACATCTAGGTTGTTGTCTACATAAATATAGCATCAAAATGTTCTATATGTTGAAAGTAGAAACCATGATTGCTGAGACTGAATATGATTTTCTATTATATTTGTTTTAAATTTTGATCTCACCTTTTTTCACATGGCACTTTATTTAGTATGTTTTAAAAAAAATAAAATCAATTTAGATGTAATCTTTCTACTAGGCTATGTAGAGCTCATTGGTACAGACAATTGGATGTGGTCTATCATAATCCATTTATATTTGGGAGGTCAATGTGATATGTCATCATAAGCTATATTGTAATTTACCTATGAGATCACTTCTATTGAAGCACATGCACTATGTCACTTTAAAAAATATTTTAAAAAATATTTTACACATTTCAAATTATTGAGACAGGTATATTATCTTTATAGTTCATTGATGCAGATAATTGGACATGGTCCATTACAATTTATTTATATTGGGGAGGCAAATATGATGTGTATTTTCAGCAATATTGCAATATATACATGGGATTATATTTGCTGAAGGAATGGCACAATGTCACACTAGAAATGTATTATACATATCAAAATATTGAGACAGGTATACCATTTTAGGATAGAATGCCATAGGCCATGCAATGAATTGGTCAGTATACCTTTCATTTTCCAGATAAGATTTTGCATTTGTTACTTTATTTTAATACGTTGTGGTATTCAAATATACATGTAGGGAAAAAAAGGAATAAAGAAAAAATAATAATTTCATATTTATGCATGCACTGGAAATAATAGATCAGAGAGTGAAAACATGTTAAATGTGGTCTATAACATGACAACATGGTATTTATTTATTTATTTATTCATTTATGAATTCATTTTACATCATGACTTATCTGATAATAGTAGTGTGCACAATATATTTGATATATTTATTATTATGTGACTATCATGAGTAAATATGATATAGGATGACTATCAATGAGACATTATATACGTTATAAGAAGGCCACTGCATTGATCTGCACCATGTAGCATTAGAAATAGATGAGGGACTATTGTACTATTTGAGGAGGTTTTGATCATGGGGGAAGTGTCCAGTAGAATGCTTTAGCCGAAACGCGTTGCCATTCCAGTTTTGTTTGGGAGCAGCACTGTATTCGCACTTTGTTTGGAATAAACAAATGAACATAAATGAATAGAAAGATTGTCTTTTTTACGTTGTGGCAGCTGCGATATCATATTAAGGTGCAGCCGTATGATGAGCGAAATCTCATTATTTTTTGGGGAAAAAAAATAATATATATATTTACTTAAAATACCACAGGGGCATTATAGTTAGGTTCAGATACTGCATGCACAAAACCATAGAATTTCAGCTGCTATCATTGGAGTTATTTCAACTAACTATATCTTGTGCCATAGGGTAACCATAACTTGTACCCCCACATTGCACAGTTCTCTCATCAATAATTTTACTGCAAATGTTACAGTGATATTATCAATGATGTCACAGAAGATGTCATGAGTTGTGTGATTTCTGGGTAATTAGCAGTGCATGGCGAATGCACACGTTATAGTTACCTTAGTTCATGAGGTACCTATAACTGGCCTGGCATTGTGCTCCTCCCACCCACATTTGCTGCTCCTGCCCTCCTTCCCCTTGCCATCAATTGTTAAAGTTCATGCCCCTGCTCCCTCATTACAGCCCTATGTGACTATTGCTCTGCCACTGCCCTTCCTGCCTGCCCTGAACTGTTAGCTTGCTGCCCCATCCACCCTCTCCCTACCCTCTGCTATCTGAGTCCATGCACCAATGACCTCTCTCCTGACGGCCTGGTCAGATGTGCTGCTACTGCCCTCCATTTAGCTTGATGTACCTTCCCACTCCTCTTGCTCTTCATTGCCCAATTCTATGACCCATCATTGCCTTCCTGCTTAGCCTCTGTACTTAGCTTGCTGCCCCTACCCTCCTTATTTTGCCCTCCAATGTCTGCATGCCTTTGCTCACTCCTTTTGGCCCACCATGTTCCACAGACCTACCACTGCTTCTCCTGTCTACTCTGAGTGTTCTGTTGAGTTACCAATGCCCCTCCCACCTACCCAGCATGATCAGATGGCTGCTTCTTGGCCTGCAACCTCCACTGAGTTCCATGCCCCTAGCCCCTGCCTTCTGTCCTCCTGGTCCATTTTGCTACCACTCTCTTCTGCCCTCCATGCTCTTCTGTGCTGCAACTGCTCCTCCTGCATGGTCTGTTTTGAAGCCCTTTCCCCTGCCCTTTCTTATCTGTGTCCCCTCCCTTTAGTCTTCTATGTTACTTTGTGCATGCCCCTGCCTGCGTGTCCCTGTTGCTGTGCTGCCACTACCCCTCCTGCTTGCCATGCATGGTCTTCTGTGCTGCCACAGCCCTTCCAAGCTGCCCTGTGTGGTCAGCTTGCTGTCGCTGAACCCATCTCACCTTCCCTCCGTTGTCTGCGTGTACGCCATTATTATCTTACTGTTGCCCTCCAAGGTGCGTTATACTTCTAGTGCCCATTCCACCTGCTCTTCATGGTCGGCTTGCTGCTTTTGCCCCTATCCCATCACTTCTGCCTTGTCTGGTCCGATGATGTGCCTATGCCCCCTCCCTCCTGCCCTTCATGGCCTGTTATGCGGCAACTGGCCCACCTGTCTGTCCGGTATGGTCAGCTTGCTTCCCTTGCCCCTTTCCCCTCTGCTCTCTCATGTCCATGTGCATTACCCTGTCCCACCCCTATTGCTTTTCATTGTCTGTTGTGCTACACTGCTGTCTCACTTGCTATGTGTGGTGTATTGTGCTGCTGCAACCTCTTATATCTGCCCTGTAAGACCAGTTCGGTGCCCCTGCCCAGCTTCCTCCTGCCCTCTGTTTTCCAATTCCATGATCCTACCTCATTCCTCCTGCCCTCCGTGATCCAAAGTACCATACTTGCCAACATTTTGAACTTGATAGGAAGGAGTTCTTGAAAAAGAAGCCTGGGAAAAACTGGGGAAACTATTTTCCCAATTGACTGATATTGAAAAAAAGGCCATTTTAAGCAGGAGACAGATAAAATAAAGGCCTGATGGGCTTAAAAACATCGAGTCTCCTACCTGTTGGCATGTATGGTTGTACTGTCACTGTCTCTTTCTTCTGCTCTCATTGGTCTGTTATATAGCTACAGCCTCTCTTGCCTGTCCTGCATGGTTGGTGTGTTGCCCCTGCCCTCCATTGGCTGCCGTGGTACCTGTACCCCTCCCGCTGCCCATCATGGTCAATTTGTTGCCTTTGCACCCTCCTTCCTGCCCTCAATTATCCAAGTCCGTGCCCCTGAACTCTGTGTCCCCACAGTATTCTAATGAACAACTAGATTGCTAACATTCAATATTTATTACAAAAGAGTGGCACACCTGACGTAATCAGAACTGTAAAACCTAAAGTATTTCCTTCAGAAATTATAACAATTAGAGGATTTTATTTCCATAGAAATTATGGTTAATTCCCAAATAGTGACAAAGCACCTTTACATTATTCCCTATCTTTGTTTTTTTAAACAAGTGATCACTTGATTATATGTTTCACTTAGGGAAGAGGATGTGACATTGCAACCAGAGCTGTCAGCTTGGTAACTAGGGAACCAGGTTCAAGATTTAGCATTAGCTCAACATCCAGTGATTATGGGCAAACCCCAGATCCCCAAATGACTAAAACCAAAATAAATGTGCCCTTGTGCAATGTAACTGATGCTCATGTAAAGCACTTTAGTACCTTCGGGTCAACTCTGTGCTATATAAAACTGCAGAAAAACAAAGAAATTATGGCCTTCATTATAACATTGGCGGTATTTGCCTCCTACTGCTGCGGCGATGGCCCCCAAAAGACCGTCACCGCGGCTACCAGCCGTCTGCCGTATTATGACCACAGCCGGATTTCAGCCAGAAGGAAGGCGGAAATCTGGCTGTGGTCATGACGGTGGATGGCGGTAAGGTGGCGCTTCTGCACGCAGCAGCACCACGCCACGCTAGTAGACTGCCGCAGACGATACCACCTGGTGGTGTTCTGCTGGCCGGCGCTGCTGCTGGCAGCAGCGCCCAGTCCCGTCTCCTGCCGGAGGACCCCCTCACAAAAGGTAAGACGGGTGCTCCGACAGGGGAGGGAGTGCGGGGTGTTGTGTGTGTGAGGGGGGTGTGTGCATGTCTGTGCATGTTGCGTGTTGTATATGTGTGCATGTATGGATGTGTGTATGTTGTGATGTGTGTCTGCGTGTGTGTCTGTATGTTTGTAAGTGTGTGAGGATGTGTGTGTAAATGGATGTCTGCATGCATGGTTGAATGTGAGAATGAGTGTGCGATTGCATGTTTGCGTGTGTGAATGAATGTGCATGAGTGAAGGGGGTCTGGAGAGGGAGGGGGTGGAGGAGAAACCAGGGGACGGAGGGGGGGGCAGGGAAGACCTCTATCAGTGACAGGGAAGGGATTCCCTGTCACTGATAGTGCCTACCGCCATGGTTTTCGTGGCAATTAGGAAGCCACGAAAACTATGACAGTAGGTAGGGTCATAATCCTGCAGGTGGGCTAGTGACAGCCGCCGGGCAGAAGACTGAAGTCTCCGGCCCGGCGGTCATTGCCACCGTGGCGAACGGTGTGGTACATTGGAGGTTTGGCTTGAGTCAATGTCATAATATGGGAAAAAGTATGGCCAGCCTGTTGGCAGTACTTTTCTCCATTTTACCGCCGTCTGCCAGGGCCATAATGACCCCCTGTGTGTTTTGCACAATTCTGTCATTGGGCTACATTTAGGTGATATTTGTACTACATTTGGGCTTTCTTTCCTATATTGCAATCTTGGAAGACAAATGTTATGAAGCTGCCTAATCTACTCATCTACTGCAGTATCCTCAGTTTTCGACTTTGTTAGAAATGGGGTCTTTGGTTGGCAGTCAGGTTACCCATGTCCAAGCAAGGACCCTCACTCTAGTCAGGGTAAGTCACACACAATCCAATTGATCCTGTGCCCATCCTCTGCTAACTTGGCACTGAGCAGTCAGGCTTAACTTAGAAGGCAATGTTTAAAGTATTTGTGCAATCAATCATACAATAACAGCATATAGCACCACAAAAATACTCCACACCGTGTTTAAAAAAAATATAATATTTATCTGATAAGATGCAGTCAAAAGGATTAAAATGCAATAAGTATATGTTCAAATATCACTGTAAAGTGATATAAAGTGTCTTAAGTCTTTTAAAAGCAAACAAAGTCTCTTTCAAGCACAATGTACCTGGTTCGCGTGAAAAAGGTCTGCAAAGAACCACAGAGGAGGAGATGAGTGGAAACAAAGGGGTGTGCGTCGATTTCTCAGGCCTCACACGGCGATGCGTCTTTTAGTTTTCACGCAGGGACGGCTGTGCATCAATTACCGGCGCTCGGTCATGGATCCTCTTCGGGTTGTCCCGGGGACGATGCGTGGATTTCCTGCACTGGCAGGATGAAGTCACAGGAGCTGCATTGATTCGGTGGGCGTTGTGTCGGATTTTCTACCGCACAGCAGGTGCTGTGTCGATTCCCCTCTGGAAGTCGGGGTGCGTCAATCTTCTCAAGGTGAAGTCAGGCTGTGTTGTTCCGGTTCAGCGTGCAGAGAAATTTTCACTGCAGTGCAGGCTGTGCGTCATTTCTGGCAGGCTGTGAGTCTAAATTTACTGCACAAGGAGTCCTTCTTGTAGAGATTAAGTTTTTTTGGTCCTGAGACTGCAGGGAGCATGAGGCAAGCTCTATTCAAGCCCTTAGAGAGCACTTCTTCACCACAGCCAGAGAGCAGCAAGGCAGCAGAGCAACAGCAAGGCAGCATTCCTTCACAGAAAGCAGACAGGTGAGGCCTTTGGGCAGCCAGGCTGTTCTTCTTGGCAGGTTGTAGGTTCTGGTTCAAGTTTCTTCTCCAGGAAGTGTCTGAGTTGGTAGTGGCGGAGGCCCTGTTTAAATACCCAAATGTGCCTTTGAAGTGGGGGAGTCTTCAAAGAGTGGCTTAGAAGTACACAAGGTCCCCTTTCAGTTCAATCCTGTCTGCCAGGGTCCCAGTAGGGGGTGTGGCAGTACTTTGTGTGAGGGCAGGCTACTGTCCTTTGACATGCAAGTGCCAGGCCCTCCACCCTCCCAGCCCAGGAAGAACCATTCAAAATGCAGATGTATGCAAGTGAGGCTGAGTATCCTGTGTTTGGGGTGTGTCTGAGTGAAATGCACAAGGGAGCTGTCAACTAAACCCAGCCAGACATGGATTGTAAGGCACAGAAAGATTTAAGTGCAGAAAAATGCTCACTTTCTAAAAGTGGCGTTTCTAAAATAGTAATATTAAATCCAACTTCACCAGTCAGCCGGATTTTGTATCACCAGTCTGGCCATACTAAATATGGCCTTACTACTCCTTTCAGATTAGTAGCTACCACTCAAACAGTGTATGAGGGCAGCCCCAATGTTAGCCTTTGAAGGGAGCAGGCTTCACAGCAGGGTAAATATGAATTTAGGAGTACATGTAAACTACATAGGCACATGACCTGCCTTTTACCTACACAGCACCCTGCCCTGGGGGCTACCCAGGGCACACCTTAGGGGTGACATATGTACAAAAATGGGAGTTTTAGGCTTGGCAAGAACTTTTAAATGCCAAGTCGAATTGGCAGTGAAACTGCACACACAGGCCTTGCAATGGCAGGCCTGAGACAAGGTTAATGGGCTACTTAAGTGGGTGACACAATCAGTGCTGCAGGCCCACTAGTAGCATTTAATCTATAGGCCCTGGGCACATATAGTGCAATCTACTAGGGAATTAAATAGTCCAATTGGATATGATCCAATGTTACCATGTTTAAAAGCAGAGAGCATATGCACTTTAGCACTGGTTAGCAGTAGTAAAGTGTGCAGAGTCTTAAAACCAGCAAAAACAGTATCTAAATAGTGGAGGGCGGCAGGCAAAAAGTTAGGGGTGACAACCCTAAGGCTATCAGGTCTAACAGACTTTGATTCCATCAAGATGCCATTCCGGTCTGTCACACTTTTGACATAAATTCAGAATGTTAGCACTCTAGTTGCTCATTAGATGATTGCAGTAAAGTTGCTGATCACTAAGGAGTTAACTTGCAGTCTGCTGCAAGTGTTGAAAGTGTATGTTGCAGTCTGCATGTCAGAATGTTTTAATGAAATAAAAGAGGAAAATATTTGATTACTCACTTAAAACATGTCCTAATTTTAGTTTCTACAGTACTAACCACCATTTCTATGACAAAATGAACCCCTGCATTTTGTTCCTTTCTAAATTAAATGTTTTACATTTAATCAGTTTGATTCAACCAAGAGGGCTTCAACGGTGTCATACTTTTGTCATAGGTAAGACTTTCAGCACTCTAGTTGTTCTTTAGAACACTCCAGGAGGCTGCAGTAGAACACAAGGGAATCAACTGACAGACTGCTCCTTTTGGAAGTTCATATTTTACTGAAAATGTCATACTTCATTCTCATATGGCTGAGAGAAAGACAAGGAATTTCCAGAAAATATTCTCGCATTTTAGAATCTGGAGCACCTCTCACAATTTCTCTCAAAAATTAATCATGAAATCCCAGCAGGGTAAAATCACCTTAGAACACACCACAATTTCTAAATTTAGTATGGTACCATCAACAAATAATTTATAAATGTGCAAGCACCCTTTAGATGTTCTCCTTTTTGTGACTCTTAAAACCTGCAATTCACTATAATGCATTTCAGTGGATGAAGATGGCTGCTAGCACTTTCTGGTTGAAGGGCTGACAGCCAAATCAGATCTCACCATGAGATCCGTGTTTAGGCTCCACCCAGATATACATATTTGGATTTCCTTTAAAATCTCAAAAACTACTGAACAGATTTATACCAAATAAAAATAAGAGTCATCTGCGGACTGTGTGTGCTGTGTTGATTTTATGCAGGGGGGCTGCGTGCCCCCTTCCTGCAGACCATGGGACCGCCAACTCCCTGGGGCAAATACTGGAAAAAACATTTTAAGGCCGGGCAATGGGGTCCCCGGGCCAAGATCAGCCCAGGGAGAGAGGCCACATGGCTGTCCTCCTCCATTTCATGAAGGCCAGGCCCTGGGGGATGGTCTCCCCGGGGCTAAGATTGGCCAAGGAAGGAGGGCCATGCACCCCCCAATGAATTGTAGTGGGCCCTGAAGGATGGGGTCCCAGGGACAGAAATCAGCTGCGGTAGGGGGGATGCACAGGCTCCACTTCCCTACACTGGCCATTCATCCAACAACGTAGCACTTACTAAGTAACCAGTAGAAAGTGTCCCTCTCATACCCATTCCCACACCCACACAGACCTTCTCATGCCCACTCTCACACCCAGACAGACACTCTCTAAGTCAATCTCATACCCAGAGACACCCTCTCACACCTATTCTAACACCTAGGGAGGCAGGCCCTGTGGCCAACTTCCACTGCACATGGCATTTCTCAGCATGGGGTTGGGTGGCTATAGGGGTTGGCACCAGAACAGGCACTGTGGCTAGTCCCTGACATGCACGGTCAAAGGCTGTGCGTGACGCTGGGATGGATGTTTAGAGAGCTTTGGTGCCAGGTCCTGTGGCCAAACACTGCTGTGCACATGCCGTATTATTAAGGAACACAAAATACAGCAATTTCAAATCTACATTTGGCAAGGACAATTAAAAGGATTATGAATCTAGAATACCATGCAGTGTCACTGCGACAATACGTTGTTGAACATATCATGAAATTAGGGCTGAGGTATAAATAATAAGAGCACTAAGCAATCATGTTTTAAAGCTCATAAAAACATAATCAATGATTTATATGACACTGTGTAATTGGTAAGACTACTATGTAGCATTACACATTCTGACATGCCTTGTAGTGAGTATTCCCATTATATATATGACGTTTTACAGAATACGTTATTAAATCAGGATTCGAGTTATAAATGGGAATCACCAAGCTATGATTTTGGAAGCTTGCAAATATGCAAAAACGCAACCTATAACTCACGCGGCATTGCATAATGAATGAATACTAAATAGAACTACACAGTCCAGAATGCATTGCAATGAAATTATCTGTGATGTACCATATACAGAGACTAAAAAAGGGCTAAATATCTGTGAACAAGACTAGAAGTCATCAAAAAACCTTGGTGGTGGGATTGTTTTTTTTGTTTAAATGAAGACATTTTGGTGAAAATGCTTCCTGGAGTGTGGCGTTCCTGCTTTGGTTTCATTTGGCAGGATTGGCCATACCTCACGCATCGGCACCGACAGCAAGAGTGCGCCAGCCTAAAGATATATATATTTATATATATATATATATATCAAAACAATGCCCTTTTAGGCTTAGAGTGCCACATAAATTATGCAAGAAAAGAAAGCAAGTAACTCTAGATACTTCCTAAATTTAGATGGAGAACAGCTGAAATAAACCCTACAACCCCAGTGACACTCTAAATCTGCTCTCCTTAAATGTTAGTTTTTCTAGCATAGTTTTTAGCCATAGGTTTAGTGTAGTTCCACTGCTGTTATAGAGTGTCCCATAATGGAGCTGCTCTCCACCTAAACTTGGGAACTATCTAGAGATCCTTGCTTCTATCTTCATATGTATATATATATTACCTAGTGGCGGTTGTCACTAGGTAGTTATAGTTAGGACCTCTTTTGCCTATAACTTTGGCTCTGCTTGACAAATCTTCACAAAATTCTCAGCACTTATATTTTGGTCAGATCAACTGCTGTCCTGAAAGTTTGGGGGTGATCTGTCAAGCGGGGGTTAAGAAAAAGGGGGGTGTCCCAAAAATGTGTTTTCCCTATTAATTGTTCCATATGACCTTTAGACACGCCTACAACCCAAACTGCTGAATGGAATTACACCACCTTTGGCAGGGAGCTAGATCCTGTTGCGCAGATCACACTTTTTGTGATTTGGTGTGAATCTGTTCAGTAGTTCTGGAGTAATTTAAGGCCACAAAATATAGACATAAAGAGACACGAATCATCCCCAGATCGAGTCTCGTGGATCCGGGTCCAGATCCGTGAATCTGGTGAACAAGCAGGGCCCTGACTTGCTGGCCGCAACCTGACAGAAAAGTTGCAGTAACCATTCTTTTATCACACTGGCTCGGAGGGTGGGAAACCAGCAGTGAAAACACACATTAGGTGTCAGAATAAAGGTATCC
This sequence comes from Pleurodeles waltl, assembly GCF_031143425.1. NCBI lineage: Eukaryota > Metazoa > Chordata > Amphibia > Caudata > Salamandridae > Pleurodeles > Pleurodeles waltl. Next base: position 662,841,605 of record NC_090447.1, read on the forward strand.
TGACCCCATAGGACACATAAAAGGGTCCCTTGGGGACCCCTCATAGGCAAAAAATGGCCCAATTTTCTTTTTGCCTGATTCCACTGGGGGATCAATGGATCCAGAAAAACTGAAAAAAAAAAACACAAAGTGTATGCAAGCTTATGCTGCGCACGGCCAAAGGCGATGCGAAGCTTGGGTTTGGGTGCATATAGAAGAGTTGGCCTCTGGGCCTGTCCATAGACTAGGCCCTGCAGCCAACTCCGCTGCTCATGGCCGAAGTCAATGAGCAGCGTGGAGCTGGGTTGTATTAGGGTTTGGCAGCAGGACAGGCCCTGTAGGCAACTCCTGCTGCACATGGCCAAAGGCCATGCGTAGCACAGGGTTGGGTGGTTATAGGGGTTGGCCGCAGGGCTTGCCCACAAGCCAGGCTCTGCGGTCAACCACTGCAGGGCACGGCTTAGAGTTCGTATATGCCCAGAAAGAACAATTACGTTGGTAATCTATCATTATTTCTACCCTTCAGTGGGTTTTTTCTGCTGCCAAATTATTTCCTTCTTGTACATTTTATAAAAATATGCTTTGCCAGCATTCGTTCTATTGCAGTCATGTTTTTAAAGCTGCATGTACCCCTACCTTGGTAGTACGTGGCAGCAGCCATAACCCTGAACATTTCTCATGTCACCTCTTAAACTGGCCTTGAGGGTATAAGGCTGTCTCTGTGGTCTGCGTCCTCAGAAGCAGACCACGCTGCTTAAACATGAAACAAATTCCTCCTTCAGAAACAAATGAGTCACGCTCTCTGGTTCACTAGTTTTAATCTATAAGCTGTTTGGCAGTCCTGATGTGTTTTGGTCTCAAAGGCAGTCCGACAGTCCAATGACCCTAGTAGTCATAATGTATTGAATATATATAAAACACGTCCATTCAAAACTCAAAACTAATTTAAACAGCGAAAGAACATTAGTTATATGACCTGGCAAATAAATGTAATATCAGATCTGAAATATTGTCTAATGTAATTATTTACATAAGCATATAAAAATGATGCTATTTAAAATTTAAAATTGAACATACAAATTAAAAAGTAAATAAAATGTGTATATTAATATTATACATTCAATACAAATACATAAATAATATATACGTTAAAAAATTGCAAAGAGTTCTATTACAAATTTAATAAATATTAATATGACTCAATTAAATAGTAAAATATTAAACAACACCAAAAAGCTACATTTTCTAAAAATAATATAAGGCATTAAAAATAAATACAAAATAAAACAAATAATAGGAAAAATAAGCAGGTAAATAAACAAAATGTACAAACCAATTTCACTAACAGTAGAGAAAAGGTTTGACTTTGGATGAGCTAGATTTTCGACGGCTCCTCTAAGAAACACTAGGGAAAATGTTGGATGTCTGAGGGACTAGCTTTACTAATGCCACGTAGTTTTAAGCAACAGTAGGGAAACAAATGGACTTTAGAAGGGTTAGATTTATTATTCCAACTCCAGTCAAAGCAACAGTAGAGAAAGTGTTGGACTTCAAAGGTATTAAACTTACTATTCCCACTTCAGCATTAGTAACAGTAGTGAAGGTTTTGGGCTTCAGAGGGGTTACATTATGATTCCCACTCTATTCTAAGCAACAGTAGGAAAATGGTTGAACTTCAGAGGGGTAAGATTTACCATTCCCACTAGAGTCTAAATAGCAGTAGGGAAAGTTTAGGATTTTTAAGGGATTACTGTGATTCTATTAATTGTGTTTGACCAATGACTGTGTTTCACCACTGCGCATATTAGTTGCTCAATGTTCACCAGTAGCACATTATGGGGGTGATTCTGATATTGGCGGGCGGCGGGAGCCGCCCGCCAAGCGGGAACCGCCAGAAGACCGTACCGCAGTCGAAAGACCGCGGCGGTCATTCTGGGTTTCCCACTGGGCTGGTGGGCGACCGCCAAAAGGCCACCCGCCAGCCCAGTGGGAAACAGCCTTCCCACGAGGACGCCGGCTCAGAATTGAGCCGGCGGAGTGGGAAGGTGCGACGGGTGCAGTGGCACCCGTCGCGTATTTCAGTGTCTGCATAGCAGACACTGAAATACTTTGTGGGGCCCTCTTACGGGGGCCCCTGCAGTCCCCATGCCATTGGCATGGGCACTGCAGGGGCCCCCAGGTGCCCCGCGGCACCCCCTACCTCCATCCTGTTCCTGGCGGGAGACCCGCCAGGAACAGGATGGCGGTAGGGGGTGTCAGAATCCCCATGGCGGCGGAGCGCGCTCCGCCGCCATGGAGGATTCTCAAGGGCAGCGGAAAGTCGGCAGTACACCGCCGACTTTCCGTTTCTGGCCGCGGCTGAACCGCCGCGGTCAGAATGCCCAGCGGTGCACCGCCAGTCTGTTGGCGGTGCTACCGCCGACCTCCGCCATGGCGGTAATTACCGCCAGGGTCAAAATTACCCCCTATATGTTTTGTTCAGTTTAGCTGCCTATTGGCTTTAACATGGAGTTAGCCATTACATTCTGTATTCAGGTCAGTTGCCTATTGGCTTTAACATGGCATTAGCCATTACATTTTGTATTCAGTTTAGCTGCCTATTGGCTTTGACATGGCATTAGCCATTACATTCTGTATTCAGTTTAGCTGCCTATTGGCTTTGACATGACATTAGACATTACATTTGCTATTTAGGTTAGCTGCCTATTGGCTTTAACGTGGGGTTAGACATTGCAGTTGAGACATTGCAGATGAGCTGTGTTTTTCCAAGCTGTGTTTTTCCACAAGATGGACCAAGCTGTTTTCTTCACACCAGACCTTAGCTGATAAGAGCACGTAGATTTTGTGTTTACCTCGCAATCCAGTCTGAGAGCTCGGGGGCCCGGGAGAATTGGCCACTCTCCAGGGTCCTTTGGTTCTCACACTGAGTTTGCTTTTAAGGATGACTCTGGGCTACAGCATGGTAGATTGAATCTGCTTTGACTTCAGACAGGAGCTAGACGTCAGTTGCCTGTCTCCCGTTTGGGTAGAGAATCTCTTTCTCGCAGTTGACCGGAGTCATCAACTTGCAGACACAAGAAAGATGAAGCTGAGCTATAGGCTCTGTGATGAATTTTGACTTTTATGCTTTGCTTTGAAGTTATGCTATGATATAATCACCTATATTTGCTGTGTACATTGCAACTGAGAAGTACTTTGATATATTTTGCTTTCATTGCTGCAACTACTTTTGAACGTGTGCTTCCAATCTACTAATTTCGTCTCTAACCTTGTGGTGGGGAATTAATTACAATAAATGTCTTCTTTAAACTCAGAAGTGCATTCCAGAGAGGTTCTGTAAGCTCGGCTATGAGATAAGAGGGAAAGAAGAGCATTTTGTCGTTAGTCGTCAGTCTGGGAGTCAAATTGGAAATTGGAAGTGCACTATTTAAAAGTGTAATTGTTTTTTGTTGTTTAGAGAATTACAGAAGCACAGTAGACCATGTTTGAAAATGCATGTGAAGTTAAACTGCCTTATGGTGCTGTGCGAAACATGTTTTCTTGCTTTTATAAAGCATATATAGAAAATGTGCCTTTTGAAAGAAATCATGTTCCTTTTGTTCTTGACTGAAGGGTTTGGATACTTTTTTCTGCTTACAGAAAAATGCAGGAGAGATGTAGGCAGTTAGAACATGAAAATAAGAATTTACGTGAGCAAATCAGCCAGAACACATTAATGCAAGATAATGCTGAAATCTATACAACTGCTGTTTTAGAAGAATCTGGCTTTTCCCATTCCAGTAATAAGGGGGTTAACACAGCTGTGAGCCAGTCTGAGCCTCCGTGTGAGCAGAGCATAGAGCAAAACACCCCGCATTCCTTAACTGATAACACTGAGAACAGAGCTCAGAATGTTATTTACAGACCGCTTCTGCAAAGAAAAATTAATTACATGGCACTAGTACCGTCGCAAAATGTGCAGTTACTGGCACAAGTAAAACAAAAGATTTTAGAGTTTCTTACTGTTTGCACTACAACGAGTTTCATTAGCTTGTTTGATTTATGGAAACAGTATAGCCCTCATCTGTTTGAAATCTTGACACTTTGGTATGAAGTATCTAGGAAAAAATATAAGCAGCTGCGCGCTTGTGATTTGGCAAATTAAATAATTCAGACTTTAGGTTTCTGCGCAGTGCAAGAGGGAAACACTGATTTACATGTAAATCAGGAACAGGGGAGGACAAGAGTGCCCCTGGAACTTTGGAGTAAGCTTTTGACTTGTTATCAGTGGGTGATGAATTCACCTAAATCTCACAGTTTAGGACAGGCACAGGAAGCTAGTATCATACACTGGATCTGGTACATGCAAGACAGGGCTAGAGTCACTGCAACCCTACATGAACAGGTGCCACAAGCCCCTTTTCAGGATGTGGAGAGGGTGCAGGGAGTACCACAGGTAAAAGAGTCACCAGTGAAATTGAGTGCACCATTTGAATTCGTGTCCCCTGAGGATAAAAAGCGTGTGTGTTTGACTAATGATTACAATCCAGTTACTGAAGTGTTGTTGTCTAGCATAGAAGAAGGAACAGTGTTGTACAATGTGTGTCAGACTTTAAAGCAAGGGCTGCTTGAGATGTGTAATTTTTACACTGATTCTTGGTTCACTGCCAATGGTTTAGCCGTTTGGTTTCCCACATGGCTTGTACATAACTGGTTCAATTCCCTTGCAGATGTTAAAGAGAAAAATTCAGAGTCTGAAGTGTCCACCCAGAATTCTGACTTAGTGGGGATGGCTAAGTGGGTGCACCAGAAATGTGGACAGCTGGGAGAAAAAGCCACGTACAGGTGGGCAGAGATGAAAGAGATGCACATTCCCCTAGATTTGATAAAAACTGTGCAACACGCACAAGAGCAATCTGTCCCACAAACAGTCAAAGATCAGTTGGAGAGAGGAAAGTTACCAGAACAGATATGGCAAATTGATCAGGTTTTAGGGGGAGTGATTGCTGCAGATTACCAAGGAGAAATCAAAATTATGCTGATAACTAGAAAAGAATATGATTCATTCATACAAATTGGAGACAGAATGGCCCAACTTGTCAAAAGTGCAGTGAATGGAGGTTTGGTAAAGAAGGAGTCTGCCCCAGCCCTTCTGACAGTGCAAAGAAAGGGAAGCTGTGGTGCAGCAGATAAAAACCTCAGTGCTGAGGTGTGGGTTGAAGCCCCAAGTGACCCTCCAGAACCTGCAGAAATCATAACAGAGGGCCCAAAAATGTCCTGCTGATTATAAAACAGGGAAAGGAAGAGGAAGGGCACATTTCAGATGACAAATATTATTTGCAAGAAAAGTCATACTTTTTTCTTTTGCAGATCCTACCACGTTTCGCCACTGGCCATGAGTGTGCTGTGTGGTCTCCCTTAGGGTGTGTGCGTGTGGGGTCGGGGAAGGGACCGAACCCCCAACCAGAACCTGATTGAGTAAAGTACAAGCACCATGGATCTATTTTGCACAACTGGCGCCTTCAGTTCAAGTTCAACTTGTTTGATTACATTCTTCCACTGGAACTAAGCAACCTTACCAGTTAACTCTCTGTGTTTTTTCGTGTGGAACTCTGACTCTTGCCAGCAAACCTTTCAGGGTGGACCATGTACCTTTACATGAGTAGAACTCATGCTACATCAAATTGCTATTTTAGAGACACTGTTCTGTGTAGATGTATCTAATGTGAAAGGTTATGAGATCAATATGTTAATCCACTTCCATTGCTTTACAGTGATTGCTTTTATCATTTAAATCTGATTTGCTTATAATGTTTTCTGTTGATATTAGTTGTTTTTTGTTTTTGTTTGAAATAAGAGGTATGAAACAAAAATTCATTGGTCATAGGGTGGAATGTGATGCTATTAATTGTGTTTGACCAATGACTTTGTGTTTCACCACTGCGCATATTAGTTGCTCAATGTTTACCAGTAGCACATTATGGGGGTGATTCTCACCCTGGTGGGCGGCGGAGGCCGCCCGCCAGAGTTCCCCCCTCCAAAATACCGCTCCGCGGTCAAAAGACCCCTGAGGGTATTTTGGGTTTTGCACTGGGCTGGCGGGCGACCGCCAAAAGGCCGCCCGCCAGCCCAGTGCAAAACAGCCTTCCCACGAGGACGCCGGCTCAGAATTGAGCCGGCGGAGTGGGAAGGTGCGACGGGTGCAGTGGCACCCGTCGCGTATTTCAGTGTCTGCAAAGCAGACACTGAAATACAAAGTGGGGCCTTCTTACGGGGGCCCCTGCAGTGCCCATGCCATTGGCATGGGCACTGCAGGGGCCCCCAGGGGCCCCACGACACCCCATACCGCCATCCTGTTCATGGCGGTATGGGGTGTCAGAATCCTCCATGGCGGCGCAGCTCAGGATTCATTTGGGCAGCGGAAAACCGGCGGGAGACCGCCGGTTTTCCGCATCTGACCGCGGCCAAACCGCCGCGGTCAGAATGCCCTGCGGGGCACCGCCAGCCTGTTGGCGGTGCTCCCGCCAACCCTGGCCCCGGCGGTCCATGACCGCCGGGGTCAGAATGACCCCCTATATGTTTTGTTCAGTTTAGCTGCCTATTGGCTTTAACATGGAGTTAGCCATTACATTCTGTATTCAGGTCAGTTGCCTATTGGCTTTAACATGGCATTAGCCATTACATTTTGTATTCAGTTTAGCTGCCTATTGGCTTTGACATGACATTAGACATTTCATTGCTATTTAGGTTAGCTGCCTATTGGCTTTAACGTGGGGTTAGACATTGCAGTTGAGACATTGCAGATGAGCTGTGTTTTTCCAAGCTGTGTTTTTCCACAAGATGGACCAAGCTCATTTCTTCACACCAGACCTTAGCTAATAAGAGCAAGTAGATTTTGGGGGTTATTCTAACTTTGGAGGAGTGTTAATCCGTCCCAAAAGTGACGGTAAAGTGACGGATATACCACCAGCCGTATTACGAGTTCCATAGGATATAATGGACTCGTAATACGGCTGGTGGTATATCCGTCACTTTTCCGTCACTTTTGGGATGGATTAACACCTCCTCCAAAGTTAGAATAACCCCCTTTGTGTTTACCTCGCAATCCAGTCTGAGAGCTCGGGGGCCCGGGAAAATTGGCCACTCTCCAGGGCCCTTTGGTTCTCACAATGAGTTTGCTTTTAAGGATGACTCTGGGATACAGCAGGGTAGATTGAATCTGCTTTGACTTCAGACAGGAGCTAGACGTCAGTTGCCTGTCTCCCGTTTGGGTAGAGAATCTCTTTCTCGCCGTTGACCGAAGTCATCAACTTGCAGACACCAGAAAGATGAAGCTGAGCTATAGGCCGTACGGTGATGAATTTGGACTTTTATGCTTTGAAGTTATGCTATGATATAATCACCTATATTTGCTGTGTACATTGCAACTGAGAAGTACTTTGATATATTTTGCTTTCATTGCTGTGACAACGTGTGCTTCAATCTACTAATTTCGTCTCTAACCTCGTGGTGGGGAATTAATAACAATAAATGTCTTCTTTAAACTCAGAAGTGCATTCCAGAGAGGTTCTTTAAGCTTGGTTATGAGATAAGAGGGAAAGCAAAACAATTATATATAAGAATGCAAGTCTAAATGATTTACCAAAAATAATTCAATACCTAAAGAATAAAACTGTTAAACAATAGTGCATAAATTGAACACTATTTTATAAATGAAACTATATTAATTAAAATTACTTATAACAACATTCACTTGCCTAACAAAAATATTACACAATTTTAAAATAAGTGCAAATTATTTCATCTAATACATTGAAAAAATAACATTTAAAAAGAAAAATCATTATACAACCAACATTTTAAAAACACCATTAAACTGATGAAGTTATCTAAAATAAATACTTAACATAAGTTCTACAGTAAAATTATAAATTGAGAAATAATTACATATTATTACATAGCAATATTAATTCACAAATATTATATAAGACAAAAAACAATATCCCTGACAACATTCATTTGTCCAATGATATCTAGGTAGTAGCAACATTTTAAAATGATATTTATGTCCCACAAGATTTCAAACTAGATATTTTGTCCAAACACCCAAGCGCCATACATACAACAATCTGAACAACCGGAAGCTACATTTCTATTCTGTGTTCACCATACATGTATGCCTGTTACCGCAAAATTGCAAAACACATTCCTCTTGGAGTATCATATGTACCAACAGTCTCTTATGCCTGCAAGCACCACCATACTATTGTATGAGCAAGGGACTTCTATGAACCACAGTTATGCTGTGGCTTAGCAAGGGTGTCAAGGACCCTAATACAAATAGAACAATTGGTCATGCACACTCAGGTCAGGAAGTAAAAGATTGTCATAACTGGGAAACAGTTGGCCCCTCACAAGCCTATGCTCTGATGCCAATTTACTAGCTGTACTACTGAGAGGTACGGATCTGCATTCATGCCACTCAAGGTATGTACAGCATTAAATCAAAAGCTATGCTGATATATGTTTAAAATGAAAGACTGCTGCCAGTGTGCATCATTGCAGAAAAGTACTTATAAGCACTGGATAAAAACAACCCCACCACAGCCTCCTTATGATTCACTTCATGACACAACTAAACTGAGCCAAGGGAAGGAAAGCAGTGCCCTTGGTGTTCTGCATTCTACTTGGAGACGGGCATTGCAGCACAGAGCTTAACTTTGTATCAGGACTTCGTAGAAATGTATACAAGAAAGAGGAGGAACACATTATATTCAAAGCACAGAATGATATCAAGGAAACCGAATGCTTCCCCAAATCAGCATGAGTAACTTACTTGCAGTTCTCCATTTAGAATATGAAAATGAAAGCATACAGAATCAGAGAAATTGACAGGACTGAATAGACTACTCAGACCTGGACTCTGCTGCTGCCTTCTGCCCTGGGGGAACTCGGTGTCCCAGGGCGCCTTGTTTCTCACCAACACTCTGTAGCTGCTGACAAGGTGGGTGCTTTTCATCGCACTATAAAGCACTGCCTCACCCCCCGCAGCATGGGATACCTGGACTTTGCTGCTGTTTTCTGCCCTGGTGGGACTCGGTGTCCTAGGGCTTCTTGCTTTTCATTAACACTCTGCAGCTGCTGACAGGGGGGGGATTTTTCCATTGCACTATAAAGCGCTGCCTCGTCCTCAGCAGCGTGGGACCAGGCCAGGAGCGGGTTTGAGGACGAGACATAAGTGTTAATATTGCACTGATCATGTGTTCAACAAGAGCTTTTGCCTTGCTTGTTTTATTTTGAATAACTTGCATGCATCAAGAGAGGAAGCTGAATCTAGTGGCCTTTGTCTTTGCCTATGGCTAAAACTTTGGAAGTCATGGGCAAAAAAGGTGTCCAGTGAAACCACACGCTGCTACTCTGCCAATAAGAATCACTCCTATTGATAAAAGGTTGCAGCATGTTATAGGAGTTGTCTCTAACGAAATCGAGTTCACAGATGGAGTCCTGGGTGGCACCCCCATTGCAAGGCTCACAATCTAGCCCCTCAATTTCAATCCCTGCCATGGGAGCCTGTGAGGTCAACAAGGATTCAAGTTGTGTTTCAGCTATTGCTCCAACCATTAGCTGGGAGGAGGCTGATGCTGCTACACCCCCCCCCCCGGTGGATCCTACTGTGGGAGACAATCAGAAAAGAAAGGGCAAAAGAGGACTTAGTAGGCGCTGCAGAGCAACTCCAAACCTACAAACTTACGCGCAGGAAATCATAGCGAGAGTCTGCAAAATGTTCAGTCATCCGCTAATGAATGAACAGTGTCTGGCGTTGATTTGTCTTGGAAGTATGAGCTGGTATCTTAGGTGTCAACTAAGGTTAAAAGCAGACCTCGCATATCTAATGGCCGCATGGCTAAGATAAAGCATGCCCTTGGCACTATTGCAGAGTTGCAAGCTCGGATTGCCCAGTGATATCCCCCTAGATGTAGCTCTGGGGGCAAAACGGGCCTCACACTATCGCCTCTTGAGCGATCTGGAATGAGCCTGCATCAGAGCTTACGCACATATAAACCCTTACCAGCTCACTTGGCTAACCCGCCTAATACAGCGGCGGGGAGGTGAAGGGGTTCATCCTAGAAGGGAGGAGGGTGGAGGGCAGGGTGGCGAGGGTAACAATGCAAATTCCCACCTGCTGTTATTAATCTGCAACCCCGCCCACATCATGTCCCTATGTGGTTATTCTGTCAGGGGTACCGAAGCTGAGGGTGGGACAGAGCGAACCACAAGAGGAACTAGCCAATAAATGCGTGCACTGGCTTGGAAAGAATTAAAATGTTCCCACTAGACCAGCACATAAAATGTTACTGGCACGCAGGGTCGGGTGGATTGGCAGAGGTCAGGCCGACTGCCAGGGGGACTGCGTGATCATGAATTTTAATGATCCTGAGATAACACACAGGAAACTGAACAAAGATAGCCAGTGCTTTTGCCACTAGGTTATTCTTATAGACCAATTATGGGCAGCAGACCTAGCATGTCTCTGTCGAGAGCTAATTATCAACCCAGGGCATCTGGATTATTTATAGGCGAAGCTGGGCAGTATGGGAACTTCACTGTACCCGTTAGTAATTGTTTCAGGGCCTTAGAGGAAGTTGACTGACTGATATCATCAGGAGAGGCAGGTGGGATAGAGAGTGGCAATGCGGCTGAAGGGAATGCCCTCTTGAGCCCCACAGTGGTAAAAGCAGAAGAGAGCAGAAAGAACTTATCTTTGCAATCATATGGTGTGGGTGGAAGACAAAAAGCGCTTAAATTCTGTCCGTTCAGTGCAAGCTCAGAAACAACCTGATGCCCATTCCATGACCTTGCCCGGTGTTTTTTCGCTCGTTTCCCAGAATGTGGCTGGGCTAAGCTGGAAGTTGCCACTCCCAGAGTGGAATGCGTTTATTAATGGTTTTGATATTAATCTAATTCAGGAGACTTGGTGCACTGAACCGAAGTATCAGCATGGCTGTTTAACCTTTTTTAGCACTGCCATACCAGGTGCAAAAGGCAGGCCCTCCGGTGGGTAACTGATCCGGGCCAAAATCGAATTGAATTGCACCTTTGAGCAGCTCTCGGTGGATCATCACGATATTTTGGCCATCCAGGTAAAACATAGATCTAATATTGGGATAGACACCTATAATATTCATCTGAGGGGGTAAGAGGGAGCTCCCAATCTGATACAATGCAATGTTTGGAGGCCAGTTTAGATAAGACGCCGCCTAGGTACTCCTTAATTACAGGTGGCGATTTTAATGCCACATTTGAGCCCCTAGACAGTGAGGCTTTACACCTCATGGCTGAGGACGATGAACAGTGAGCAATTCCAGGGCTTAATATAGCACCTGTAAAAAAAATGTTCTAAGGTGGCACTACAAATAAATTTGGGCTAAGAGCCCTGAAAGGCAAAACCAGGAGCAACGATGCAGGCATCCCCACTTTTCATGGACACAGAGGATCCAGTAGAATAGATTATGTGCTGGTGGACCTCAGATTGTGGGCTCTTGTTGAGGATATGGCAGTAAGGGAAACTGCCAAGAGTGATCATAACTCCCTGTGCCACTCGATGAAACCATTTTTGAGTTACGTGAAAGTGATGTTCACCCTATCAGCTGTACCCAAGAGCTGTGTCCTACAAATGATAGGCGCCGCCTCACATGACAAAGTCGCATTAAAAACTAGGTGCTCAGCTAAATCTTAATACTAGTAAATTCTGTGTGTGCTGAACATGAGGGCATCTGGTGATGGGAGTTGGGATGATCTGGTTGATACCCATGCAGCCCTCTTTGATATAGTTTGATTATTCTTTACAGCCCCAGAGGCAATTGTGAAAAGGAAACCCCAAATATTTGGTCAGGCCAGGTGGTATTACAAGTTGGCTAGGGTCGACGTGGCTAAGGCCATCAGACTAAAGAAAGTAATAGCGTCCTGAGGCTTAGTCCATTTTATAAGGCAGGCAAGGTGCATGCTAAGAAGGCTTTGGAGGAAAACAGATGGCAGGACCTCAAAGCAGCGAGCGAGTCATGCAACAATATATAATTTTGGAATTTAATGAGCAGAGGGGAGTGTGAGGTAACATCCTGCTCAGAGCCTTGGTAATGTGATCGCCCCAAACGTGTAGGTGGACCATTTTAGATCTCTATACTCAGCTGGTCACCAGGATGCTTCATACAATTTCAATCCCACAGTGTTCTTACCCGGCTGCAGCAATAAGTTTAATATGAAGGAGATTACTATGTCTATTGATTTTGTTATGGCCAGTAAGCTTCCAGGGCCGGATGGCATCCCGGGTGATTTAAGCATGATAAGGGACTCTGCTCAAAATATATGTTGCTGCTTGATAATCAAATTGCTAGAGGTATGCCTATTCCCCCGATTGGAAGATAGCAGATGTAGTACTGATCAATAAGAAGGGGGCAAGGGATTCCACCACAAATTATAAGCCTAGAAGCCTGATAGATGTGTTGCAGAAAGTCTTTAGCAGGGCATAACTGGGTAAGATATTAAAGCGGATTGAGGACCATAAAATCCTGTCCCCTTACTAGGCCAGCTATAGGCCGCAGAAAAGTACTATGGATTAAGTTTTAAGGTCTATGCTAATATATTGGAAGATTCTGATGCTAGGCAAAGACAGCTTATACATAGCATTCATTGACGAAAAATCGGCTTTTGATAAGGTTCCACAGGGAAACTATGGTCTGTTCTAGCAGATATGGGTATGCCGGGGGTCATCTTGTCGGTCATCATCTGTTTGCATGAGAATAACCAAGCAGTCATTAGGTGGGAGACCCAAGGACAAGATACTGAACCTATAGACAAAGGTATGAGGCAGGGATGAGTTCTTTCCCCCACCTTATTTTCTCTGTTTTGGAATGAGGTGGTAAACTTCTTGTCCATCCCATTGGCAGACGCCCTTTCAATTGGCAAGCATAATATCGTAACCCTATTATATGCAAATGTTAACTTATTTGTATCTAAGACCCCAGCAGGTCTCTAAAAGTTATTGACCAGATTTGAAGAACTCTGCAAAAATAGGGGCATGGTCATTAATAGCAGTGAGACCAAGTTCATGCATATTAATCCACACAACCCTTTTAGGGGGAGGCTCACCTTAGGGGGTGATAATTTAGAGAGAGAGTGACTTCCTTTGACTATTTAGGCATCAAGTTAGCACATAACAGGGTATGGCAATCTCATATTAGCAAAATAGGAATTAAATTAAGACAAGTAGTGGGTGCCCTTTTGCCTGAACACAGAGCCTCCTTTCCCATGCCAATTGCAGCCCCCAAACAGATTTATGAAGTAAAAGCTGTGGCATTGGCATTGTATGGTACCAAGCTTTGGGGGTTTGAAGGTGCCAGCGAGCTGACTAGGATGGAACACAAGTTTATTAGGAGCCTTATCCAATTACCTGACAGTACAGGCTCCTGCCTCTGAAATTTGACTTGGGCTGGAAGTCCATTAGGGACAGGGAAAAGGTTGAGCCCCTTTCTGTATTGGAGAAGGCTGATGGTGACACAAGGCTTGAGCAGTATGCCGCTGCTTGTGGAAACGTATTTAAGAGGGCTGGGGCGCACAAAATAGTGTGGTTTGCGAACGTCAAGAAGCTGCTATCTGACTTAGGGCTCGAAATTGTCTGGGACGCAATGCAACAGGAAATTATTCCCACAAAAGCTGAACTAAAGAGGTGTTACTGGGCCTGGGCCCTGCAGGAGGGTATAGCATCCTGAGTGAGAGGCACTGTAGCAAGCTAATTTCTGGATTTCAAAGACACTAGCGCTCTAGAACCTTATGTAGATTTTATTTCGGTGCCAAGGGATAGGAAGTTGTAAGTCCAGTTTAGAACTCGATCCCTCCCTTTGAGGTCTTTTATGAGTAGCTCAGCAGCAAGTGGAATCATCACTATTGCCCTGGACGTAAGTTAACAAAGGAATTTGTTTATTTTTGCATGTCGAGCTTATGCAGAGCCACGCAGAAAGTGGATTAGACCAGTTGCCAGGGCTCTTGGCACGCACAATAGCGCGATGGCACTGAAAATTCCGAGGTCGGACTCGAGACCCGTGTTTGCCTGGGCACTTGAAATTTTTGGGTGAGTGTTTGGCATATAAGAGCAAAAGAGATTAATCAAGGGAAGCGAATCGAGCGACAGAAGGCGATAGATTATGAGCAGGTTTGCTTTGGACATTGCTGTTATGGACATTGTATCCTATTATGCAATCTTGTGTATGTTCTTGCACTGAGCACTGCACTTTTGATATGTTTAACTATCAAATTATCAATAAATGGGCTTTCATATAGAGAAATATGACTTGTAGGGAAGTTTCCCTGTTTTATTAATTTTATTGCTATTTTAAATCTTTGTTTTTACAGTTTTTATGTGTGTTATTTTTATGGCTTTCGTTGCCTAAATAAAGCTTCATGACTAGGGACTACTAGACCCGACATAGGCAAATATGGGGAGCTGTGACTTCAGTGTCATAACGATTCATATGACCAAGAGAAACTTTGAAAGAATCACACCCCAGAGACAGAGAGTAGCCATGGGAGGGATAAGAAATCATGCAGAAGAGATGGCTCTATCAGATAAAGACACTTAAAAGACGAAAAAAGAGGCGGATGAAAAGAGGAGGGGAGATTTGCACAGCAATGATCTTTAAATATAATCCACTAGAGGAAGCTAAAGATAGGCCTTCTAAATAAGGATCACTATTTCATAATTATGTGCAGATAAGTTTTACTAGGCACGTTTGGTCTCTCTTCATGGCGATAATTAGAATGACCTTCCCACTTGAGCTCTGCTTGATCAGCCAAAACACTGTCAAGCATTATTCTCAGACTTATCAACATCAAAACGAAAACATGAAAGGTTAATGGGACGGAATAAAGCAGAATAATGCTTTGTGCGCTGTTCCAAAATGAAATTACTGCATAACATTACGGTTAGGCCTTTGCGGACTTGTATTTTTTTTTCACATTCACACACAATTCGACAAATGTTCTTTCCAAACCAGAGGAAACCCTTTTCAACTCTTAAGACAGAAGAGTATTTTCAGCACTGTGAGGCAATCTCTTATTGTCTCTCACTACCATTCTTAGTTATAGATTAGATAGTGAGGATTCTTTTTGTAACGGCCTGAACCACTTCTTTCGATAAGCGAACCTTCGGGTGGGTCCGGAGAAGGATAGGGCTGACACAAATACAAATAACTGAAATTACTAGACCAACCCAATCTTCGTTGTAATGTTTGCAGAAAAAATAAATCCTTAGCCCTTTTTGGAACTTAACTAGTCTTGGCTCTCCATGGAGTGCACAAGGAATTGTACTCCACAATTGAACCCCAATCCTTTTGGAAGTGTGCTGCTTACCGTGCCTTCTTCAATCTCGGCAGATATATCATAACGTGCTGGCTAGCTACGTTCATGAGTTGCCTGGTGCCCTGAAGAGGTCTTCCTCAGATTTCAATCCCAATTTCACAGATTGGCCATGAGGGCAAGGCAATGATTTTGAACTGAGTTCCTTGCACCATGTCACAAGAAACATGTACTTGCAGCTTAAACTTATATATGGCCCTACTACACTTGCAGTAGACCAATTTGGATTTTAAAAAAGTAGCTCAAACCGTGGTGTTTCTGAATCCAATCTCAGAGAATAACTTTCTAAATTGATTTGATAGGTGATTTAGCGCCCTCGCTCATTAGCCGATTCTGAGAAATTCATGATTTAGAAGAAATTGCCCAAGAGTAGAGCCCTGAGGGACACCCATGGAGTTCATTTAGGCGCCAGGGGTTGCATCTGTGACTGCTGGCTTGCCCTTTGCGACCCCTGGCAATGCCTTTGCGACCCCTGGCTTCAGAGGTAGCAAATTCAGAGCCAGGAACACAGTGGCTGCTCGTCCTTATCTCCGTCACTTGGAGCTTATTCTATTTATTTTTTGTTAATTTGTATTACCCTTATAGTGACTAATAGTATATTATTAACTATTAGGGTAACAAAAAAAGGGGGTACAAATAGCTGGGAATATACACTTCCATGGCCGCTAAAGTAAGTAAAAATGCCTTTAAATGTATGTCGTGTGGTTGATTAATGGTGAGAGTGTGTTTATGTGAGAGAGTATGCGTGTAAGTGTCAATGTGTGTATATGTGTACGTATATGTATATGATTGAAAGTGGAGGTCAAAGTGCTTGAAGGTAATGGCGTGGCTGGGGAGTACGATGGGCACCATGGTATGAAGATGGGTGGTCAACTACGGAGGAGGCAAACATTCTGAGCAATAATCTCACAATGCCCAGAGACGAGTGGATAGCTTCCACGACCGGATCACACTGGGCATTCATAGCTGGTGGATAATATGGAAAAAGGAGATATTGTGGGTGAAAGTGATGAAGGTGCAGACATAGGTTAATGCTGTTTTAATCGAGTGCTTGAAACCAAGGGCCAGATTTACAAAGATATGACGCAGTGCAGCGCAGAAAAATAATGTGCTGTGTTGAGTGACATGGAGAAGGAAGGAATGAACCATATCTACTAGGATATGGTGCAACCCTGCTCTCCCTCCTGCACTGGTGCACATAGTGCAGTGTAGTGCCTATGCAGGAACCCTTGCACCATGGTAAAAGGGTGCCTGAGTTGCAGGCAGGATCGTTTTGGGGCAGGTAGGGGTGTACATTTTTAATGTATTCCAAGGATTACTACTGGTAGTAAATCCGGGAATGCGCCATAATCCATGGGTGGATGCGTGGGAACATCCACAATCCAATAATGGGACACCTTCACAGGGCATAATACGTAAGATAGTGACTTGCACAGCATTGAATCACTTCAGATTTACTGTGCCATGCAGAGCCACACAAGTTGGCTTTGCATGGCACAGTAAATTTCATTTAAGGCTTGTGTTGCCCCTGCGTTACTTGCATGATGCAAGGGCAATACAATGCTTCATAAATCTGGCCCCAGCTTTGGAGGATATTAGGTAGACAATTAGCTGAGCACCAGAGGGTGAGATTATAAAAGAAGAGGTGTTCAAGAACTTTAAAAAACTGATTTTTGAACCAGAGATTGCTATAGTTTCCTTGAATACGACTACTATTCCAGACTAGAACCAGAGATGATAAATAGAGGGTTTTGATCTTTTGGAAATGAAAGGGTCATTTGATTTGTAAATGGGGGCTGGCAACCACGAGGATAAGAGAGAGCACAGCAGTGATGATAAGGGAAAAGAAGGACTGTTTGGAGGAGTGTTGGAGTCATGGTTCTGACCAAGAAGTGTTAGTCAACTCTGTGCTGCTTTGAAAGCAAACTATTAAGAAGAAGAATTTCTAGAGGGAGAAAACTTTCATACCAGTGCTCTTTGGTAATCCAATATGCTCACTGGACATTCTGGATGACAAAGAAGAATGGCATGGAGAGCCTGGTGGTAGGTTGATTGAGCAGAATAACATTATGTGGGGATATATTTAGGGACTGCTTGTGGGAAAATGCCACTTACTCAGTGGTCACCTCTATTTTCTACTGAATTTTATTAATGATTTTTAGACTCTTAACACTGTGGCACTGCTGTCCTAATTTACCAATCCTTGATTGATGTAATTAACTGTCCTACAAGGCCATAGTATACGGGGTACAAACTGCACCTATGTTATGAGAAGTTAAGTGGCACCTCTGGACTGCAAACGTTAATATGCCATCCACTACTATACCAAAGGAAAGCAATGCTTTAGGTCTACCATTGTAGCCTGACTGCTGCAGTGCAGCGAGTCCTCTTAAAATAGCCCTGTTTAACATGTAAAAATCTCCCTTTAAATATGAGTAAATCACCACCTTTGTAAGCCTGGTAGCCTATAAGGTACTGTGCATGGAATTGAAAATAGGACACTAAAAAAAAAAATTGTACCATGTGATAAGCCCCTAAAGGCTACATTCACTGTGTCAGGCCTAGCTCTAACAGTAAGAAAAATATTTAAACCACGTTTTTAATAGGTATGAAAAATCTAATTCAATAGTGGCTGGCTTTTAATAAATATGAAGGGAAAGTAACTTCTTAAACGTCACCCTTTATCTACCTGATCTGTCAGAAGGCCAATTAGCATTAGCATCTGACAACTCCCAGCCTGTGCTTAGCCTTAAATGAGGTGTGACATTCCTCCTAGATGTCATGGATGGGCTTAGATGGGAATGGATGTGCATGGATGACTCATCAAAGTTTCACAGATACTTCAGGGCGGGAGCTGTGTGCATCCTTTTTGACCCCACTGTGTCACATTGAGCCTGACAGATCTGTTTGAGGCTCATGTATTATTTTGATGCACTTGAAAGGAAGCACTCAAGAAGCCCATCCATTCTTGTGTATCTTCGGTCTGGTTGCTGAAGGACCCATGCTTTTGTCCTACCAGACTTTTGTCTCTCAGTTTGTTATGGGTACAGTACCTGCTCTAAACTGGATTTTAGTGTTAGATGTGGAAGGGCACAATTATTACCACAGTACAATCCCCACTAACACCACCAGTCTTAGAACCCAAGTTTAGTGTGCCCAAATTGGATTCGCCCGGACACATCGCATTTTGGGCCTATTTGCAGTAAAGCAAACATGAACTAAAACCAAGGTACTTAGGTCAGGGCCTGGGATCCTTTTCTCTATTGATTAGAGAAGAACTATGAATGGCTTAGGGTGTCCACCACACTCACCGTGGTGAATCCATCAAGATGGACCTTCACTCAGGATACATCTAAACATTGCTGGTCTTGCAAAACGATACTAGGCGGACTGACTCAGTTACATTTGGCATATGTGACCCTTGAAAAGGAACTGAGGAGGTTGGGCCCACTTCACTTGAAATACAAGGACAGAAAGATCTGCAAGGATTGTAAGGCTGATTGCCTGGATGGCTTCAGGTTCATGACAAGTCTGAAGAGGACATTCCTGTGAAGACTCCAAACTGATCAGTGTCAACTGAATCTTCACTGCACTTTGCTGTTGCCCTCTGTCTGACAATGTGAGAGTCTCTAATTGCTCCCTCTGTGGTCCTGGGGGCCTTGGAAATGTACCCCTCTGTTTTTTTTACCCCCAAAAAAGTGTGAGAACTTTTTGAAATCTTTTGCGTCAGATCTTCAAATCACTATGTTGCTGTTCTCTGCCCTGGGAAGGCATTCCATGGGCATTGCATGGATGTTCCAAGGCAAATCCCCTGTTTGTTGACATATTTCCAGATTGTGGTAGATCTGGGATTGCGCCAAAAAGATATGCCTTCTCAGGGGAGGCCTAATAAGGAGAAATATCTTTATTTCGCCTTGCTACTTTCTTTCTGCATTCTGCGGCACACATAGAAAGAGGAATATGCTTCTCTGGATTGCTTTGTGTGGAAAGGTGTCCCTTCCTGCGCAAAAACAATCCTAAATGCAATGCAGGCACCACTGCACCATAATGAGGGTGACTGCATTGGTGCTAGGCAGCCTATTGTGCGCCAGCTCTGTGGAAAGGACAGGAATGCACTGTATTGCCTTAAATATTGGAAACTCCTTTCTCTTCCTTGTGACGCAGTGCAGCGCAGCAAGGTGACTTGCTGCGCTGCACTGTGTAACATTCTCATTAATAGGCCCATGTGAATGTATTTGTGAATCAGTCCCTGGGCATTTCTAGGGTTCACATTTGGTACCACAAATATACATATGAGCCCCTTTTTGCAGCAGTTTTAACATAAATGTCTAAAAAGGTGCAAGGTGCGTGATATTTCTGAAGAAAAATTTTATATGCATACGTCTCACTTGCCATACCTTGTAAAATGAAATCTTTGGTCCTTAGTCCTGCAGTTTTCAGTGATACTAATTACTAGTCAAACAAATTGTTTTAAAAATGTGCATGCTAATATTGCTCCTCGGAGGAATTCAGATTGGAGCAGCCAACCGACAGGTCTAAACTGAGATAATTTTATAGAGTTACCATATTCAATGAACAGGACATTCACTGTCAATCAGCGAGATTATAATTACAAAATAATGAACGCCTTAAGGACCATTGCTAAAAATACTCTGATGCCTGAATCACTGCTCGTAAAAGCTCAAACACAACACAAGAACTTCTGGTTCAAAGGCATAATGTTCCTTCTGGGCAGAGTGAAAGCACACATTTTTCTTTTTATCAACAATATATGTGTATCAGTCAGACTTCATTTGGGATATACTCTGGAATCCTAACATAAAACATATGCATATCTACCACACTCATAAATATCACAGGCGCCATTTAGGCTAAATATTCACTAACGTTATGAATCAAGTAAATTTGGGCCATTTCTTTACAAATGGGAGGCTGGTGCGTTGTCAAAGTTAAGTGTTCTTGTTCGATGATTTACACTTGAGCTGCAAAACATACGCAGTGACCTCCAGACATCAAATACTCGTGAAGAAAGCCTACTCAAGAGTTAGAAAGGGGGTTCTTCTTGTAAAAGAAAACACAGAAAATCGGTCCTACTGTAATAAATGTTTCTTTCATGTTTCCCTTATTCTTCACTTCGGATCAGCCTACACATTTTGGAAGAACTGCGCTTAACCGATTACGTGTGTGCGGCATCCCACTCCAGGGGACCGCTCACGCTCATGTAACGAATAATCACCTTCAACTTTGGCCTCTAGAGAAGGACGGTTAGAAGCGGGTAGAAGCAAACACTATAAAGGAATTAGTGTGCAGCACCAGTCAATGCTAGCAGTATGATACTAACCATGCCTTAATCTCAAACTGTCGGTGTAGGGCAAGAAATAGTTTCAAAGAAAGGTACACTATCTGGAAGGCAGTTGAACAGATCCGGAGATAGGTGGATAGACAAAGGTATGTAAGCCTGTATACTGAGTACATGAGTGATTGAATGAATGACTAACTCAGTGGATGTATGTGTTACATAGGGTAAGTGTGGATGGCCAAACAAAAGAGATCAACAGTTGGATGGATGAATGGACACACTAAGATACAAATCTAATCCTATCACTACACAAAGAGCCATTAAGATTACTAAACCTGGCATCCCTGGCATCATTCCCCCAAACTTTTTGACTCTGGGCACTTTAACACTACTGACCAGTGCTAAAGTGCAGGTGCTCTGTACTCTAAAGCATGGTAACATTGACTTCTCCACAACTAGCATATATAATTTATCTGTAAATTCCTAGTAAAGTGCACCATAGGTGCCCAGGGCCTGTAAATTAAATGCTATTAGTGGGCTTGCAGCACTGACTCTGTGCCACCCACTAAAGTAGCCTTTCAAACATGTCTCAGGCCTGCCACTGCAGAGCCTGTGTGTGCAATTTTAAAATGCCATTTCAACGTGGAAAGTGTACCCACTTCCCAAGTCCAAACCTTCTTTTTTATTACATGTAATTCATCCCTAAGGTAGGCCCTAGTCAGCCCCAAGGGCAGGGTGCAGTGTATTTAAAAAGTTGGGCATGCACTTTTAAGTTTAACATGTCCAGATAGTGAAAAACTCTCAAATTCGTTTTTCACTATTACAAAGACAATCTCTCCCATAAGAAAGCATTGAGATTACCTTAAAACATATTTTAAATGTAATTTTCAATTGGGAAAAGAAAGACATATGGAGTTAAGCATCCCTGGACTCACAATTTAATATCACAACTTACGGTGTAGTCAAATTTTAAATTGTAAGTCTGAAAATGCCACTCTTAGAAAGATGGCATTTTCTTACTTGAACGATTCTGTGAGTCGGCCTGTCTCTGAATACACGTCTGGGGAAGATGACAGCTGAGTTTCATGCATTCACACTAGACAGTCACACAGGGAGCTTGGGTGTAGCATTTGCAGGCTGATGGGTCTTCCTGGGCTAGATGGGTGGGAGGCGTTGACACTTACTCATAGGTAGAAGGAGCTGACACTTATTCCGGAGTAGGACTATGCCCCTCTCTATACAAAGGGCTGCATAACCCACAGAGGTGTGTCTGGAGCCAGGAAGGGCAGGACAAGGACCTTGTGGACTTCAAAAGAAGGCCTGGAAGTTTCTCCCACCTTCCAGAACCAGGGCACCAAAGTATAAATACAGGACTCCAAACCCCCATCAAATTAGATCTCTTCTGGAACCAAGGACAATCTGCCTGGAAAAAGGACTGCTGTGCTGTCAGGAGGGGCTGCCACTTGGTACCTACATTGTTGTGAAGGCCTACTGCTTGCTGTGCTGTGGAAGGACTGCCACTTTGCTACTTGCTTTGCTGTGTTGGCCTGCTGCTTCTGTCCTGCAGTGAGAAGGACTGGACTTGTTCTCTACATCCTTGCACCCAAGCATCTCCAAGGTCTTTCTCCCTGTTCTTCTGCAGCACTCAGGGACATAAAAGAACACTCGCAACTCTCCTGGTGCTGTTGGACCCTGCCATCTGTAAGTCCTATCCTTGCCTGAGGTGCTCCATTCCAGTCCTGGGCCTCAGAAGTGGGTTCTGCACCTGCAAACATCAAGAAGTGACGCATCGCTCTAAGTGCAGCAAAAAATCAATGCAACACATCCATGCTGGTGATGTTGCGGCTACCCGATGACAGAGGCTTCACCATAGCGCAACCTGATGAAGATGCTCTGCGCGGCCTGCTGCCGACGCATCACATCCACTTCCATGGAGCCTGATAAAAAACACATCGCTCGAGTGCGAAACATTGAAACTTCGTCTCTCCAACATCAACACATTGCTCCAACAAAGATACTGTTCAGCGGAGCCTGCGTGGGTTCTGTAGCCGGCAACTCCTCCATCGTAGTTGGCCTGAATTTTGAATTTGCACCAGTCGTCCGGGATCCCAAGTAACCTTTCTATCGCTATAGACTTCTAAGAACTGGTTTCCTATTTAATCTTTAAAAATTCATATCTTGATTTCTACTAATTACATTTTTGTTGTTTTGGTCGTGTTTTAACCAGACAAATATTATCTATTCTCCTAACCTGGCATTGAGTCTTTTTGTGGTGTCTTTTACTGCGTTACTGAAATTAAGTGGTGCACCAATACTTCACACATTGCCTCTAAATATAAGCCTGACTGCTCTGTGCCAAGCTACCAGGGGGTTAGCACAGGTTAATTTAGGGTGTGTATCTGACTTACCCTGACTAGGATTGTGGTCCCTACTTGGACAAGGTGCATACCTCTGCCGACCTGAGTCCCAATTTCTAACACCAAATATTGTCAGTATAAGATCAAGACATGGGAACCTGATCAATTTCAAAGTAGATACATTGACATTAATTCACTTCATCCACTCATTGTATTTTACATGATTACAGTTAAAATATAAAGGGTCTGATTTAGAATTTGGCAAAGAGAGTTACTACATCGTAAACCTGACGGATACATCGTCCACTGTATTATGATAACATAAAGGCCTATGGAGATCGTAAATGTCGGATGGGATATCCGTCACATTTGTGACGGAGTAACCCATCTGCCAAACTCTAAATCAGGTCCAAAATCATCAGAAAAAACTTGAATTTGCCATGGTTCACCAGGTTGCTAGGCAAAATGGATTACTCATATTGTGCATGTTTTATTTTATTACAACAAACAGAAGCAAGTAAAAACAAGAAACTTAAGAAATGTTAATGTTGACAGTGGCAGTCTGTCATTTTCTTTAAAAAAAATTAACACTGTTAAGAGTGTGTTTTTGAGTTGGAAACACACAGATTCAATTCGTTATTTGCAATAGCACAGCTTATGTTACATCCTGATATTGAAGTTTATTAGTTTATTCACCTCTATAATTATTCTGTTTAAAAATGTTGCTGCAATGAACAGAACTACTGGCATTAATTTCCCTAAAAGTTGTATTCATATTTTAATTGCTCATTGGAGCTCTTTGTTTTTACAAGTGTACACCTAAGGATTGTGCCTGTATTATGATGTGGTGGTATCCGCTTGAAAGGTTTTCCATGTTTTTCTGTTCGACTGGCGCCCCTGTGCTAACTGTAGCAACTCTAATTAATCAATCAAGTACCAGCACCTCCCTTGCACCATAGCTTCCTGCTCAGAAAAATAAGAAAAGTGAAGATATACCTCGTAGTCTAACTGTAACTCAATCACATGGTGTAATAACAAGAGTGGGGGATGGTGGACCAATTGGTAGAAATTACATGATTAAGTCCTCTTTTACTGAACTTGATTGCAAACTAGAATCATTGGTAAAATGTTGTTTGAGAACTCTAACCAGAAGTTAAGTGTAATTGAAAAGTCTCTAGAAATTGTGTCAACACCACATAATATTCCTATCACGCAACCTAAGGTAACAGCAGAAATAACCGGGAAAGAGCCCTGTTTCCTCGGGGCCCTCTCAGGCACAGCTTCAAGGTGTGCCTATTGCCAGTGTGATACAGGCCCAATTAGGGATTCTGCACCACTTGGGGTCACATGCTAATTTAAGGACAGATTGTCACAGTTCAGAAAAATATTTAATTCCACATATTAAACACAATTTCCCCCCCATTGCTGAGGGGAAGGATGATCGTACTGTTGGTATGGATCAACCCCTTTCCGTCTCAAATTTATCAGTTTTGCCCACAATAAATCTTCCACCACACACCATGCCTGATGTGGTGGCTATAGTAAATATCCAGCGATTAAAAGAAGGTTAAATAGACAATTCTGTACAACTAAAACTAAAATTGCCCTTTAGTTTCATAAGCACACATGGGTGGGACATTTCATATTTAAACATATTAACATTTTCAGACAAGTAAGCTGGATAGGTCTTGACAAAAAGTATTTTGAGAGTGATTGTATTGTGGAAAAATCTGACCAATTGAGCTTAGAGAGCAGGCATTTATACAATTCTGTGCGCTCTGAAGGTCTTTGATCTTATATCCAGCTGTACCCACCGGGTTTTTTCTACAAACCACCTTTGCCCCAGTTCACTTCTAGATTTTGCTTGAGCAGTGTCCATGGTTTAGATACTGGTGACAACCCATGTGTCCATCTCTTCAATAGATATGAAACTCTAAACTCATTAGATTATGTGGATTGACTAGACTCCCCAGCTGATGAGAAGCTATTGCTCCATCCTGCCAGAGTGGCAAAGGGTTGCGCTTTACCTAAGGCATTCAGCTCCCAGCTGGGATATCTAAGTTGGAATATCGCAGGCTTGGGGTCTTACAGAAATAACCGTTTTGGCTGAGAGTTACAAAAGGCTACAGTTTCATCACCCTACAAGAAACATGGGAGACTTCCAACACTTTTTGCCTGGGTGGGTATAGTACTTTCTTTTGCCCAGCAACCCCCTCCTCTAGGTAGGGTGATGGAGGGCTGTATTGTACTCATGCTCCATGAGAGAACTGCTGTTGGGTTCCTCCAATTTTATGGCAGCATTTCCATCCTTTCCAAAAGGAAAAAGGCAATTGTTGTTACTATTTACAATCACAGTTCCACACAAAAGCAGACAGGCCTATGCACTCATTGGGAGGATTTCTGGAAGGGTCCTGGGAAAAACAGTATCCATTAACTTTACTGATTGTCATGGAGGATTTTAATCTTTTAATCTTCATCCCTGTGTTAAAAGGTGTCATATGGTGAGATACCGTCAAGTGAGTTCTGATGTGAATAACCTACACCTTGAATATAGTGCATCAAGGGGAAATGTAAAATCAATGTTACACTGCTTCAATATTATGTTTACAATGAAGAAGTGTGATGTGTTTAATGAAACCTTTTCCTGAACAACTTTCCCAGTGAGAAGCTGTTATTCGATTACTTATTTTATATTTCTGTCAACTTCACTGCCCTTGCCCCGGAATAAAGTGTAAGTGACCAGAAGCCAATTAGTCTCCTGGTGGAGTCGGAAAACAACCATAAAAGATCTGCTCATGCTCCAGGTGTAGCCATAAATCTAAAGGACCAAAGGCATTGACTAGTGTGAACTGAGGTGAACCAGAAGTCTTTCAGATGTAAGCTTTATTTAGGTAGTGATCCTGAACTCCAGGTTTGCTTGAATATTAACTCAGATCCCAGTACAATTCTAGTGTCTTTCAGTCGAATCTGTCAGAAGGTTAATGAGGCACTCACTGTTTCTAATGAATCTAGCTCTACACTAGTTCATCAAAGGTTTGATTGGACTTACACATCAGACTCATCAAGATCTATTGAAAGAGTTAAAAATGAAACCCAGATATAGAGGAGGAAGTGATTGGGTGTCATTTAAAATATAAGGAAATGTTTAAAAAATGGCAATGCTCTCTTACAGAGGAAGCATGGGACCATCTACCTGAAGCAAGCACACTCTCACATAGCTCTGTATTTTGGAAAATTGTTATAAGCCACTATATGCTTAAGCACAGCCTCCTGCCTTGATAACTCAAATTCCAGAAGACAAGTGATCTTTTTGAATGGATTTGAAAGTACATCAACACCCCCACACAAATCCAGATTTACTCACATTCAAAGAGTGTTATGAGATTATATTTAACCCGGATGGGATCAGAGAATCAATTACAGCATTATCTACAAAGTGCTGAGACCTGACGGTGTGCTCTTGGATTTATACAAAACGGACCCTCTTATCTGAACCCCTCCACTGACCTGTGCTAAATGCTGCTTCCAGTTCTGATATTCCCCCTCATGGTCCCACTGTATAATCGTCCCAATTTTTAAAAAGGGGCAAAAAGGTCCTCGATTTTACAGACCTATTTCACTCATCATTTCAGTGTTGAAAGTGGTAGGCCAGGATGTACTCAACCAATTATCTCTATGTAAGGAGGAGAATCCCATCATTCAAAAACCCAATGTGGGATTAGGCTAGATTGAGTATGCTTAAACAATGCCTGAATTTACACTTCATTATCAATAAATATAGTGCAGCTAAGCAGGAATCACCTCACCCACCTGCCTTTTTAGACCTCACATCAGCATTTGACAGGGTTAAGAGGGATAAACTATGGAAGATTTCGGTCCCTCTAGGACTGGATCTGCATATTGCTAATTTTCCAAGAGATCTTCACATGAACACGTCTGCCTCAGAGAGGTACTGCAGGGATGGTAGCACTTCTCATGCTTTTTACATTAAAAGGGGCTTAAGACAGGGGCGTATCCTTACCTCATTCCTCTTTACCTCATATTTAAACAATCTTGAGGAATCCCTGGTGTGGGAAGGGATATGTTCTGGTGCTGCATTCTAGATCTGTCATGGGTTTACAACAATTACATGACTCATTTGCAGTCTTTATGAGCTCTTCGGATCGTGGTATTAATTTTTGAAAATCTCATACTATGGTAGCAGGCCCTAGATCGAGCAAAGTAAGATCACTTTGTATTCAAGGGAACTACATTAGCACGGTCAATGCTTTCAATTATCTGAACATTTTATTTGCCAAATTTGAATTCCTGATTCCCATTAATGACTTCTAAGAAACATATGTTTGCTACCACTGTTGCATTGGTCTTGGCTTTGAGCTCAAGCTCGAGCCAGAGAGCAATAGAAGCTATATTGAAAATATATATAGCCAAATGTGTATAGGTTGTTTTTTAGAGCCATGACATTTGGGGTTATTCGGGCTCTTAACAATATATATA
The DNA here is from genome assembly GCF_031143425.1 of Pleurodeles waltl. Lineage (NCBI taxonomy): Eukaryota > Metazoa > Chordata > Amphibia > Caudata > Salamandridae > Pleurodeles > Pleurodeles waltl. The sequence continues at coordinate 662,869,124 of NC_090447.1, forward strand.
GAGGAAAACTGCTTTATAAGACACTTGTTTTCTCTGCCCTAGAGTATCCCCTCTTTTATCCTTGATGAGGAACTGGATCAGGGTAAAAATACGGACAAAGGGGCCTTTGTCCACTCATAAGATGGATCAGGAAGAAAGCAGCATTTAATTGTGTAACTCTTAGGGGTTGCCTCAGACTTGACAGGTCAGTCAGTGTACCCTGGCTGCATTACATTAGCTGCATTACTTTAAGAAGAATTTCACTGTCCTAGGTTGTTGTGAACTGTTTTATGACCCAGAGACCATTGTTAAATTTGATATGGGCTAGGTAAAAACATTATATCCAAATCTACTACAGCTTCAGGGAAGACTGTGAGCTTCAAAAACCATTGGTTTGTTTGTACATGTTAGTGAAAAATGTACCACTCACAGAACCTTATTTATTATTTGTCACTAATGCCAAACAGCTCGTTCGTTTAACCACATTCAGTTTAAATGTATTTCATTTATTGTTGGCAGTTCCTAAAGGATGGTAGCAACTTAAAACTTCTCCCGGCTGATACAAAGGCATATCATAACAGGACACGTTGCTATGTTCTATGGTTACTATAAGCACATTTGTAATATTTTGTTAACCTCTTTGCTGAACACTATAAATGTTATGCAGGTCAGACCAAATCTCATATATTTACAAATGTTAGGTGTTGACTGTACCTGTCTTAAAGTGGTGTGTTTTTAAGTACAGCTGTCAAACAAAGAAGGGAGTGGGATTATTACCTGTTGTTAGACATGTCAGCATTTTGTGTGGTCTTCCTGAAAAAGTTGCGCCTTGTCCTCTCCTATTTTCTAAAAATCTTTTTTGTTGGCAGAAGGACTCTGTGCACTTTATCACTGTTATTCAGTGCCTCTATTCACTCCTTTAACCCCTTTGCTGCCAGGCCTTTTCCCCCTCAGGTGCCAGGCCTTTTTTGGCTACTTGGAGCAGTCCATAACTTATTGTCCACATTAGCTACCCACACCAAATTTATGTCCTTTTTTTTCAAACATCCTAGGGATTCTAGATGTACCCAGATGTTGTGGGTTCCCCTGGAGGAAACCAAGAAATTAGCCAAAATACAGTAAAAAAAATGTTTTTTTAAACAAAATGGGAAAAAGTGCTGCAGAAGAAGGCTTGTGTTTTTTTCCCTGAAAATGGCAGAAACAAAGCATTTGTGGTGATAAAATCACCATCTTCCCTGCTTTCAAGAACAGGCAGACTTGAATCGGAAAACCACATTTTCCAACACAATTTTGGCATTTTACTGGGACATTCCCCACTTTTACTATTTTTGTGCTTTTAGCTTCCTTCCAGTTAGTGCCAGAAATGGGTGTGAAACCAGTGCTGGATCCCGGAAAGCAAAGCAAAACATTTCTGAAAAGTAGACAAAATTCTGAATTCATCAAGGGGGTATTTGTGTAGATCCTACAAGGTTTTCGTACAGGGAATAACAGCTGAAATAAAAAATATTGCAATATACTGTTACGTCTGCTGGACTCTTCTGGTTGTGGGGATATATAGGGCTTGTAGGTTCATCAAGAACCCTAGGTACCCAGAGCCAAAAAATGAGCTGCACCTTGCAATGGGTTTTCATTGTATATCGGTATAGAGCAATTTATTTGCTGAAATATAAAGAGTGAAAAATGGGTATCAAGGAAACCTTTGTATTTCCAAAATGGGCACAAGATAAGGTGTTGAGAAGCAGTGGTTATTTGCAGATCTCTAAATTCCGGGGTGCCCATACTGGCATGTGAATTACAGGGCATTTCTCAAATAGACATCTTTTTTACACACTGTCTTACATTTGGAAGAACAAATGTAGAGAAAGACACGGGCAGAAACACCTGTTTTGCTATTCTGCGTTCCCCCAAGTCTCCCGATACAAATGGTTCCTCACTTGCGTGGGTAGGCCTAATGCCCGCTACAGGAAACGCTACATGGACACATCACATTTTTACATTGAAAACTGACGTGTTTTTTGTAAAGTGCCTAGCTGTGGATTTTGATCTGTAGCTTAGCCATCACCTAGGAAATCCTACCAAACCTGTGCATTTTGGAAAACTAGACAACTAGGGGAATTTAAGATGGGGTGACCTGTGGGGCTTTCACCAGGGTCTGTTACCCAAAATCCTTTGCAAACCTCATAATTTGGCAAAAAAACACCTTTTCCTCACATTTTGGTGACAGAACGTTCTGAAATCTGAGAGAAGCCACAAATTTCCTTCCATCCAGTGTTTCCCCAAGTCTCCTGATAAAAATGGTGCCTCAGTTGTGTGGGTAGGCCTAGTGCCCTCGAAAGGAAATGCCCCAAAATACTATCTGGACACATCAAAATTATCAAATACAAAACTATCTGTTTTTGCGGGAACATCTGCATTTTTGGTCCTGGGCTCAGCAGCCATATAGGGAAACCTACCAAGCCCAAACGTTTCTGAAAGCTAGGCACCCGAGGGAGTCTAGGGAGGCGTGACTTGCGTCAATCCCCCATTGTTTTCTTACCCAGAATCCTCAGCAAAGCTCAAATGTAGCAAAAAAATCACATTTTTCTCACATTTCCCAAATTCAGTAAAAATTATACCTCACTTGTGTAGGTGGGCCAAGTGTCTGTGACAGGGAAGAGCCAAAAACATGTGGAAATTGAGGGGGTACCAAAGCGGATCCAAAAGGGTAGTTTGAAAAAAAATATTTTCAGGCTGACAAGTGGGGCAGAATTTTTATCAGTATAGATGCGACAATGTGTGGTGGTAGGAATTTTGTGGATTCCTGCAGATTCCGGAAGGTTTTATCACAAACGTGGGAAAAATGTGTGATTTCCAGGAAAATTGGAGGTTTGCAGGGCATTGTGGGTAAGAAAAAGGTGCTGGATGCATGTGAAGCACTCCACCCTGGACTCACCCAGATGTTTAGTTTTCGATGTGTCTAGGTCTTGTGGATTTTTCTACATGGCAGCGTGCCAAAGTCCAAAGAGTGCAGCCCTCACCATTCCAAGTGGGACAATTTTGAGAGTTAGCCAAGCTTTCATGGCCCAAATGTGAAACCAAAACTCAAAATAATCAAATATCCTCTTGCTAGCTGTGGGATAACATGTTTTAGTGTGCAGGGTAGAGCGAAAAGACTGTTACCACCTTCAGCTGGGGTGAGGGCATAACCATGCCCATACTGGTTGGTAGCCATCAGCCCACTATTTTGTAGTTTCCTGGCATCTAGTAGGCTTTCTGCCCCCCAGGGAGTGGATCTGGGCTAACTGCCCTGTCTGCCCACCGGTGGGCAGAACACCTTTGTCCCCATTTATTTGGGGTGGGGGTATAGCCATACTCCCACCCTCTTTTAAAAAAAAAAAATCTTCCCTGGTGTCTGGTGGGGTTTCTGCCCCCGGGGGGCAGATGAGCCTTACAAAAATAGACCAATCTGCAGGGACAGAAATGACCTAAAATAAATTTGCCGCCCAGGGGAGTGACTCTTGCCTAAGGGGTCGCTCCCCTTGCGTGACATTGGTGCAAAAAAAAAGTCCCTGGTGTCTAATGGGGTCTACCCCCCTTGGGGGCAGATTAGCATAAGAAAAATAGACCAATCTGCCCCCAAGGTGGGCAGAAATGGTGTAAAATAAATGTGTCCCCCAGGGAAATGACCCTTGCCTAAAGGGTCGCTCCCCATCTGTAAAAAAACAACAAAAAAAAAATCTCTGGTGCCTAGTAGTTTCTGCCCTCCCTTGGGGCAGATCGGCCTAATTAAAATGTGGGGGCAGAAATGGCCTAAAATAAATTCCCCCCCCCCTGGGGAGCGACCCTTGCCGAAGGGCCGCTTCCCTTATCAATGTAAACAAATAAAAAAAATCCCTTCTGTCTAGTGGCTTCTGCCCTCCCTGGCCTAATCAATATAGGCCGATCTGCCCCCAGGGGGGGCAAAAAAGGCCTAATAAAAAAATTGTCCCCCTGGGGAGCGACCCTTGCCAAAGGGGTCACTCCTCCCCTTATGCTAATTTCATTTAAAAAAAAGCCTGGTGTCTAGTGACGTATGCCCCCCCCCCCACCCGGGGGCAGAATAGACTTAATAAAATTATTGCACCCTGGGGAGCTACCCTTGCCTAAGGGGTCGCTCCCCTTATGAAACAAAACAAAAGAAAACAAAACAAAAAAAACAATCCCTGGTGTCTAGTGCCTTCTCCTCCCCCCCCCCCGGGTAAGATCGGCCTAATCAATATAGGGGCAGAAAAGGCCTAATAACTAAATGCCCCCCCAGGGGAGCGACCCTTTCATATGTAAATAAAAAACTAACAAACTCCCTGGTGTCTAGTGGGCATTTCTGCTGCCCAATCACATCGCGATCAGGCAGCAGAAATGCTCAGAATGACATCAAAAGAAATGAAAAGCCTTTCCTTCTTTCAGTGTCTCTGCCTGCCCCCTCCTCCCGAGCGGAAGAGAAATGCTTAGCATTTGGGATGGGATGTGACCTCTGATGAGGTCAGCACGCAACTGCATGCTGACGTCATCAGATGTCACTGAAGGCGATTCTCCTTCCATCCCTGAGGGGGTTGTAGGTGGGAGGCCCACGGGGAGCGCTAGCACTCCCCCGTGGGCCGGGTGCAAGATGAGCTGGGCTCGTCCTCGGCACACAGCATCCATGGCCAAGGGTGAGCCCAGCTCGTCCCAGGCACCCAAGCGGTTAAACGTGGTAACATTGGCTTACACTTAATTGTAACATGGTAACATTGGCTAACACCTACATGTAATTTACTTATAAGTACTGAGTAAAATGGTAATATCTGTACCCAAGGACTGTAAATTAAATGCTGTTACTAGTGGGCCTGAAGCACTTATTGTGCTACTCATTTAAAAAGCCCTTTAAAATATGCCTCATGGCTGCCATTACAGCCTGTGTGCAGTTGAAATCTGCCAATTTGACCAGGCAAAATAAACCCTTTTCCTGGCCTAAATCTTCCTTTTAAAAAGATATGTCATCCTTAGGGTAGGCCCTAAACGGCCATCAAGGCAGTGTATTTAAAAAGTTGGAGATGTACTTTTAGGTTTTGCATGTCCTGTAGTTAAAAACTCTTCAATTTGTTTTTTCACTACTGCAAGGACTACCTCTTCCATAGGATAACATTGGGTTACTGTAGGAAATTGGATTATTAGATGTGTGGCCTGCACAAGTCATAGGTTCAAAATGTCCTCATACTGGGAACCAAGCACCTCTTTGTAGAGCTTGACTCTCTCAGGGTACCAAAGAGTCCAAGGCCTACTCAGTGGAGGTGATGTGGACTAGTAATCACCATTCACTGGCACACAATATAAACACTAAACAGATGATCAATTTACTCGAAAATGAAAATTTCATTTATGACACACAACCTACTAAATATTACACATTAATTTACAAATATGGACATTACAAAGATGGAACATTCCATAAATAAGATTGTATAATCACCTTTGACCCCCTAAGGGTCATACAAATATATAAGGTAAGTCTATTGCCTTGATCAAAGGTTCAAGATTTACAAACCAAATGCTAAAGACACACGTTTGTATGGTAATGCAGCCATTAATAATAATTATGTATAGATGAACTCAATAATATTAATAAAGCATATTCACTTTGCTCAGTAATCATTGACTTTGCCTATGAGCCTACACTAACATAAAGCCTACCCTAGGTCAATATCAAATCCTGCAGAGTCCCCTCTGTGTCAGGCTACCTGTGCACAGTTACCAGGCTGTGCACGATAGTAGTCTTCCATGCGCAGCTCACACGTGTGTGCCCACGCATATGAAGATGTGTTAATGTGTAATTAGCTAGGTGCCCCTTCTCCTAGCTCTTTCTCAGCAGCCTCATATTAAAAGACAGACTTTGGTGGTAAACATGCACAGTCCATTTGCATTGTGATTACCGTGGGTGACACACATGTAGTGAGAGACTCCAACAGCAAAAAGACCAAAATCCGGTGATCCAAAGAGCAAAAAATCCAGGTGTACAGAATGGGCGGAACCCAATTCCAACACACACCGCAACCAGCTGAAAGTAGGGAGGGATTGCCATCACTCATGGGTACTCTACCCTAGTTAGCGGTAACAAGTGGCAATGAGTACTCATCACACACATCATTTGCAAGTTGTCTGCTACCTATAAGACATCCCACAGGCCTTCCAATGTTAAGATCACCTACCTAAATCAACCATGTGGCCACCTATCCCTACAAGAAACCTAGACTGCACCAAGAACACTTCGGGTTCTGGATGGGATGCATCCAGGACTCTAACCACCTAAATGGCCTACCATGCTGGTTTTTCCGCTAGTGATTGGGGGCAGCCCAAGTGGCACTGCAGCAGCTTAAGCTTCAGGTGTGGCAAATATGTGCAGGCTAGATACATCACTCACATTAATTGTTGATGAACATTCAGGTGTGACTTCTTTTAGCAAATTCCCCTTTATCCTTTAGAAACTGAATTTTGCTCGTTGCAGAGTTTACAAATTTTTTTAAAGCATTATTTGAGGGTGACAACGCCCAGACGTTTTCAAATTGCAAGTTCTTCAGTGATTGATCCAGATATTATTTAAGGCTGCTGACCTTTTTGTTGATTGCTAACCACAAGATGGTATTTAAAGTGTTGGGTTCAGTATGTTTTAACTTGAGCAGAACTTGATTATTTCTCCCTGCAGTCCGATAGTTTGACTTTTAAGGCTGAACTGCAGCCGAATTTTGGAGAAGAGTTCCATGTTAAATTTAATACATAAAGGTAAATTTTTTATTGGAGTTTGTCCAATAGGGCGGAGTCACATCCCAGAAAAGCGCCGCTGTCATAAGTTAAGGTTTGCTGAATTTTTTACGCCATCACCTTCAGCAATGGATCGAATATTGTACCTTTCAGCCTCTTACGCACATTAGTAAAGGCAGCAATTAGGGCACTGGTCTTATATGTAATGGCTCAGAGCTCTTGTTTGGCCGTTCCCTTATCATAAAGTAGAACCCCTAGAACTCCTAGATACTTATATTGGTTTGCTATCTAGAGTATGTGTACTGAGATGGCAAGTTACGTTTTTCTTGATTGACTTGCTAACCATCATCACCTTAATTTTGTTTTGATTAATGACCAGGTAATTTTGTGTTGCATGCAGGTACAGTGTGTGTATCAGTCTCCATACCAGTTTTGGTTAGGCTGCACAAGAACACGTTGTCCACATATAATAGGTGTTTCAAAGCAAACGTGCCAAGGCAAGGCTGCTAGTTTCATCAAGAGCAGAAGATAGATCAGCCATGAGAAGGGTGAAAAGACATGGAGCTAGCACTAACCCCTGTTTTAAGCCTTGATGGATATATACCCTTCTTGGCAGTAGGGAGCAAGCACCAGTTTTAATTCACACCCATGTTTGACTTGATATTTCTGAGCAAGTGAGAGGGAATGTTCCAAACCCCGAGTTTCCTCCAAAACGTCACTTGGTTTACACAGTCAAAAGTCAATTTATAGTCAACAAAGCAAAAATAGGTTGTGCTGTCCCATTTGACCCAGTATACTTTAAAGGGCTAAGATGTTTGTGATTGCACCTGATCCCGTCCTAAAACGGGATTGAGTTACTGGAATTATTAGTTTTGCGTCTGTCTAGGCAATTAGATCGTGAATAACGAGGGATGTGCAATACTTTGCTTCATTGTCTAGGAGTGTGATAAGGCAGTAATTTTCAGGAAGTGTATTGTCCCCTCCTTTATGGATTGGGGTGAGTACTGCCCCCGCAATGAATCCGGTATGTCCCCCGTGAGAACTGCGTTGGAGTAAAGAGGAGCCAGCTTCCGTGCACAATACGGTGGGTCTGGCTTGTAAATGGCCTGCGGTATTCCATTTGGCCTTGAGGTGCCATCCTTACTGTCTTTGTTGATAACGTTTACAATTTCTTTTTTTGGCAGTTGTACACTCTTTTGCTAGCGTTTTGTCACAGTTACATATTATGTGAGAAACCACATCCTGTACTCTAGTGCCAAAAATTTGCCATTGGTGGTTCTTTGAGGCAAGAATTCCCTTCAGTATGCCACGGTCAACAACAGATTTGCAAGCATAACCCCACATTCCTAATCATGCCCTCTTATATTCACTCATTCACACTCACACTTTCCCTCTCACTCATTCATTCTCACTCACTTGCACTCATTCATTCATTCTCACTCACTGTTATGCTCACTTACTGCCACTTTCAATCCATCTCATTCACACTTTCTAACACTACTTCACACTTACACTCAATAATTCTTACCAACATACTCTCACGTTCTTGAAGTCATTCTTTCTCTCAATTGTACTCACTCACTGACTCACTATTACACACTGAAACACAGAAAAGGTGCTGGGAGGACTTCTTGCAATTTGTTTATCTCCAGGAAATCCCTCAGGGTAGTATTCCAACACATCATTCTTTTGCCCACCATTCCACATCAGATTAGACCCAGCCATAAGAAAATCAATCTCGATCCTGCTTCGATAGAAACAGCCCAACCTGAACTGCCAAGCCAGTTTCTCGCTATGCCAGAACATAAGCAACCCAAGGCTGCTTTTAGCCTACCTGGGGCTCCTCAGTTGGGTGGAACTTGGTTCCAGTGGCACAGTGAGCCAGGGACCCACATCAGAGGATACCCTTGGCCACTTAAGGTGTTACATGAATCACACAAACCGTGATGGGTGGAATGCCTGCAATTTTCTAACCACTGGCAATCAATCGAGTAGCATTCCAGCCCATCATTATTTTCCTCACCATACCACCTTCCATTAGACACATCTGAGCCCGAACTGAGGTTGCAGGGTTAGCATAAAATTATGGGTTGGAATGCTGCGCCAAGCGATCACCAGTGGCAAGACTTATTGCAAGCATTACTTTCAACACCTTTTTTGTGTTTCCTCACTCACACAGACTGACACTTAGGGATATGTTTACCAAACAAAATAGAGCCATGCATGGCACCAACCAAAGCTGCTATGGTGCATTGTGTTAGGTGAGAAAGAGCATTACAGAGCCATATCTACTAATGTATGGCACTGGTGCTCACTTCCCCAGAGGTGTAGCCCAAACAAGGAGCCCAACATCCTCCACACATTCCTTTGAACCATACTGCAAATGTGTGCAGATGATGTCTAGCATAGGTTTTGCAGTTCAAGATTAACATACTAGTACAAAATACTTTGCTTAGCCAAACTTAAAATCTTTTCACATATCGGAAGTCTGTGGAAGTGTAGCATACGTACAATGTGTAAAACAGCAAAAGAAATTAAAACACTTCTCTAACTTACTTCCTGCCTCGAGGCGTTATTTTTGTATGCAAAGCCCATGAGTTGTATTGAGGGAATGCCCATGCACCACCCACGGCATGCCCCTTTGTTGTTAAGAAGTGCAGACCAACACAAAGTATTATTTGTGCTAGTTTAAGGCTACTTTCCACTGTAAAAAAGGTTTTGCACTGGAAAGCAAATAATTTAAGAATACTTCCCACCAGTTTGCATAACTCTGTTTGACTGCCCCTACGCAAAGTCTTGATAACGCTGCTACTCAGTCTCACTCATTCTCACTATCTGTCACTCACCCTCGTGTACTTCCAGAAGCAGACATATACACACTCAAACATACACATGCGCTCTCTCCAACAAACATACTCACTTTTTCATAACACCCAGCAGGAAACACTAGACTGAACCCATACAGTTCTTCAATCCAGTGTGAACAAAAATTTTGGATAACGTACCTCCTATAGATCATAATAGATGGATGCTATGGACAAAAATAGTATATTTTCTTGTAAATACCATGAATGTCATCTGACTATCCAGAAACAGATGTTTGCAATCTAAAAGCATACTTTTTTACGGGTGTTTGCACCCATGATTGGTGGCAGCAAAAACCTGAAACAAATCGCTGGCAAGAATTGTCCAAATGCCCTTCCTGCACATCCAGGAATAGGTATAACTTGCCTTTTGGGTGTGGTATTCCCCGTTCTAGTATAATTGGGCAGACATTGCTCACCAGCTAATTTGCAAACCAACTGTTATGACAAATTTGCGGGCGCATAATTTACACTTTTTCTTTTAATCTTGTATTGAAATAAAAGAGTACTTTCTCAACGACATCTGTTTGTGTGTTAGACCATTTCTGTGCGTTAATTCTTATGCACTGATTACAAGTAGTGGGGTAAATATTAATCCTTCAGCAATAGGAGGACTGCACAGATATCGGACTATTGTGGTAATAACATTAGACCCTTAATTTTTCTCTGACAGATTAGTCAGCAAACACCCGATGAAGTTTATTTGAGGAAAATGCCTGGAAAAGAGTAGTAAACTGGGCAATACAGTGCGGTAAAAACCAATTCATATTAGCTTATTATGTCTCATTCCTGCTTTGGGAACGCAAAATAGGAGATATTTACCACACGCAATAAATACTCTAATTCGGGGTAATTTTATTTAAAGGACACAGTCAGAGCAAATCTTGTGTTACCCAGTGCTCAGGCCTTAATATCTTTAAAGTTAGATTTTTAAAAGAGGAGTGCTCCTGTCTTGGTTTTCTATTGTCTACGATGTGCATTACTTGTTAGAATTGTAGACTTGCTCTTCAGTTACCTGAGCATTTGTATTCAATGTAAGATCTCTTTCAGTGGCACATCCACGGGCTTGTGATTTTAGGTAATTTGCCCTCTCAGTGATGGTTAGACACATTAGCTTTAGGATCAATGGTCTCAATAAATAATGCCATTGTCAAATGATGGAACGTGCTATACCCTTGACGCTGTCGGTGCGTTCTAGGTATCATGCAGACGAACTCGATCAAGTTATAACGTGACAACCAATTCAATGCCATCTACAGGTCTATAGTCAAACTGGAAGAAGCAGAAAATGAGTCGAGGTTCCATTTAAATTACAGCTCGACTCATCACTATTGAAATGATATTCCATAAAAGTGTCCCTTTGACAGAGGATGAGCTGAATTTGACAAATGATTAACATCAAGCAATGTTGTTTTCCATAGGCACAGACAAGGGAGCCAATGCAAAAAGGAATTTATGAGTACATGAAGTACATTTCAAGGAATGCTCGTATGCTAATAGTGCAGTATTTCCTTACTGGCCTTTTGGCCTTATAAAAATGTGTACATCTGGAGGTCCTGTCCCTGCCTTCCGTTTTTTAAGCAAATTCCCTCCATGAGAGGATGCATGTGAAAGAAGCAGTTTATGGGGTTTGATAAAAAAGCTTATTTTTTAACCATGTTGATTTCACAAAAAAAGAAGTATAGAGGATTGTCTGGCTACATTAATTATCAATTGCACTAATTCAGTTGAATGCCTTTGATTAGAATATTGTCTTTCTTGGAGTTAGTACAGAATGTACTCACTTTGAAAATACTGTCAGTCAAATATTTATTGAACCTATTGCACAGTTTGAGCTTCGCCTGATTCTAAACTAGGATTGGTCTTTATCTAATGCACTTTTTAATTTGCCCCAAGCAATATTGCTCAATAGTATTTTATCTATAAAATTACAAATATAACTAAACTGGCCAATGAGAATTAGGAGACACAAAGGCCCCCTAGTAATCTACCCCTCAGCAAACAGTCTTTTATAAGGATATGGGCTGCACATGCCAATTTCGAGCTATTCTCTGAGACTGAGAGGCAGAGCCTGCTCCCAAGGTGCACGCCTTTTCCAATCATTGCACCTTGTAACAGAAACATCATACCCTGCTCTGCACTTGTTGAGACCACAATACCATTCATGAGCCCTTTCGTAGACCCACCCTAAATAATCTATTTATTAACACGGCTACAGAGAACGCCATAAAACATCAGCTACTACTTCATGTAGATTTTATAATGTAAAAATGTTTAAAAATTTCTGTTTAATCAAATGTAATTGGAAGATACACTGTTCGATTACCAACAAGTTTTAGCTTCAGATGTCTCTGTGGCACTTTTTGATACAGTTTATGAAAAACAACTTGCATACTATTAATGCGTCCGCTCTAAAGACTAATCAGGATTTGCCGAAGAATAGCTACTGGCTTAGACACTAAATATAGAGTTACCTATTTGACATAAAGAACTAACCATGGCAAAGACTATGCTTTATAAAAAAAAAATGTAGAGGTAAGTAAAGACACTAATTTGTCAGTGACATATATATATATATATATATATATATATATATATATATATATATATATATATATATATACACACATATACATATGTATATACATATATATACACACATATATATACACACATATATATTTATATATATCATGCAGACAAATTAGTGTTATTGTTCCTTCAGCTAGGTGTCCACTTTTCTCAAATAATAATCCACTGTGTTATAAACCTCTATATTTTGATTCTCCTTTTTGGTGTTTAATCTTCTTTCAGTGGTGTTCTTTTACAGTTGTGTTCCTGTGTGCTTCCCAGAAGAGACGTTGTTACAATTTAATTCTGTTAACATTGCATCAGGTTACCAAGTTGACATTAATGGGTTTTAAATATCAAAGCTTGGAACAAAATACCTTAATTTCTATAGTTTCAGGCCATACCTCAGAACTTTACTTACATAAATCTGGTGTGGGTTAGAAAGTTCACAATCACTTTGTTACGAAGTTTTATGTAGTTCCACTCAAGTGGAATGCAATTATCATTTATGATTTTTAGGGTTCATCAATAGAGAAAAATCCTAAGTTAATTATACCTCATGTGTGGAAAGTAAGTCTAGTTGCATTATGTGTAGTGACCATTTGACCCTGACTAGTTTCAGAGATTTTCTATACAATCAGCAGATTAGGGTCAAGAGTTTTGTGGTCTGAGATCAATCCAACAGACTTCTGTGATTTTCTTTCCATATGTCTTTCCTTATTGTCGCTTTATCCAATTGTTGGTGCCGCCTACATTAACTGACTCCTTTCTTTGTTAGACATTCTGACAGTGCTGTTGTTGTACTAGAATCTTTGTGAAGGAGCTAGTATGGTTATCAAACCGTGGGAGAGCTAATTTGGGAAAAAGCTCTCTCTTGCATAGGTACCTTCCATATTTCTGCAATGGATTCTGGGAAATTACCTCTTTCCTAAAGTTATCCAGTAAAATGATTAATTGTATCATGCTCTTCAAACAACGGGAGTGTAGCTTCCATGAGAACAGTTAACATTAGTTTAAAGGCACCTAGCAATAAAACTAGCTGGTACCATTTAAGAGGGACATCCAGATTTCTCTGATGTGGAAGCTGCTCCTTGGAGTCTGGGGTGATAACAGGAAAAACGTCATAGATAAGATGAGCATGGTGACCAGTTAAAGGTTCAAATTTAACGTCAGTTATACTATGTAGATTTTGTGGGAAATCCCTTCCAAACTTTCCTAAGGGTTTTGGGATCACTTGAACCAGTCCAGAAGTAGCCATATGAGTGACGTGTCTGTTGAGCAATGGTTAATATCCCAATCCAAAGAGTTAAACAGGTTTCCTAAAAACACGTTTCTTTGTGGGGCAACCATTAGCAAATACATGATATGTTCTGGATAACACAAGAAAAACATTTGAGAAAAAATGCATTTAAGAAAATAAAGAAGGTAAAGGCTTAGCTAGCTAGGTATGCACACCTTTATAACATTACCTGTTATAAAAAATACTGGAAACGGGATTAAAGCATCATTTATTATGGTAAAAACACAAATAGTGAGACAATAGGGAAAAGCTAGGGGGAGGGCTTGTTTGCCCAGTAGAAGTTCCTGGGCAGTGTTATCTGTAGAGGAGGAAAGTAGAATATAAGGAGATCGTAATTACATTTGTGTGAAGTTGGAGAACAAGAACATTAATTATACCTAAAGGACAGGAAAGTAGCTGATATCTCGATGGGTTGGTATTTGTTTCTTCTTGTTCCACCTGGCAGCACCATTGTACCATTATTTGAACTTTGGTGGGGGTTGCTAAGGCCCTGAGGAAGCTGTTGGTGTTGTGTGGCCATAGAGGGAGCAAGGGAGCAAATGCAGTAAGGCGGGGATTGGGTAGCAGTTTCTCTCTGATATCCCTGGATGTACAGGCAGTAGTGATGGACATACTAGAAGCAGAAGCAGAGAAAAACGAACAGAGCCCTTTTACTATGCAAATGTGTATATTTGCTCCTGTCTGGTGCAGTGTTGGTAGCTTAGGTAGGGGTGGGCACCTATACCTAAATGGTTTGTGAAGCTTTCTAGTAGAGTGACCGAAAAACACTGCTGCTACAGACTTTCACAAGCTGCATTGGGGAATTAATGGGAACCAGGTCAACCTACGACCTCTGAGATGCATAGGTAAGAAAAGTAATGAATTAGAATGCAAAACGTTTGAATTTTCGAATCTCCTTATCTGCAGAAACTAAGGCAGTGAAAGCAAAGGAGAGCACTCATTTCTTACATTTAGCGTGTAGATAATTGTTGGAAATACATCATAAGTGTTTGAGAATATTAATGTTAACAAAGTTATCAGTGTGTAGGTACTCCCATCATTAACAATGTATTTTCTCGACTGCCTCTTGGACACCTCCTTTAAATTGCCACGATGGGTATAGGGGCCCCCTTCACAAAGCCCTCTATAGCAGTAAAAATGCGTTCGTAGCCATAAATTGCTTATTTTACACTTATCAGAAACTCACAAAAAATAAATCACACAAAAGCAAAGGGAAGAGTGACGATTAAGAGATGTTTGGCATTGAGAGTTTGTAAAGTCCCACAAACTCATGTGTTGGTATTCAAAAATTCCACTCTCTGACCCTTTCCCATGCTGGAAATGGTCGTAGATCCAATCACGAGGTGGATTAAACCCTCTTCCAGGGTGGGAGGGAGAATGGAACAACCCCAAACTTCATGGGAATGTGGAAGAAGGGTCTTGGCCAAGTGAAGTAATGTTTTCCCATAGGAAAAAAATACATCTTCTAAGTGGGCTCCTTTCCCCACTGTGGAGATGAACTGTGCGTACTACTCTGCATTGGATAAATGTCACATTACATTCACAGTAGTACACCTGGGCAGCTGCAAGCAGCACTACTTTTCCGACATCCAATTGGAATATATTTATATATTCCCAAAACTCATAAATCCACATCCATCCATAGGAGGACATTAACAGGTGTAGTTTTATGGCTATTTTTTGGGAGTCAGACTCTCTTGTAAACTTTATGCAAACTTTGCAAGACTACTACACCGGTAGAGCATACCTCTATGCGAAAAACGTAGTTGTTCCTGGCAATGTAATTCACATTCTGGTAGTTCATGTATATTTTATAACTTGCACATGGGTAAAGGTTTGAAAATCAGCCAAAACGTTCAAACTGCTGAAGTGTTACTTTGAACATCGCAAATCTTAAATGTCTTTGGTAAATTACCCATCCCAGTTAAAATCCCTACAGTAACTTGCCGGCCCATCCTCACAATGCCAAAGGCAGATGAAGAGAAATGATGCACTGCAAAGCCATTGTCCTTGTCCTAAACTATATCAGCCATAATGCAGACAAGTGAAACCATGGATCAGATACTGCCTGTTTATGGACCAGTGCTTATTAATAAACACGCTGTAAGCAGTGCAACGGTTTCCTTCTAAGAGCGTCAGCATGGCATCTTCGAAAAAGCTCATTATAATAGCCGTACCAGGAAAATATGGCATAGTTAGTTTAAGTTACAGCCAGTGGATGCAGAGATAGGTTCATATAACATTTTGTGAAGGTTTCCAGGAGTTATTAATGGCTGTTTATAAGTTTAGTAACTATTAAAAAGGATTTGCCCTGCATACGTCTTTGCTCTATAGTTTACTAATTTGACTTTCTTCGTTAATTGATTACGATTTTCTATTGATTCTAAAAAATAAACCACAGACAATTTCATCGCAAATAAAGAGGTATGATAAAGTAATCAATTCAATTCAATTCAAAGAAGCTTTATTGCGGCTACAAGAGCCAAAAAAGCGCGAGCAGTAATAAATACAAATAAATGCACATGATAAAATAAAATTGCAGGTAATTATGGTGATCAAAGGGAGTAAAATATAAATAAAAATTAAAATGGAATAAAAATGAGATAGAATAAAATGGAATGAAATTAGATAAAATGAAATGATGTGAAATGCACTGTGCAGGATGTTGGGACAGTCTTATTTGGAGTCTTTGTCCAGGAGAGTTTTCCCTCTAATAAGCCAACTAGCTCCGAGGAATTTGGCGATAGCGATCACTAGCGTTGGCCTGGTGTCTGATCTAAGGATTCGCAGAGCTAGCGCAGAGCAGCGTTCTCCCAGCAGTCTGCATGCCGGGGCCAGCCATTTCCTACGGGGGGCAGTATACGCGGGGCATGCAAAAAGGAGGTGAGGGAGATTCTCGACGGGGGCTTTGCAAGCAGGGCATGCGGTGGATTCGTTGTGTGACCAGCTGCTGGTGAAAAGTCTTAATGGGAGTGTTCCAATGCGGAGCTGGAAGTACAGTTTCCTTTCCCTTGGGGCCGTGATTAGGTCCCAAAAAGTTTCGTACTTGCATGACTCTTTTAGGTTGGCAAAGTCACAAGATAATGTAGTGTGGAGTGCAGCCCGAGTGTCTTCGTTGTTGGCCCTTTGCCAGTAAAGTTTCTTTAGTTCGCTTTTCGAGGGAAAGACTGACGTGGCTGGTGAGTTCCAGAGATCATCGAGCCCGATAGAGTGAAGTAAATCCTTGATGGATCGTAGCCAGGGGATTCTGTGCAGGTGGTCGGCTTTTAGGATGACCTGTAGAGCTTCGGTGAAGGTGACAAGTTCCGGAGTGGTCCAGAGACGTCGCCAGTACAGCAGAGGTCGCAGGCGGGCTTTGTGACCAATGCGTTTGATGCCGAGGTCCTTGAAAAGAGGGAACAGTGGGGTGCTTAGCGGAAGGGACACAAGGTTTCTTAAGAAGTTGTTTTCAGCGGTGGTTAGGTCTTGGGTTTTGCTATAACCCCAAAGTTCAGCCCCGTAGAGCGCTGAGGAAACTGCCTGGGCTTCGTATAACTGTAATACTGGGCGAATTGGTTTTGTGTGTGAGAGGTGGAAATTTTTTAGTAGAGCCCCAGTTGTTTGTCTTAATTTAAGGGCTTGTTTTCCTATGTGTGGCTTCCAGGACATGTTGTCAGTGAGTGTTATGCCCAGGTAGCGGAAAATGCCCACCTTCTCGAGTGAGGAGCCCTCTAAAGTGAATTTCCCTTTGAAAGATCTGTGGGGATTAAGGGTCATTAGTTTGGTTTTCGTTGCGTTGATTTCGAGTCCCTGGGATGAACAGAAATGCTCGAAGCACGCAAGGAGTTTCCTTAGACCACTAGGGGTCTTAGATATCAAAAGAGTGTCATCGACAAAGAGTAAGACTGGGATTTTTTGTGTGCCAAGTGAAGGTGCGTCAGCCTGCAGTCTGAGGAGGGAGGGGACAATTTCGTTGATGTACAGGGAAAAGAGGGTCGGGGCAAGTACGCAACCTTGCCGCACACCCCTAGAGACGTGGATTCTATCGGTAAGTTGGCCCTTGTTGCCCCACCTGACTTGTGCGTAGTTGTCCTCGTGGAGTCGTATCAAAATGGCAAGGATGTGTTCCGGGATTCCCATCCGAGAGAGAGTGACCCACAGTTTGTTGCGAGGTACTAGGTCAAAAGCAGATTTGAGGTCCACGAAAGCTACATAAAGGCTGCTTTACCGATGAACACTGTTTTCCAATATAATAATAGGAATCTGAGGGCTTGATCAGTGGTGGAAATCTTCTTTCGGAAACCGGCTTGGAGGGGGCTAAGGATATCGTGGTCAATTATCCATTCTTCTATCTTCCCTAGGAGGCAGTGGCAGAAGACTTTTTGGACACAGTCAATTAGACTAATGGGTCTATAGTTACAGGGAAGAGATCTGTCGCCCTTTTTAAAGATTGGAATAACAATGGCCGCTTTCCAAGAGTCGGGAATTGGCGCCCCAGATGCTATTGCGTTAGCTAGAATGGTGAGATATCTTGACCAGGATGCTAGGTCTGTTGAGAATAGGCCTGCAGGGACGCAGTCTGAACCAGGGGCCCTGCCGCGTTTTAGAGTGCTTAGAGAATAAGTTATATCACTTTGGGAGAACAACAGGGGTGCTGCGGTGGTTGGTGCTAATGAGTGAAGTAGGAGGGGGCCCGTACAAACAGAGGTGGGGCTATCATGATCGGGAGAGTACAGACTACTAAAGTGGGCTATCCAGTCTCTTGGATAAAGTAATCATTAAAGTGCAGGGCAGGGTTTGAGGTGATTTAGACTGGCAATGATAATTTTATCGTGATACATGTAAAGAAGTAATGGCAATTTTTTAAAAAAATTTGGTTAACAAAACATCTAAACATACACACATATGTGTGACCTGCATTGTGTCAAAGTTGCACACCTCAATAAGACCTAAGCCCCTTGACTATGGCTCAACGTCAGAACGTTTACATATGTGTAGGAGTACCCAACGAAGCACGCACACATCAAAAATGTGGAACTGCCCAAAACACAATCACGTCATATATATTCCTTTCTGTCCTTGATGCAGGGAGACCTGTAAAATACATGTGTACGTCTTTGTAGGGATTGGTTCCATAGCAAGATGTACTTCATCAGAAAGTAAACAATACCACTCAACATTTGATTTATAAACTTCCTTGAGACATGGACATACGGTTATTGCAATTTAGCCTTCCATATTAGTAAATAAACACCTTTCCTATCATTTGCACCTTATGTTTCAAGAGTGAAGATGCTTTCCACATGCATTGCCAGCTGTGGTACATCTACCTCCTATGTTCTGGGGTATCTCAAAGTTCAACCATCCATCAATGCAGCCGCCTTCGATTTTTTATTTAAACTTGATTACATCGACCCACTACTTTAAGCCGGGATAGAAGGCAGAACAAATATGTATCACATCACAAAACAGCGGTGTAATATGTAACGTGAATGAAAAGCCGCCGTATTTTTCAAAAAGGTAAATGAAAAGCCATATTTGGCTATTACTGATGTTGTTTCTTGCTGCTAACTTTGTATGTTTTATTACTAAATCCATAGTATAGAGATCTGTAAAGATTTGAAATACATACACATGAGCATAGAAACCTGCCCTTGACTTGTTTTCTTTGTATTTTGTAGGTTAAGTTGCATCTATTTTCTCATGCCTTACTTTTGTATCTGACCCTGAACCATACCCATAGTGTGGGTCAGCATTGCTGCCAGGAACTAGGAAGCTGTTAATAATCATTCACATCTAGCCGTTATTGGCAAAAAAAATGGAAGTAGATTTAGAAAGCTAGCAGGCAAACCACACTGTAACTGAACTCTGACTTCTGAGAATGCTTTACATAAACATACATAAACATGTGATTTCAAACTGTTAGTAGGAGGCAGATCTGAGAGAAATTAGAGCCGCTGCCGTTACTTCACATTTCCACGTTGTATCCCTGGGAACGAAGAACAAATTAACAAAGCAATTTCAAGACAATCTGGATAGTAGGATAATATGAGGTGGATGAAATAGATAAAGAGAAAATCGCAGTTGTGGTATGCATCTGTGTCGTCAAATGAGAGGAACAATATGCGAAAGACAACTTTGTATCGCTATTTGCAATCCGCATCTTGAATCAAGAATCACATATTGAGAGCCTTTAAGACTACCAAGGAAATCAGACAGGCAAGGAGATGCTATTCTCAATGTTTCATATTAATAAGGCAAAGCATCGGTGCCTTGTGCCTGTTAACACGATTTTTGTTTAACTATCAATGCCGAGGTCATAATTTCGATGCCGGAAGCACCAGCTTTCAATGCATTCCCCTATTCTCCCTATGGGGTAAACTCTGTTTTCATTAAATGTGTATCAAATGTATTAAAAAACAAGTGTGATATATGTAACTGTTATTGTTTTTAACTTATGATGTCAGATTTAATACAATTGTATTTTTACATATGGAAATGATGGATATTCCTTTAAGATAATGTCCTGGAAATAAATGATTTCTACTAATACTATTTGTCGACTAACTGTTCCTAATAACACTTCATTTGGAAAGGGAATCGTCTTCCCATTGCTTTTCCAAGATATCTTCTAGACCTGTCTTCACATGCTACTCTACTCCAGCTATTTCTCTAATAGTAGATCTTTAGTTGCGTTTTACTCAAGGTATCTCCCTTGACATTCAACATGACATTCATGAATTTAGGTAAATAGATATTTTTTAGATTGTGAGTATCGATAAATCATAATAAAAAGGCTATAATAAATTACACATTCTTTGTTTGCCTGACATTCCAAAGGGTTAAGACGTGTATTTGTTATTTTGAAATATTAGATCATCGGTTCCCAACCTGGAGTCTGTGTCCCCCAGGGGTCTGTGATAGATTTCCAGGGGGTCCGCAGGCCTGGGCAGACAGGAAAGCCCTTCCCCAGCTGGGGACTCTGATAGAAAAGATGTGTGTTTTTTATATTTATTACTTAATTTTTGCAGCAGTTTTAAAAGCACTGCCAAGCCATGATTGGGCAAAAACAGAAGCGCCAAGATAGCTCTGGTGATTAATGTACCTGCTAGAGAGAAATGAGAGTTTTGTCTAATGGCAGTTTTGACACATCTAGGGTAGCACAGTTGGTTAATATGCCTGCTACAAAGAACATGTATCATGCAAAGAACAATATTTTATGTGTGTATCACAGTGGATTACTGCTTTTGTTACAGAGATTCTTTTGTTACTGAGCAGATTATGTCACAATCGTAATCTAGCACAGTGAGCTACAAACTGCCATCACAGAGCTGCATGCAAACTGCATGGGTCACATTAGAAAGTTATAAATATTTTTTTTTACCAGTCTTTCATTTTCCCCTTATGCTGCTAAAAAAGGTTTGCTTGTGTAGAAATACATTCGTATTATTAAAGTCAACGTTAACCAATGTGTTATGTTCTGAATCCTGAGTTTGTGCTTCTCCAGACCAAGCACTCTTAGAAAATGCCTACCAGTGTGGATAACATGAATCCTACACCTTATAGTCCCTATAAAGTGCTCTGACACCCTACACTGGTATGAGAGGTGATATAAAAAATGAATTACATGTGACAGACAAGTTATGGAGAGGAGAGAGGGCTTTATGGTTTAACTTCCTTTCCCCACCACATATTTATGTGAAAAGATTTCTCAGGGCTTATGTACCTAAAACATAAAAACAGAAATCGCTCAGGAAATGTAGAATCTGACGTGAGGATTTAACTTTCCTAAATGAAAACAAGCATTGAAAATGTAGTCGCGAGTTGCAGCTCCAACCTTCCATTTAACATTTTTCATTTTTTACATATTTTTTCAATATAAAATAATCATATCTTTAGTAATTCCAGTATCTGTTTGTTATGTACTTGTCTGTGTATATTTAGTGAATTAAATTAATGTTTGAAATTTAAATCATACATATTGCTTGGGGGTCCCCGGTTTCCAGTAATGATTCAGAGCGTGTCCTCAGGAGTGAAATGGTTGGGAACCACTGTATTAGAGGGTTTGCTGAGGGTTTTTCTCTGTATTGTGGCTTCTAGTCCCTGACCCAGGAACTATATTTGCAGCAGGGAATCCCTTTTTGAATTGTAATGAAGGAGAGGGAGCTCCAGTTGAGGATTTCTTGCTGATTTCCTTTTCTGGTTTCACCCCAGAGAAACAGGAATAGAGAATATTAGCCTATTTACTGAACAATTATGTAGTAAGGGGGTGCTTTATTTGAAATGGCTCAGCCATTCAGAACTTTAGTACCTGGTAATTAGACTTTGAATTCTCCCACTTGCCAAGTATACTAAAGTTTGGAGTCTTAAAAGTTGCTGCTGGGCGACGCTGGCAGAGACATATGTATTGGTCATTTCTAGGTGGATTACATCAACTCAAAAAGTAATAAGGGTTGCAATACATACATATTGCACATGTAGACATAAATGCCCGTTGTACCCTGCAGTTCTTCTTTTATGCATATTCAACTGTGTTTATTGAGGAACAGAGTCAACAATATTAATGAAGCAGACTATGTACCACAATACGAACAGTGTGGAAGAGAATTCAAGGATTAATGCCTCAGTTGCAGTCTAAGGTCAAAGGATCCTCATATCTCAACACAGCAATAACATTGCATTGTCTTGGGAGCAGACTACTTCTCTACTGTATTCCCGAGTGTACAGTTGTATTAGACTTACATATATGTCATTAACATCATCAATATTTCTTAGGATTTTCTGACTTATTCTCAGTCGAGTACAACAGAGAATATATTTCTTTTTATCCTCTAAGGAGACTATGTTAACAGTATCATATGCTATAGTTGAATACTGTTTAAATTCACACTGAGCTATTGTAAATCACAGGATGCACAGACATTGCAACAGAACGTCTTCAGAATGCAGTGAGGCATGGGAATTCTTACATTTATTGGAAATGGACCGATATTTTCTAAAATGTACACAAGGTAAAAGTGTTTTTATTTGTGCAATATTATCGAATATTTCATGTTTGCTGGCAGAATGGACCGAAAAAAAACATAAAATAAATTAATCGTTTTTATGTTGTATTAAAAGTCCCTTCGTTTAAACAAATATGGTGTCCGCATGAGTGAACTGGATTGGAATTGGTATGGAAGACAACGACAATGTCACATTTAAAAGAATTATTGGAAAAATGCTTCTATAATTTACAATGAAATCCTTTTATTTTTCTGCACCTTCATTACAGCTGAGATATCATACTGAGCAGCAAGGGTATGACATGGACTTCTCAGGCGACTACATTAGTGATACAACCCTAACTGAATAAGATTTCTCAAATTAATATCGCAGTTTATGATTAGAAAATGTTTCCTGTTCACAAAGCTTTTATGAGCATTAAGTGTTTTTTGAGGAAGCCACAGAACTTAAAGTGGGACGGGAGGAGCCTGCGGCAATATACATAAAATGACACTGGTGTGGAACACAGCTATTCTCAAGCAGTGATGGACTATGCTAGCACAGGTGTTTTAATAAAAATTAATAATAAGTGTTCATGCACTCTGAATAATGGATATGTGTAAAAAATATAATAACATAGAAAAATAATGGAAGCATTTGAAAATGTGATTCCGATGAGTGGCCGCCAATGTGCACAATGTGTACTTATTAATATTCTAATACTATGAAATGTAGAACATATGTTTTGGCTAATGTAGTCATATGTCATATTAAGGGTTATGAATTATATATTAGCTTCATTAATTGTAGGCCTTAACTTAGCGAAGGTCTTGTCCTACTTGTCAGGCCTCATGTCAAGCTGTATTTCTTAACCTAGAGAGTTAAACTGTGATTTGCCATTTGCATTGTTGAAATGTGCTCATAGCTGAAAAGTTTTCTCATGAGAACCGACTGCTAGAAGATGCTGTTCTTGCTAATGTAACATTTTGTGTGTAAAGTGTGTGAGACTGACTTTCTCAGGAGGAGAACAATGGAGACACTGACTGGAGTAGAAGCTGCAACAATATTGTTATCTGACAAGCCGGATGCTGAGGACATTGCAGGACAACTAATCAACGACATGTGAACAGAGTAATAGTAGAATTCATAGATTTGGAGTTTTAGTTTTATTGGACAAAGTGTGAACATGCGATTTATTGACGAAAAGGGATTTGAGACATAGTTTCAGTAGTTTTAATTTAACGAGAATGCACTGAGAGAAGATACCGCCATTGTCCATTTTCTTGCTGGCCGAAAGGTCAATATTTTCTTGTTCGTCTTGACAAGAGACATGCTTAACTTTATTGCTTAGAAGCTTTCCGTTTTCTGAACTTTGATGCTGAATCCTGATACCTTGCTGATCAACTGATGTCCTGAGGACGAAGACTGACTCTGCTTGCTGATCCTTACTGAGGATAGGTATTATGAATTAGAATATTGATTATCATGCATATTTGTTATTTCTTTCTAGGTACCAACTACACTGTTTTGATAGAGCCATAGTTAGATGTTTTTCCAAATTTGTGTTACTAAATTATTTTGCATGAAGTTCAACACGCTGATTCTAATCTGGTGTTAGTTAAGGATCCTCACTAATGAAATTCTGCTAATAGGGAACAATGCGGGATGAATTTCTCTGCTGAACTCAAATGTATGTAATCACTCTGACGCAGTTGACTTTGTTACTAATTTGCACTGTAACCTTAGAATGTGTTGTAGTTCGAGCTTTGATTAGATTACTTTTCTTCCACTGCTCTGGACAGCCAGTATTGTTTCGGTATGTGTTTTATTTGATAGCAATGTTAATATAGAGAAATAAATATTCTAACTTTATTAAAAGGTGTGGTTATTCATAACTGAAAGGTCATGGTGTGTGACAATTACTGACTCTATTGATTACTGATGTTATTGATAATTGGTGATTATTGATATTGTGTATTGGTTAATGATCATTGCTTTGTATATACCGGACTTATGGTAAGAACATCTTAATTGCGAGTCAAATGGTTCATCGACCTATTCGCGTCCCCTTGTAAGTTTACTTTTTAAGGTCAGACGCGCTAACAACTATGCCTTCCTAAATTACTACAATTCACCATTCAGTAGTTTGCAAGGAGAACGCTACTAAATGATAATGAGAAATGTAGGACAAAAACAGGAAAACCTTTAAAGAAATACATGATGTTAGAGCAGATAAAAAAAAATCAGTTTACATACCCCTTTTGCAGCATCCACCTAAACATGTGCAATTTAGTTTTTCCTATCACCCAACTATTTTTCAACAATTTACCAATGTGCGCTAATAATGAAGAGAAGTTCTGAATGCATCTGTCACAAGTAGAGATTCAATTGAACGTATTACGTGAAGTTGCTTAAGAAGATGTACCCCTGTTTGACCTATGTATATTATAGATAGGCATGTACAAAGCTGTGAAGGTTTTGTACAAACATTTTAGGTACATAATCACTTTGCTTCTTGCACAAAAGAAAAACACATTGGACGTCTTAGCATAAAGTATCATTGTAAATGTAAGTATGAAACAAACGTAGGAAACCTGTACCCACTCAACAGCTGAAATATCCAAAAGTTCTCACGCAAATTGCACACGTGTGATTGCTTATACAGTCAGAAATGTGAC
The DNA here is from genome assembly GCF_031143425.1 of Pleurodeles waltl. Lineage (NCBI taxonomy): Eukaryota > Metazoa > Chordata > Amphibia > Caudata > Salamandridae > Pleurodeles > Pleurodeles waltl. The sequence continues at coordinate 662,894,230 of NC_090447.1, forward strand.
ACATCCAGTTGCAGAGAAATTATCCTACAACTGATGTTTTCTTCCAGATTTCTAGACCCATGCTGCTACCAGCCCCTGATATCCTAGCAGGGGTGATGGTTAGGCTCATCACCACTAGCTTCTAAATTATAATGTGTGCATCCAGTCTCCGGACAGGCCATCGAAGGAGTCCCCTCTTTAACTGCATTTGTGTTTACAATGGATGAGTTCCAGCTTGTTATTACGAGGTTCAGTCCTCATAAGTGTACACACTTTCATCAGATACTTATATTATCCTCCCATTTCAGTTTCCCTTTAGCAATTGCTAGGCTAGATTACAGCCTTATCACTTCTTAGCACTGATATGCTCCTGTATCATGAAGATAATGAGCTCAGATGACTTTCAGGGCCTCATTTGCGAACCCCTAGTGCCACAAAACTGTGCCACCGGAGTGCCACTTTTTTTAATGCTCCAGTAGCGCAGTGGGCCAGCCCATCTTTACACAGCCATACAAAGCCACTTTGCATGGATTTTCATGTCCTTGTAAATATGAAGCCCTTTCATACATAACACTGCGTGAACGAGACATTCAATGGGTGTTGCTTGGGGTGTTCCCACGCAACACCCATGGAACCCGAAGGAATCGGACACGTTCCCAGATTTACAAGTGTGGGAAAGCGTCAGATTCCTAGGCCACTTTAGGGGTGCCATAAGAATGGTGCAACAGGGAGAAATATTCTCCACGTTTTTCCTCTTTCAATGTGTGCTGCATTCTGCAGCACACATAGAGGAAAACACCTTTTGTGATCGTTTTTTGTGCAGGAAGGTATTCCTTCCTGCACAAAAACAATCATCCCCTGCAACACAGGCAACTTTGCACCATGGTGCAAGGGTGCCTGCATTGCTACTTGGGAGCAATTTGTGCACCAGTGTAGAGGGAGAGGGCAGAAATATGCCTTATCTAGTAGATACAGTGCATTTCTGCAGCAAGGCGCCCTGGGCCACGGGCCTCGTAAATGAGGCCCTTAGTGCATGCGTCTGTAACATCTTAGGGAGATGTACTCACATTCTCCACGCTTCCATTGCAAAGTGCATGATCTGAAGGGAATCTCTTACTGGGAGATCCAAAACATTCTCTTGAACTATCTCAGGTTACAAACCTATCCTCATCATACAACTGCTACGCCTTCAAGGGCTCCCACCATTGGGCAGTCTTTTTTCGAATTAAACACTTTGTCCAGCCAAACCTTGTTACTTTGTATTGAGAATTCATCCATGAAAAACACTCTACTCTGGCGTGGCAGCACAGTGCATCTTCACACTGTAGCTAGGCAGCACTCCTATGGGCCTGCTAAGTTTAGTTATTTAGCAATTGTATACAGATCGTGGAAATTAACCAAAGGCTTTGGAGTGCTTTACATGAGCACCAGCTACATTACAGATTGTCACAATTAATTATTCCTTTATTTGTTTATTTATTTGCACGGACCAGATGTACAAAAAAGCAATTTTGCATTCTATAAATAGCGACTTCACAGAAATCGCTATTAAAGTAACGCAAAATGCTATGTACAGAGATACCGATCTCCTAATAGCGATTCCTACACAGCAGGAATCGGTATTAACAAATCCCATTGCATTTCAGTCAATGGACCGGTTTTTCATTTCCTAAATAGCGATTTCTTACTAACAAATCACTATTTAGGAGATGCAAAACCAGGGATGGCAAAGGGCAAAAGTCCCCTTCTGGGTGCATCTCTAAAACAGGGGTGCACCTGTAGAGCACATGTGTGCCTAAGGGGCACATGTGTGCTCTATTGCAATTAAAAAAAGCACTTTGAGGTGCTTTTTTTAAATTGCACCTGGTTACCACCAACTTCATGTCAGTGGTTTGCCTCCCCTAAATGCCCAAGTCACATTTAGGAAATGCTTTGTACATCAGAATAGGAATCACAAATAGAGAATCTCTATTTGCGATTTCCTATTATTGGAACAACAAATTAGGATTTCTACAAAGTAGAAATCAAAATCTGCGATTCCCTAAGGGCCTTTGTACATAAGAAAAGGCTGTTTTGCATTTCTTAACGGCCCAAAATCCCAATTCGGACCATTGAGAATTGCAAAAGGGGTTTGTACATCTGGTCCTAAGAGATTTGCCCAGAATCACAGGGTGTTGAGCCGAGGCCCAGACTCGAACCTCGCTCCCCATTTTCAAAGTCAGTAGTTATGGCAATAATATCACACACCATCAACATTAGACCAAACAGCCAATTTAAAGAGTTATTTGGAGATTGGAAGATGAATAAAATCCACAGAAAATGGCAGATGGAAGACGCAGAGTGGGAAGTAGGAATTCCAGCCCAAAGTGAGGTAGCTTTTAGATCAGGCTTCAAACTGTTGCAACTTAAACTTCTCCACATGATTTACTATTCACATACAAAATTGGTGAAATTTGGTAAAAACAAATAGTGTCACTTCTTTAAGAGGGCATAAGGAGATGGGAACCTACTTTCAGATAGTATTACAACGCTTGAGAATGCTGGTGTTCTGGAATGCCATGGCTGTTGGACGTCTAATTGAGCTAACAGCAGCAACCCTGCTATTAGGCATTTGGGATGAATGAGAGACACCAAAATACAGTGGAGCACTGTGTGACGCGGGTCTAGTCTTCACAAGATATGGCATCGCCCAGCTGTGGGAAAGCCAGACACCACAAGATTGAATCCAATTCAAATATAGATTGGTGCATGCCTTTGTAAAGGGTCTTGTATGCTTGCCGGGACTGCCCCCAGAAATGAATTAATATGAGGGTCTAGGGAAACCGACATTATATTCTTGATTAATATTTTATAAGTAGACTTGAAGCTGTTTTGAAATCCCGATCCAGCTATTTTGTATTTGTGATACATGATTTAATACCTCAGACATTTGCTTTTGTGCCGTGTTTCAAGTTACTTAAAGTCTCAGCATGGAAAATATATAACAGTGGAAAAAAGGAAATGTAAATGTCCTTAGTTAAAATATGGTAGTCTGTCCAGGAACAGGTGTGCCATGTCTTGTGTCCCAACTTTACTTGATCGTTGATCGCAGAAACAGCACTCAAATTTTTATTTGCACAATTTGGTTTTAAAGAGAAATAAAAAAAAAACAAGTTGTTTGCTTGTGCCTATTTTCTTCCAATTTAGAAACCAGTTTTCCTACACTAAACTATTTTAAGGGTTTTCCACCCCATCCATTTTCAGTTCCTAGATTTATACCAACCCTTGTGGGTTTTTTTAGAATGGGAACCTCGATGCAAATGTTTTGTAAATGCCCACAAACCTGTACGTTTCTTAGTGCGATTGAACGCATCCAGGAATACCTACAACCCTGACTGAATGAATGATGAATGACCGGATTCTAAAGTGAGCAGCTACTCAGAAGAGTGTTCCAGCACTGTTCGGAATGCAAGACAACAGAGAATGTAGATCGACTAGAGTTTAAAATGACAGGTCTTGAGTTTCTTTCTAAAAAGTATCTTGCTTTCAATTTGACATAATTCAGCAGGAAGCCTGCTCCAGGATTATGGGTTCAGAAGGAAGAAGGATATTGCTGTGGCATCCATGAAATAAAGATGTGTCACAGTGGTAGGAATATCCAATACCTTTTATTTTCTTTGCACGTTACAATCTCCATGCCCCTCACCGACCAGCATCCCAGGACCGTCTCACCAACCGCTAACCCTGGAATGCCGTTACCTGAACCAACCCCAACATTCCACACAGAGTCCTTGTGCAGCGCCGCAGTTCATAAGCGTTCACCAGAACTCTGAATATATCACATCTTCCCCCTTAAATAACAACAACAAATCTGGCACAAAAACATAAATATGAATCCAAAACATAATCCTCCAGATATCTTGGTTTGTTGTCTGCCCGTTTGGATTTTTGAAACTCATTTTCAACCTTCTCCCCCAAACTTTAGAATTACAAAAAATATTTTCATCAACCACCACATTATTTGCTTCTTCAGTCACCTACTCATCAACACACTCCTGATCCACAACCAAACTCTCCTCACGCCCAACAACAACATTCCGTTCTTCCATCCCAAACGTACCATCCCCACAACAAACTCCACTCATAGTTCCTCCCGAAAGTTCACCAGAGACCACGTCCCTCAACTGGATTCTCTGATCATCAACTACTTTATTAACCTTGGCTACTTTCCTCTTGCTCCACCACTTGCCCTCTCGACCTTGACAGGGTACCTCAAAACCTTAACCACTTTTGTAGCTGGGAAATACTTAGAACCTTTAGCCTTATGTGGTCTTTTTTCTTTTACTCGATCCCCAATCTCAAAATCAACCTCCCTCACTTTCTTAAGATCATCATACCTGCATTTAGCCTTAGCTTGCGACTCCACCACTTTGTCCCTGATGGATTCCACCTTAGGGATATCGGGGACAGATTTCTCAATCACCCACTCAAGAGCTAACTCATTTATTGAGTGTCTGCCTCTGAACAATGCAAAGGGAGTCACACCAGTCATAGAATGTGGAGTGTTATGATAACACCAAATTCTCTTTCCAATTGCTTCCTGAATGGATTCTCCAGCTTCCATAGCCATCTGTATGGTCTCCTTGAACATACGGTTAACCCTTTCCACCATCCTGTTACCTTGAGGACTAGATAAAGCAGTTGTTAAAAGCTTAATCCTCAACTTACCCAGAAATTCCCTCATATCATGTAACACGAATTGCACACCATTGTCTGTAAGTACAAACACTGGAACTTCCTCTGATTGAAAAAGTTTCCTTAGGAATTTTATCATGCCTGCTGTGTTAGGTTCTCTCAGAAATTTATATGACACCCATTTAGAATGGTAATCTACAACAACCAAAACAAACCTCCACCCCTCATTTATTCCCCTACTACGACCAATAAAATCCACACCAATCTTCTCCCACGGCCACTCAGGAAACCCCATGGGACACAAAGGAGTGTTCCGTACACAAATGGACTTCTCAGCTTGTGAACACACAGTGTAACTGTCCACCAAAACCTCCACATTAGCATCCATCCCAGGCCACCAATAATACAAACGTAGTTTCTTCCTCGTACCTGTAATACCATCATGACCTTTGTGAGCCAACTTGACCAAGCAACTTCTCAGCTCAACAGGAGGAATTAACCCCATTACCAAATTACCCTCCATGCTCAGCTCCTCCTTGACTTTGAAGAAAGGTTTTATTTCCTCCCTCAGTTGACCTTCCCTAGGCCAACTATTCTTAATGTAGCTTCTGAGAAGTTTTAACGTATGATCATTTTCTACCTTGTTCTCCCAGCTCTCCTTCAGAATGACATTCTTCGAAACCACCAACCCATCCACCATACCAATCACAATCTCTTTATCTTCTTCCCCCATGCATGCAACATATTCATTAATTTTCAGTCATATGGCACCTTGATAGGAAATGAGCCCTGCAATTCTGTCCTCCTTGAATATGTTTCATCCTAAAATTAGATACATGCATTTTCTATAATAGTCTAATCAACTGGGGACTCACATTACCCATCCCTTTTTCATTCCACATGTACATCAAAAGTTTAGGATCTGTGACCACGACAAATTCTCTGCCCCACAAATAAGTTGAAAAGTAATAAACACCCCACACACAAGCCAGTGCTTCTTTTTCAATTGTGCTGTAGTTGTCCTCAGATGCAGTTAGTCTACGTGATGCAAACGCCACAGTAGATTCATGTACTTCATGCAGTTGTTTAAGTACAGCTCTGATTCCAGAATTACTTACATCCACAGACACTACTGACAACGCTTCCTCATTGAAAGGTTATATGGCTGGTGCACCCACAATAAGTTGCTTCAGAACATTGAATGCTTCCAACTGTTCCTGTTCCCATTCAAATTTCAAATTTTTCGGCAACAATTTCCATAAAGGGTCACACTGCGAGGCAAAATTCTGCACAAATCTGGAATAATATTCACATTAGCCCAAAAAGGACCTTAATTGATCCTTATCCTTCGACGGCGTACATTTTTCAATTGCCATCAACAGATCATTTTTGGGCTTGATATCATGCTCACTTAATTTGTGAACTAAATAATCCACTTCTTTCAACATAAATTTACATTTTTGTTTGGAAACTGTCATCCCATGATTCTCAAGATTACCCAAAATTCAGTCCAGTTAACACAAATGTGACTGGTTGGATTCTGAGCTTATCAGTATATCATGTTAGTACATCAACACTCCTTTCTCTTCTCCAAATAATTGAAACATCAACTTTTGAAATACAGACGCTGCCGATGCCAGTCCAAACAGCATCCTCAGGAAACGGAAAGCTCCAAGCTTAAATGCCGTAAGATCTCTAGATTCCAGACTAAGTTCTACCTGATGATATGCAGCCCTGAGATCCAATATCAAAAAAATCTTTGAACCACCAAGTTGAGCTAACCTGTCCTGTATTTTAGGTAAGGGGAAACAATCAACTTGGATGTTTTTATTTAATGAGCTGAGGTCATTACAGAGTCTCAAATCCCTGATTTCTTAATTGCCACCACAATGGGAGAAATCCATTGTGAAGATTCAATCAGCTCAATCACTTCATCCATACACATTTGTGATAAATGATCTTTATGTTTCTGCCTGATACATAATGGAACATTATGAACACAATGTATAACTGGAACAGCATTCGGCTTAAGAATTATTTTGTGTTCAAACCCTTTAACCATTCCCAACTTGTCTTCAAACACACCTTTAGACAACACATCTTACAATGAATGACTATCTTCTTCCAGTTTATTAAACAAGGAGTCCGGATGTGCTGTTCCAGGTATGAGGACCATGCCAAATTTTCCTTGATCTTTCCACCCCAAGATGTTATAACCATGTTTCACTAAATAGACCTTGGTGTGAATGGACCTGTTCTCTTAACCTAAATTCTCCATGAAATACCCACGCAACTTGTTCCATGGCCCCAAAAGCTATTGTGTGGATATCAGGCGGGCACAAACTTGCCAAATCTCGACAAATAGTTTATCCAAATTAATGGTAATAGGTGACCCACAGTCCACAGTGACCTTAATACAATTGTTCCCCATCATTACATCACAAACTGGGTCTCCACCCTTCCCACTTGCATTCACACTGGTCTCAACCATGTTAATCGAAAGCACCACTTTTTTACTGAGAGCATCCCCACTCAAACCCGTGGAAAATTCCTGCACATCAGTGTTGTCCACAAGCATAATTCTTGAGGTATTTCTGCACACACGTGCAAAATGTCCAGCTTTCTTAGAACAGGATTTGCATATTGCAGGGCAGTTAACATCATTGGTCAAATTATTCTTAGACCCACATCTAAAACAAACACTTTTTTTTCTCATTTTTTTCCATACACTTTGTTCTGTGAAGTAGGTTTCGATTTGCATGCAATTGCATTAACACTTTCACACAAACTCTTGTTTTTGTTCAACACTTTAGAAGCTAACTGAGATCTTTCAACCCCCCTCTAATGTTTTAGCTAATGTGAGATTCCTACTAAATAATAATCTCCCCTGAACCTTGTGATCAAAACAATTCACAACGAGTTGATCCCTTATATACTGCTCAATAGGGCCCACACACTCACATGACAAAGCTAGAATTTTCAATTCAGCAATGAAATCATCAATAGTTTCATGTTCATATTGCTTATATGTGAAAAATGTATGTCTCTCAACAATCGTGCTAGGTTCTTTCTCAAAGTGCCTCTCTAACCTCATCATGGCCTCCGTATACTCATCCAAATCTCTATTAAGAGGTGTACCAACCTCAGGCAGGTGATCAAAAATTCTCTGTTCTTCCGTCCCAAACAATTGTACAACACAGCTTTTTTCCTTGACACAGGAAAGCCTACACCACTAATGGCACCTAAATAGTTTGTCAGTGACCTAATACATTGACTCCATCTAACTTTTGGCACACCAGGCTCACTCAAAAATACACTGGGTAAATTTGCCATTTGCATATTTGGCATTTCTAAAATTAAGTATGACAATTTCCACAGATCAACCAATAACAGTTAGCAATGCACGGTATGTTGAAATGCAAACAAATAAAAGGACATAGAGGAAAACATTTGAAGACAAAACATAACAAAGCGAAAGCTAAAATATTTTTTAAAGCAGTAAAGTGTTCAAAATGGTGTGTCCTTGCACATATAACTAGGTGTGCATGTCACTGTGAAACGTATTCTTCCAGCATCCAATTTTCGCCACATGCCTACCAAATCTCCTCCATCGTTCGTCGGCACTAAAACATGAAACGCGGCACACGCAGAAGTCCAGGTGTGCGTGTCACCATATGAAATGTTCAATACTACAATATTGAAGATGATTTCTCAAACCTGCATCCACGGTACGCAGAAAACCAGGTGTGCGTGTCACCGTACTAAGCCTTTGATACAGCAACGTTATTGAAAATAAAAATAACTATAATAAAAGATCAAGTAACTCCTTCAATCTCCTGTCGTCCCCGAAGTCTTAAAGTTGATGACGATGCGACATGGAGATTCCTTACTAGGAGTTACCAACATGTGGAGCCTGCCCCTTTAAGACTTCATACACCAATAGATAAAATTCACAGCATCGCCCTGTCTTAAAGGTGTTTACGATCCTTTGTCAACACCCACTCAAATTTAGCAAACAAATCACTGTGAGGAGCCTTCCCCTTTAAGGCTCCCCACACACAGAATCTGCACATCTCCTGCAAAACCAAGGAGCAGCCGGCACCGCCTCTGGAGTATGGCGTGGAAGCAGAAAGCAGCTCAACTGGCCCATCTGCAGTAATCCACACATAGACCGGATCGCGAAGGTGAGGACACTTAGTGATGAACGCGTGTTCTCGGCCTCAACTCGTCGCCAATTTATGTTGTGGCATCCATGAAATAAGGACGTGTCACAGTGGTAGGAATAACCACTACCTTTTATTTTCTTCACACATTACAATCTAAGTGTCCCTCAGCGACAGGCATCCCAGGACCGTCTCACCAACCGTCAACCCTGGAATGCCGCTCCCTGAACCATCCGCAACATTCCACACAGAGTCCTTGTGCAGCGCTGCAGTTCATAAGCACTCACGAGAACTCTGAACATAACAGATATGCCTCCTGTTTTTGCCAGCTGAACCTTAGTAAATTTAGCCAGATGGTCATAGGAAGAGCTCTGCAATTTGTGGAGGAATGTGGTGATGTATACAGGAAAACAACTACTCTGGACCAGAGTGGTTCATTGCTCTATCATAAGAACAAGTGTCTTGAACATGACACTCTGATGAACAGGGAGCCTATGCAGATTCTTCACGTGCGGTGAGACCGAAACTCATCCAAGTAAATTGAGAACCAGATGGGCCACCACTTTCTGGACCGTCTGCAGTTTACACATCAAATATTGTGGGAGACCAGCATGAAGGGCATTTGCGTAATCCAGCCTGGACATGATCAAGGCCAGGATCTCTTTATTCTCACCGGTTAGGAGAGGAACTGCTAAAAGTTTTTAGCTGTGTGCTTACGACCAGAGGACATGCTTAATTTAGTTGTGTAGTGACAGCTCTTTGTTAAACTCGACTCACAAATATTTTACTCCGTCATCTTGAAGGTTGTGCATGGAGGTCGCCTCCAGCCAATGTGCTCGTAGGTTAAGATTGAAATTATAACCAAAGCTGAGGACCTCTGTCTTATCAGTGTTACATCTGAGTTAGTTGATACTCATCCACTGGAAAACTTCTGATAGTCAGGGTTTGATGACAACCTGCGCAATTGGCGCACCCTTCTAAAGGAAAACACAAGCTGAGCGTCATCAGAATATGAGATTATCTTGGTCTAAAAAGACTCGACTAATGGTGTTAATGGGGTCTTATAGATGTTGAACACAGTAGGGCTAAGGGTCGAGTCCTGGGGAACTCCAACTGAGACACTACTCTGACAGGGTGAGAAAGGTGGCAGTCAGACCACTTGGCATCTTTCTTCGAGGAAAGATTTCAACTACATCAGCTCTGTGCCTCTGATTCCTGTATCATATAGGTTGGCAAGCAGTCTGGAGTGACTGACCATGTCAAATGCAGCAGACAGGTCCAGCATTACCAGGACTGCATTTCCTGCTGCAACTAAGGTGCTTTTTATCGGTTAAGAGACTTCCAAAAGTGCGGTTTCTGTGCTGAATGTTGGCCTAAGCCCAGACTGACTGGGATGGAAAAGCATGCTGTACTCAATGCAGTTCGATATCTGCCAGTTAACAAACATCTACAAGTTTGGACAGGGGTGTAAACAAGTAAATAGGCCTGCAGTTGCTTGGGACTTTGAGGTCAGCATTGGGTTTTTTCAGAAGTGGCAGAATTTTGGCCTGTTTCCAATTACTAGGGACTATCCCAGGTCACAGTGACCTGTTCAGTACGGAGTTGAAGACTGGATTAATAACATCCACTTCCTGAAGTGTAAAAGGGGGGTAGGGATCAGAAGGGGAACCAGATTTAAGATTTAGAATGGCCACTCTAAAATCATCCATCAAGATCAGGTCAGACAAGGAAAAAAAACAGGTGATAGAATCTGGGGTGGAGAACCAACATCTAAGCAACTAATTATGGTCAAACATTTTTTAATTTCCTCAATTTTGTCCTGAAAAAAAAATTGGCCAGTTGTTCACACCACTTGGCCGAGGGAACCTTGCTGCAATAGCAAGCCACCGGATGTAAGAATTGTTCTGCTATGTTAAAGCTTTCTTTTGGCTTATTTTTAGCTTTTTCAATCCTTACCTCATATAATTTCCTTTTAGTGGAGTTGATTAAATTAAAGTCGTTCCTAAGTGATGTTTTGTATTTAGCTTTGTACTCCAAGCTATAGTTTTTAAGCCAAGCTGTTTTAGACCTTTTTAAAGTTTTCGCCTGCCTCAGGATATCATTAAACCAGGGGTAAGAGAACTTAGCATGACTTGTCTTACATATGGGAAGGGAGGCTAGTTGTTCCGCTCAAGACCAAATCCACTTGTTGAACTATCGTACGTCTAAATCAAGTGGTCCAGGAAAATGTTATAATGTATTTTCCAGGGCCCTGAGCAGGATAGCCTGAGGTATCCTGGAAAAAGGTTGTATTTTATTCAAGGTGATGACATTTTCTCGGCTTCCCTGCAGAGCCACCTGCCATCCAAAATGGATCAGGTAATGGTCGGGCTATTTAAGAAGAAGGGGATAAGACATGCTCAAGCCTTTATTAGAAACAACTAGTTTGATAATGTTGCCCTTGTATGCATGGATTTGCATATGATGCTGTAAATCAGAAAATGTCTCTTTCATTGACAATGCAGTTATTTGCACATCTTTATTGTTAACATCTGTTATTTTAGGCATCAATACAAATTCAGTATTTCATCTATATGGGATTGAACTATGATTAGTAATTCTAAACCTGAAAAGAGTGTGCCACAAAATAGCTAGGTGCCTTGAGTTGATATGTAGGCTGCACTCAAATGTGGACAGGATATTAAAATGTAAGGGTATAATGATCTAAAAGTACTTCTGTGGTAAATGTACCATGCTAGTTTAAACAAATGCATTTATTATCCATTTCAAAGTTGGAGGAGGTCTTTAAAGCATGCACCTGAGTAGGACTGTGTGATTCTGCTGTGGAGAGGATTCATTTGAATTCCAGACTAAACTTATGAATATTCCTCAGATTCTTGACGTCACCAGAAATTTTAAGAGAGGCTCCTAGGTGTTCCCCGTATGTATTTTGTTTTCTAGAGGAGGTCAGTGGCGATCTTACAGAACAGGCATAATGTGATCAAAACTTGTGGTTCCAGATTTCATCCTGTAAGCAAGCTAGTGTGTCTTTTGTAGGTGTTAATAAGGATTGTGGCGCACCCGAGAAAATGAGGTGATTATAGACTGGCAAGTCAGAATGATTGTCTGAACAACAGTGTGGAAGTCCTTAGGAACCACTAGAGATTTTAATTTTTTCAGGGACAGGTATGTTCAAGTCATAACCCAAGTGATTTAACCTCCTCTACAAGAATGGGTGAGAAACCATCAATCTTGAAATCCGATAGCCAATCAATTTTAAATTTGGGTTTGTGGGCCATCTCATGAGGAACGGTTTGGTCAATTTTGGAATTTCTCTCCAGGAAGTTAATCGATGTCATACAATGTAGTTTTGTTAGTGCATATGTTTTTTTGGTGATCCTATTTGTAGGTACATTTGGGAGTCATCACGATACACATAAGTCACACTATATACCTCCTCCTCCATCAGGTTTCTCAGTAGCTACGTATACATTTTGAACAACATATTCATAATTACAGAACTTTGAGAGACCACATATAATAGAGATGGGGTTAGAGACATTGTTACCCATCCAAAACAGTTGCTTATAGTTGTTACAAACTAGGAAAACCATTGAATACCTCAACCCAAAAACCTAGCCAAGATTTAAAAAGAGTGATTAGTTTCTTGTGATCGGTTGTTTCAAACTCTGAAAGTAAATCAAGAAAGATGAAGTGGTAGACTTTGACCATTATCCAGAATTAAGCGAATTTATTTTAGGATTTTAAGTGTTGCAATTTCAGTGCTGCCTCCTTTATGAAATATTTATTTTTATTGCTAGGGGACTTGCAGTTTATCCTGATCAACGTATGTGGCAAGTTAGTCAAAAACATGTTCCTCACTAGCTTTACCCAAACATGATAGATTGGTCACTGGCCAGTATTTTGCAAGTTGTACAGGATCATCCTCCTTGCATGTCTGCTAGCACATATCTAGTAGAGCTACTCTTTCATATTATATTCCTCTGTACAGCACCACCAAGGAGTGTTAACTATAACGTTAACACGTATCATGGCTTCCCAACAACCTAGCCAGTTGAATGATTTTGACACATAATTTTGTCAGCTGATAGCTCTGATAGCAATGTCATCATCCAATCTTTCAGTGCTAGGGGATTTCAATATGTATGTGGATAGGAGCAATTTAAAGAATCCCTGATCTATTTAAATTCTTTAGAGATGGTGGATACTGGACCTAGCCCTTTATGCAGGGTCAGCCCAGATTTTTGCCTTCCTCTGCCTTCCTTTTGCTGAACACGTATTTGTTGGCTTTATGACTGTGCAAATGTCTCTGTGCTAACTAGTGGTAAAATGCTTGTGCTCTCCCTCTAAAACATAGAAAAATTGCCCTATAACTGATTAGTTCATTTAAATTACTCGTAAGTCCCTAAGAAATTGTACTACATGTACATGTAGGGTGCGTAACTAAATGTTACTGGTGGGCTGCAGCACTGATTGTGACACCCACTACAGTGGCCTTTTAAAACATGGCTGCCACTGCCACCTGTAGTGAAGTTTTAAACTGCCATTTTGATCTTGCAAAATAGATCTTTTTGCCGGGCCTTAAGCTTTTGTTTTAATGCTTATAAGTGACCCCTATGGTAGGCTGTAAAGGTGCATGGTACTTAAGTAGTAGTTCATGTTGGTTTAGGTTTTGCATGCCTGGGCAGTGAAAAGGTTTTACATTTGTTTTACACTGTTTTCACTCTCAAAGGCTAACACCAGTTACCTTATTCCAATTAATAAGTGCTAACTTAAGATGGGAAGCAGATAGAGAAATGATGTTCACACTCAAATGAATTGGAATTTAAAATTCTCATTAATAGTAGAGTTGGACTGTAGGTTATATTATGAACATCCCACTTTTAGGAAGTTGGCTGTCTTATGTTTCTGATGTCTTTTTAGGATTTTCCAGCTGCCTGGGCCTGTTAAAGATCCGTCCATCAAGAATGTGTTTTAGGCCTGGACACTGAACAATTGGACCTGGGTGTAGCTTAAAGAGGGTCTTCCAGGCAGTGTAGCTGCGGAGGAGCTGTGCCCTGCCCTGATTATATTTCAAAGGACTCTGTATACAGCACACACCAGGGAACCTGACACCAGGCCTGCCCAGCTTTTTGTCACCCTAGACAGTTTAGATCCAGAACTAGGGAAAGAACTGACCAGAACCTGTTTTGTGGGTAGGCCAGGGAATTTCCCCACAAATGGCTGGCACTAGGTATAAAAGAGGGCCTTTAGAGCCATTTAATAGAACACTCCTGTATCTGTGGAAAATTCCAAATAAGGACTGACCTGCTGCCAGAAGGACAGCACTGCTGCCGAAAGGACTACCTTACTGTCTAAAGAAGGAAGATTATACCTGCTTACCTTGATCCCTGGCTACTCAGGGTTACACCAAGGGTCAGTTGACTGACCTCTGTGTAACCTAGAGGGACACAACAAGCTTCCACAGGCATCCCTTCAACTGCCCAGCTGACCAGAATCACCTGGACCTCCCTGAGCCCTGCCTCAGGGCTCTGCAGGACTGAGTAGTGATGTCAAAAGCTGCCCCAGATCCTGCACCCTTGGGTGATATCAATGACAACTCCTCCACTAGATAAAGGTGAAAATCCTGAAGAGTTGATTCTTCGTGAGTACAAACAGGCCGGTTCACCCCAAAACTATGCTGCCCTCAATGACGGCAGATGCAAAGCACCGGTGAGACCTGCTCTTCATGCCAACAGTGACCGTTCAGGACAATCGCCAATGTGTGATCTCTACTTAGCGCTACAGCAAAGACAGCTCATACAACCAGCAATGCAAAGCTGCAGTGTATACTAGCTCTTCGCCCTACAGGTATGACTGTCCAGAATGCTTGACCTGCTTTTCACATCTAAAGCCTCCTCCGTGGCCCCCTCTAATATAAACTGAACTCTTACTGCTGGACTTGAGATGTTAAATCTTCAGCTGGACTAATCTAGTCCCTGCATCCATCCCTCACTCCATCGCCGTTGGCCTGAAATTGAGACTTTTCCCTAGTCTAGCGTGACCAGATAATAGCGACTGGCACTTTGTGCTTCTTGACACTATTTTTCACAAAACAAAATGTAAATTTTATATCTCCGGTTCTGCTGTTTAAGTTTTCTTTTTTATGCATCTTTTTATTAAAAATTCTTTAACAACAGCACCTTCAGTTAGAGTTAACATTGCCATACACAGATTACATTCAGCAAACATCCATAGCCCCCTGCACGCCCCCAATATTTCCCCTCACATTATTAGGTCCATGCCTTTCACCCATGATCCAGCACCTTCCCACTCAGAAACTCAGAGCATCCCCAGGATTAGTCCTCTATATGAACTCCAGCTGCTCCATATTTTCTCCCATTTTCTGAGGCACCCCATGCACAGATTTGTCAGCAATTATGCACCAATTCAAATCTCCCTTTCAGCCGTTAAGCTCAGAGGCTTGCTCAGCACCCCCGGCTTTTGCTATATTTATCTTGGCCATCATCAATCTCAATGTCCCCTGTGCCCTGCCAATCCCCGCTTCCCCCGTATGTTAAGAATACATTGTTTGGCAGAGACTTTCAGTCCCACTTCCCCACCCAACCAGACAATCCACAGCCCTAGACCAGAAGTCCCTTATCATAGGGCAGTCTCAGAGAATATCAAGGGAGGTTAGAGCATGTCCACCATTCCTTAGGCACATCTTGACCAAGGTTGGTCGGGAATAGTATGAATGATGGAGGATCCACAGCTGCGCTTACCTTGAGCCTGAAATATGGCCACTTCTTTAGGGGCAACAAGGGGCTTCCTCCATTCCCTTCCTCAAAACCATTCAAGTCCTTGCCCCATTATCCTAGCAGGTGCTACAGGGCATCAAGGGTATGATTTACGATCCTTTTATATGTCAGTGATGTTGCTTTTCAGGGCATTGGAATCCCCAATAACCTGCCTTCCAATAGGGTGGAGTCTGCAAGCTCTGTTCCCTTCATTAATACCGCCCGCGGCAGATGGCAGAGTTGCAAGTACCTATAGGTCTCAGAGGACATTAGTTGGTACTCTTGCATTAAGTCAGGCTAGGGGATGATGTCTCCTCAAATCCACATGTCTCCCACTGTGGAGATTCCAATGTGGTCCCATTTGGTGAACCCTGGCAGCTACAAGATGCCCAATAGCTCCACGTTCCAAAGAGAAGCTAATTGTGCCACTGTGTTTTTCCACCCCAAATACGCTGTAAATTCTGTCCAAAGTTTGATCACCACACTGATGGATTTCAGGCAAGTCATTCTTTCTCCCACTGCCATATAGGGCCCCAAGGTATCCCCAGTCACCTACTACATATCTGTTCATTTGGAGCACTGGTTTTTACTGTGACAGATACACCCAGTCATTCACCTTACTTAACTATGCTACCCAATAGTATTTCTTAACATACTGTACAGGAATGCCCTCAGTGTACCAACCTCTCTTGATCCTGGACAGTGCCATTCTTGTGGGACCTCTGTCCCATAGTAGTGATCAGACTTTTTCCTCAATTTACATGAATTATACTTTGGTGACCTCCTCGGGGTGTTATGCAAAATACACACGAAACATGGCAGTGACATTATTTGGAATTTCACCCTCTTCCCAGTTGAGAAAGCGGCAGGACCTGCCAGTGCCCCTCATCCCTTTCCAGTTTATCAAGTAGTGGGGTCCAGGCTGCATTTGTAAAAGAGTTCCTTATTGGGCGTGACATATCCCCAAGGAGCAGAAGCCAGTCTGTGCCACAGTTGCCTCACAATCTGGCAGCAGCAGCGGAAACCCATCCCATAACTGTTGAATTACAGACTTGAGCCAACTGAGAGTAAAGCCGGAATATTTACCCAAGTTAGTAATGATCTGCATTATCCTGTCTACCATAAGTTCTGGGTCTGTGACGTACAGAAGGACATCATGAGCATGCAATGATATTTTATCTTCCAATGAACCCCCCCGTGCAATCCTCTGACCTGTTGGTCCAGGCATATCCACGCTGCCAGAGGAAAAATCATTGCAGACAGGGAACAGCCCTGCGTGATACTCAGCTCGAGTCTTAATACCTAGAAATACACCCTATTGACCTTGACCCAAGCCAGCAGGCCACTGTATAGCAGGTGGACCCACTGCATGAACTGGGTGGGCCAAAGCCCAGCTTAACTAATACTGCAAATATGTAATCCCATTTCACCATATCGAATGCCAAAATGGCATCCAAGGACAAGATTGGTGTTGTCTCCCTTAGGTTAACCCTTTCATCTGACACACTATAGAGGCACCTGAGTTTAAGCTCTGGTGAGGCAAAACACCTGACTAATCGGGTTGGGTCAGCAAGTGGCCAGGACCTTGGCTAATATCTTGACTTCTGCATATGGGCCTATGAGAGGCACAAGCCTCTGTTGGTTTCCACTCATTATGTATTGCTACTATGGTAGAAACCCTTTGATCCTGTGGCAGGATCCTCACTATTTACTCTCTGTGTACATAGTGAGAAGGTGCGGGGCAAGCTTAGTGGCCATCAACTCATAAAGCTCCTCCAGCAGGTCATTCCATCCTGTAGCCTTCCCTTACTGCAGCTCCCTCACTGCTATCACCACCTCCTCCTTGTCAGTGACAGCCTCTAGGAGTTCCAGCTCCTTGTCTGACAACAGCAGAACTTGTATGACCTAAAGGAAGGCATGGGCATCTTTGGTTTTCGTGGACACCACTGAGGAGTAGATCTGAGCATAATAGGTTGCAAATGCCCCTGCTATGTGGTCTTAAGTCAAAACCAGGAAGTCCCTGATAAGCCTTAAGTCAAAACCAGGAAGGCCCTGATGAGCCTTAAGTCAAAACCAGAGGGTTTTGACTTAAGGCTTATCAGGGCCTTCCTCAACTTTACCTGGTCACCACTGGGACCCTCTACACCTGTTGCCGTGAGGTTATCACCTCATATACACATTCTACTCTACAAGATTTCCACCTACTGCATAAGGCCCACTTGCCTTATTAAAGGTTTCTTTCAAGTTTCGCTTCCTTGGCCGGACGGCCCAGCCTTGATGAAGTCACCTGAGTGACGAAACACTTGTTGGCTGTATCTTGAAGACTGCACAATCCTGAGGCAAATTGTGCCTACGAATAAAGACACCGTTCATTACCAACTAGGGATCTTCACGTTTTGTTCTCTACATCCTCGACAATACTACCAGGGATACATATCCTCGTTACGTGATTGGACTGTACATTTCTGTGTGCTGTGGCCACATTGTTTTTGATGTTACTGTGTATTTTGGTACACAAGTTTGTGCCTGCTGGGTAGTAAGGCACCTGACCACCTGGCACCAGTCTATAACTTCATTGACATTCGTTAACTACACTGGTTTTTACTCCACAGACGTGCAGTATCTCTCACTCTTACTACCCTTGTTTTCTGCTTTTGGTATTACTGTTTATGAACTGCATAGCAACTTTACACATTGCATCTAAAGTTACGCCTGAATGCTCTTGTGCCAAGCTACTAGAGGGTGACACACAGGTAAATTCAGTGACTTTTGTGATTCACCCTGTCAAGGATTGTGGGTGTTGCATGTCTGGGGCTTTCACCCCTCTCAACCAATAACCCCAATGACTAGGTCCTGATGGGTAAAATTCCTACTCATTTTGGATGACATGCCTTCAGTATTCAGGGTAGGCCCCGAACAGTACAGAGGGCAGGCAGGGTGCAGTCTATTTAAACAGTGGGATATGTACTTTTATGTTTTACATGTTCTGGTACCAAAAAACACTTACATTCATTTTTCACTATTGCTGGGCCTATGTCTCCCATAGGATGACATTGGGATTACCTTATTTTTTTTTATAAAATACTTTCCACGTGGGCATAGGTGACTAGTTTATGTTTGGTGTCTCTGGAATCCTAATTTAAAATCCTAGCTTATGGTGAAGTTGGATTTTAAATCACAGTTCTGAAAATGCCACATGTAGAAAGTTGGCATTTTCCCGCCTTAGCCATTTAGACCCTGTAGCCTCTTTCTGGTCACATGACTGGTGTAAATGACAGTTGAGTTTGTGTATTTCTTCTAGACAGCCACACACAAGAGGGGAGGGAGGAGCTAAGCTTAGCCCCACTTACACCTAAATAGGCTGTGTCCTGCCTCCACACAAAGGGCTTCATACCCCTGGTACCTAATCTCGAGCCAGGGCAGGGAAGGCAGGATGCCTTGGTACATCAAAGGGAAATCTCTAGAAGCTTCTCCCCCACTTCAAAGATACAACTGGATATAAAAATTGGATCTAAGACACCACCACTTCAGTACACTTCTGGATATCTGGATATACTTCCAGGAAAAAAGACTGCTGAAGGACTGCCACTCTGCCAGACTGCTGCCCTGCAGGGCTACTGCCTTGCTATGCTGCAGCCTTGCTGTGATGATCTGCTGCTTGCTGTTCTCTGGCCTGGTGAGCATAACTGAACCCAGACCCAGGTTAACTCCAAGGGCTAGATGGCTGCCCTCCTGGTCTAAATCCTTAGGGAAATAATAGGCTTCAAACAACCTTGAACCTGCACCTGCACTCTGTCATCTCGGAGTCTACCATGCCATGTTGTGCTACCCCAGTCCTAGACCTTTGAAAGTGGGCCTAAGGTGCTGTGGCTCTAGTGGAACTGACACATCTCCTCTGTTGCACAGTACAAACTTGAGCAGAACAAAAACATCTCTGCTACACCATATACTGGGCCTGTCACAAAGATTTGTATCTCTGCTACAGTTCCATTGTCTTCGTAACCACCAAAGTGTGAAGCATCCTCGGTACAGGCCCTCCCATCTCTCATCGACGGCAGCCTCGACGATGATGCTGGACTTTGCATCCCAGTCTCTCAGCTCTTCAGAACCAACACATCACCCCGACATCGCACCGCATCCTCGATGCTGGACTTTGTATCACAAGCCCCATTGATGGGATCCTCAACTAACACGCAGGCCCTCGGACCACAGCTTGGAACTGATCCCTCACCTTGGCTGCACAACGCATCTTTGACTTGGACCTAAGCAGTGCTCGGCAAACCACGATTTGCCCCAGTCAGGCACAACTAGATATCCACAGTGGACGTCCTACACCTTTGGTGGTACTTTTACTAAAATCTTTAAAATTGAATATCTTCTGTTCTAATAATAGAATTTTTATCATTTTGGTCTTGTGTTTATTCAAAATGGCTATATTTTTATATCTCTGTTGTGGGCTCCTTTTGAGGTGCACTTTTACTGTGTTACTGTTCGAAGCATTGCACAAATAATTTACGCCTCGCCTCTGAATCAAGCCTGACTGCTCTGTGCCAAGCTACCCGATGGTTGACCAGAAGTTAATTTAGTGTTTGCCTGTGACATCATTCTGACAAGACTTGTGGTTGCTGCTTGAGAAAGGTTTCACGTCCCCCCTCCAATCAGTAACCCAGTGTTTTACAATCATCTATTCACTAGTCACAGTTTCATAAAAGTAGTAGACATTCTACACTAAGTTGGACTGACAACTGCTTGATCGGAATGGAAACCTACTCTGTCGAGTCCACTCCTTCTATCTTTAGTGAAAAGTTAGGCAAATGGAGAAGTGTCTTGTCAAAAATATATACAGAATAGATTCAGAGTTAATCTCAACCAGAAGAACTATTGGTGAGTATTAATGACCTAACAGACCAAATACACTTATGGTTTGTTAAAGCTTTAAATTATATCGCACATATGAGATTAGTGAAATTCTTTTATAAAAAGCCATCTGACCATTGGTACACTAAAGAACTGAGGAAAATAAAAAGAGAGTGTGAAGCTTCGGAATGGACTTGGCAGAGGAACCATTATCCAGTGATTAAATAGAATCATATGACAACTTTGCCAAAATATAACAAACCGGTGTGAGAAAGAAAATCTACCTTTTTTATATAGAATTACCAATAAGGTGTAGGAGGTCTATAATTGCTAATGAGCAATCTACTATTCATAGTGTAAGTTCCCAGGCACAATATCCAGTGAACAACTGCTTGTAGGCTTATACCATTGAGAATCATCTACAGTATGGAATATTCTGCCTAGTCATATTTTTCGGATCACTTGGCATGCCGGTTATTCATTGAAGACTTATTTATTTATGCAGCTTAAGAGGACTTTGGGTGTTGGTTCATGCATTCAGTCTTAGTTCAAGGACACCTAATTAGTATTAGAGTGATACAATAACTTAACAAAACATCAAGGAAAATCTGGGATAGCTCCCATTTCATATTCAGATGGCTACCAGGCTGGTAAAAAAAAAATCTACCAAAGCCCAGAACACAATAGTTTGCAGTACCTGTATACATTTTGGGAGTGTTGCACTTTATAAAGAGCTGTAAGTCCCATAAGGCGGAGAATGAGCTATCACGACTGTACTTTGACCATTGAATTGCATTGATGACTACAATAGGTTTATCTTGAATTATGTCTACTTTCCTTTTGAAATCAGGATGCCCAGTTGTTTGAAATTCTGTCTCATTATCTGAAATTGACAATAAAAGCTCAGTGTTTTACATGTATTAGGCTGTGACCTTAGTTAAACACGCTTCTCTCAGCACACCCGTTTTAGGGACCCACCATCTTTACCATCCTCCCTAAAGCACTGCAAATGAGGTTATTTTTATTTATCATGGTAAAAGAGTGTGATTTAACACATTCCACTTATTCACATTTCCACGTGTAAATTCCTATCTTGCTTTTATGTTGACAACGCATTATATGGTTGAAAACACTTTTGTAAATAATATTTACAGACAATGTGTTTGTTGATCGAGGACATGACTATTCCTTGTTCCTTGGATTTTTTTCACATATTTATGCACTTCAAGTGAGAGGAACTAGACAGATAGGTAGACAGTAGTCGTGTCAAATAATAACATGATTGCATACTATGGTTGTGAATATAACACTCATTGTCAGCTAATATTTCAATTAGATTTAAACAGCAGACTTTCACCTTTTCATTGAAGAGTTAAATGATTCAACTTGGTACTGTTATATGCAGTGTTTATACGCACATTTCATTGATTTTTAAAACATCAATATTGTAGTATGTCTCCAGGAGTATTTCAGTGGGGACAAAATAAACTGCGATCAGAGGGACAGGCATATAGCATTC
Organism: Pleurodeles waltl; assembly: GCF_031143425.1. Classification (NCBI taxonomy): domain Eukaryota; kingdom Metazoa; phylum Chordata; class Amphibia; order Caudata; family Salamandridae; genus Pleurodeles; species Pleurodeles waltl. The sequence continues at coordinate 662,916,201 of NC_090447.1, forward strand.
GGGTTTCTGCCCCTCTAATTCACACAACATAATTTTATAGCATCAGACTAACGAAGATTTCACTTCCAGTACAAACTACTAAACCTATTGATATTGGTAGAGCACTGACTGGGAACAGTAAAAAGCGACTCAATGCACCCCACCTCTCTAGATCCTCATTCAATTGTGCATTAGATTCCGTTCACAAAATAAGCACTTTGTATGCTACAACCCATTTCTATACATCTCTATACCTCATATTCGACTGTGGTTAAATAGCCTGTAATCATTGTATAGCAATGTTGTGGTGGGCCAGCCCTTAGCCACAGGGGCACAAAAGTATGGCTCACTTTTCCCTGCAAGCAACAGATGCAGACCTAACATGTATTACCTATGGTTGCATTGAACATCTCGCACATTCAAACTTCCAGTTTCAATTAGCTTTCCTGCGAGAAACTTCACCCACTTTGTTAAACATTCACAGCGACTTTGATTTTGAAATTGACTCTGATTTTTGGATTGTTGAAACGATTTAGCCACTCTGTGTTCCGTATTCAAATATCATGCTCTCCAATATTATTGAAGCACAGTTACCATATAACTAACCTCACCTGACTCAGGATAATTAGCTAGCCCTGCAATTGCAAGAGCCTTGCAAAGTAACACGTTTATATACTGGATAATGGAGCAGCAGGCTGTTAAATTATTCTCGTAATCTTTGTAGCCTACTGAGGCTAAAGGAGGCAGAGAGCTGTTTATACACCACAGCCGTGCTTTTTAATGTTAAATTCAGTTAAAATGTTAATTCAGCGATGGTTCTAGCAGCTGCCAAAATGTTCGAAGCCTAAGCCAAAGCCTTCGCTAGTTTTGTTATCTTCTAAAAAAACGGTTAAATGAATTTCACCGCAAAAAATATATATGGTGTGTTCTTTTCATATTTTTGCTTCATATTTATTAAATTGGAACCCAAATTGGTTAAGGAATATTTATCTTTTCAAGAAACTATTTGCTTGTTGCTTCACTGTTGTACCTTCCCTTATTTTTGTCCACTATTTTCAATTTCAGTTCTGTCACAAACTTTGAACCCCTAATTTGCTTTTCTCTTTTTTGCTTTATTTTTCTTACTAAATGTTAATGTTGACTTCATGTGGCCATTGCAAGTTCATTATATATTTGTTACTTTGTTGTGGATGGACTTGTTATGCACAGCTACTTGCACTTCTTGTGACGTTTACCACGTTGTTCTCGACAATTTACCAATGGTGGTCAAATGTGATGTGTAGTGGTAAGTGGTAAGTGAATTGTAACATATATTAGGGGGGCTGAATGCCAAATTTTTAAAACCTTCTTCCCTCCCAAATTAAAAGTGGGATTCTCTAGTCGGATATTTGTATATGTGGGTGAAGGGGAATAGATATCAGGTAGGAGCAAATAAACAAGAAGTGGTTAGCCTAGATTCCCATACGTTTGGCATCTTAAAAGATATATGGATTATTTGGAAACAAAGGGGAGAAGAGTCGACCTAATGCATTCATGAGATCAGTCCCTTATAGGTGATATTCGGCAGTTTGAATTAAGTAACTATGGGGCATACCACATAAAGTGAGTACAGAAAGTGCAATTTAAAAAAAATGGTTTCTGCCAAAGCTTCGGGCTGGAAAGTATCTTAAATAGCTGAAGAACTAGACCAGAGTCATATTTTAAATCAGACAGTGGTAATTGTAATTTGTTACTAGAACTTTAAAGAAATGTTCTGGTTTTGTCAAGAAATGTTACAGCATTTTTTTTACCCTGCTCAAAAGAAATTTCAGGGCTCACCAGAACACTGAAATATATAACACAAAAAAAATAGTAACACATAAAGGCATAACACAGCACAACAAATAATACACAACAAACACTTTATTATATGAATACATATAAGGATATGTTCAATGTTTGTTACCTCCCTAGGGCACTTTTAAGGACTTTGGATTCTCACCCAAGAGGTGTTGGTATGCTTCATTCATCACTGAGCCCACTCTTTCCTATGACACTTTATCTACAGATAGTTTTTAGCAGAAATGCAAAGTGTATTTGTAGGAACATGAGTTTCTAGTTGTGAGGGATAAGAGTCTTTCACAAGTAATAAGTCATAAACTTCCCCTTCACGGGGAACACATTATTCCATTGTACTCTCTCAAAGTAGTGAAGCAGAGCAGTCCAGGGTCTACCTAGGAGAGGTGGTGTGGGCTGGTATCTCAGGTCGCTGGTATGCAACAAACACCACTCACCTTTAGCTTTGTTCAGTCAGTGCCTTTTCTTATCAAACAGAAAAGTACTATATTACACACACAGTACAAAATACTATGCATTAATTTACAAATAGTAACAATCAGGTAGATGCAAACATCTTTGGTGACAATTTCAGACCAGTTTACCTTCCCACCCAAACAACCGATGAACCACATTCACAGTTCCTCCCACCAATTCCTGATACAATACCCCAATATGAGGGGCTGTCAGTCTAAAAAATACAGGCCTTCAGGCTTTGTCAAGGTGTCAAAACGCAAGCCTATGGATAGTACCCACATTTAATACTATTCATTATACTGTAATACCTTACATTGCCCACCATCAACACTGTCAATTAAGCACTGTGTTTAATAACATGTGCCTAAGAGTCCTATCTGTATCAATACTATGCTGTTGCTGCAACTTTAAGACCAACCAACAAGGGTCCCTATACTCCAGAGCCTTTGCAAACAAGCACAAGCTCAAGGAGGACTCCTAACTAAAGTCAACTTCTCCCAGGGTTTCTGTGGGGCTGTTGCACTTCAGCAGCCCCCAAACACTGTATAAAAATGTTGGTGGTGCCCCTGTCCACACTCAGGGAATCAAACAGCAAATATTTAAATTGTAGAGCCTGTGATGGGGGTTTATGGGGCACTTCGAGGCTAGATGTAGTGCATATTTATGAGCGACTTCTACACCCTAAGACACCTTTGACTGGGCATTCTTACATCACTTTTTTCTATGTTGGCAGCATGGCCTGTGTTATTCTTTTATTTTATTATGTGGGTTGGGTGCCCCTGACCCTCTGAGAAGGGGCACACATCCTGCAGTCATAGTTAGGGGCAGAGGGGAGAGCATTTAAAGCGTCCATGGTCCCTGTCAGCTTACTTGCGCCCTGCTCAATTCCAATAGCCAGCATAAAGACAGCCGTTTCTCTTTCTCCTACCCATGATCCATGCAGGCAGGAAGTTGAGGCCTGGCATTTTGCCACATACTTGGGCATTGGGGCGAGAGAAGTTCAGGGCAGGATAGAGGGGAGAGGAGTTCAAGGCACAGTTTAATCTTTGGTCCCCGGACACTGGAGAAGCTGATCACAAACTGAAACTGAATAATGTGACAGTGCTAAATACTGACTACTACTGTCCCGAGGAAATGGGTTCCCCTAAGACAACTGTCATTGTGTCAGGCCCCAGGAGAAGGAATCCATGGAGCTGAAAAGTGGCTATGGGGATGGGGCCTCACCCACATCCCTTTCCATTCAAAATTAAGAAGGAAGGTCATGAGGACCTCTGCAGGAATATACTTTCGCCAAGGGATTTGAAAAAAATCAAAGTAGAGCGCTCAGTTTCATACTAATTTCCCAGGGAACCCGAGCTTCAGATACTCTCTAGCCTCATAGGGTTGATTTTCTTCATTTCAGAATTGGTTTGATCTTGGTGATGAGCTTCACTCACCAGAAGCATTTACTCCTTGCCTGCTAGACTCTAAAGATTACTTTTTGTTGGGAATTTTGATGCTTTCTTGAAAACATGTATTCTGCCTGGGCTGATGAAGCTTTGTCCTGCTTGGTGGGGGCTACACAGTCCTTCCATTTCCAACAAGCAGAACACACTCACTGCTGCACTCCCTATGTCCCCATTGTATCCTGGCTACTTGAGGGGCATGTGTTAGAGTAGCTGAAGGCCAGTCCACAGACATCCCAGGGGTACAATCCAGGGTCCCCCAGCATGTCCATTTCCCCAGCTGCTTCTAAGGGGTGTAATGAGGCCAGCACCACAGGTCCTCAAGGGGCCAATTCCTCTCCTGGGTGCCAGCTGGAGCAAAGGTCCTTCAGTCCATCTTCTCAGTGGGGTCAGATAGCTTCTCCTTCCAGGTGGGCTTTCTTTCACCTACTTCTCAAATGTCATTTGAGTGTGCAGGGGTGTTTAAGCGAGGGTGGTAGAGTTCTAGAACCTAGGCACCCTTGGCCAATCCTACAGTGCCACATCATCACTCTACCCGGACCCATCCTATTGAAAAAAACATCCATGTGAGTCTCAGTCTGCCTCTAACTGACATAGTTGCTTGAGCCCTTCCCACCACAACTTCAAATGGGGCCTACTCCAGTGTTGGACTACAGAGGTCTGGCCTTCCTGTTTCTGTGGGCTTGGCCTTGCCAAAGCCTGGTGCAGTGTGAAGAACTAACTAGCAGATATGCATTTCCTTCCTACGCCTTCCTTTCTCAGTAACTAGGTCAAGCACTGTGATTCTATGATGGATGACCTTTGATCCTCCTGCTGGCCAGAAGAGTAGTTACCTTGGCCCAGTACAGTGACTGAAGGCTTGGAATAGGATCGTCACTGAGCCAGAGAAATATGACAGTTCATAAACTGCCATATGCAGTACAGGTATCACAAATGTGACAGTGGATCTTGGTTGACATAGCACTTGTTGGACATGTTTACACTAAAAGTGATACCTGACAGTATATCTAGTTCCAAGTATGGCAATACCTTGTGGCGCAGATTTTGGCCTGTTAGAAATTTGGTCTCTAGTTGGCATAGGTATGCACCCAGTCCAAACAGGGACCACAAGTCTAGTCAGGATAAGTCAAATGCACACTTTAAATTATCCTGTGCACACCCTCTGGTACATTGGCATAGAGCAGACAGGCTTAACTTAAGAGGCAATGTGTTAAGTATTTGTGCAGCATACACAGTAACACAATTAAAACACCACAAAAAGACTCCACATAGGTTTAGAAAAATAGAGACTATGTTTTAGGGTAAAACAGGACTAAAACAACAAACATCCAATGAGTAAAAGTTGAGATATGTTTATTTAAAGATTAAATGTAAAATAATGCTTAGATGTCACTAGCGGTCAAAAGATTCCTTGAGTTAATGCACAAAGTGCAGCTGTCATCCACCTTAGACGTGCAAATCCAAAGTTCGGGCTGACCATCTGGCTGGCTACAGAACCCACGCATGATCCCCTGAAACAGTACCTTTCATGGAGCAGAGTGTCAACATTGAGGGCACAATGCGTCTGGATTTTCCACGCAGTTGGGTCACTGCATCATCATTGTGCTCCACTGAAGTGAATGTGTGTCATCATAGAGTCGGGCAGAGCGTTGTTGTTGGGCCACGCTGGCTGTGAATCAGCTGTCCCCAAGCAGCCTTGGCGTTGAAGGAGGGATGCACCGATTATTCTCATGCATTCAAGGCAATGTGTCATTTTTTGCCAAAATCAGCTGCAGAACCCACTTCTGATGCCCCGGAATGGAAAGGGGACACCTCAGGCACTGGTAGGACTCACAGATGGCAGAGTCCAGCAGCATCTGGAGGGTTCTAGGTAGTCTTTGATTGCCGTGAGACTGCACGAACAGGGAGCAAGCCAACAAGCCCCTGGAGAATCTTAGGTTCAAGGATAGAGAGAACAAGGCCAGTCCTTCTCACTGCAGACAAGAAGCAGCAGGAAGCAGGCCAACACAGCAAAGCAAGCAGCAAAGTCGAAATCCCTCCTACAGCACAGCACACAACAAGCAGTAGGCCAACACACTAATGCAGTTGCAGAGTAACTGTCCTGCTTCCTGGCAGAATGTCCTTGTGTTAGAAATGGGGTTTCTGGTTGGCTAGGGTATGCACCTCAGCCAGGCAGAACTTACCCACTCTAGTCAGGGCAAGGTAGTTACACGTCCAAGATAACCCCTGCTCACCCCCTTGGTAGCTTGGCACGAGCAGTCAGGCTTAACCCAGAGTCAATGTGTAAAGCACTTGCACAACACACACAGCACATGTGACGCAATATCCCCACCACAAAGGAAACACAACACCAGATTATATGAAAATATACTGTATTGTACACAAGGCAATTATCAGACCAAACATCACATATCAGTACTATCCTGCTACCTTAGCAGTTGTCAGAACGTTACACATTAGTTACTCTGCAACCTAGCAGTAGTCACACATAACACACAGGTTACTCAGTATTCTGCAACATAAGCAGTAGTCAGGAAACACGTTATCACATTAGAACACTTGTCATAAGAATATCATAAAACGCCCATAGTAGGAACATTAGAAAAAATATGGCAAGTTAGGGAAACATATTAGCAGGTCATGCCCATAAAAGGAACATTTGCATATGCCTATGAAACACCATCAAAAACAGGTAGGCAACATATAAATCAGACGAAGTCTCTAGTAAGAACTTATGTTCTATATATTGTTCCTTTAACAGTACCTGGCTTGATGAAGGCACCTCCAGTGCCTCGAAGATGAACAATGGGGCCCCCGGTGCTCCTATGCGCAAAATGGGGGCCTCTGACATCCTTTTGAGGAGAAGAGGGCGGCACGCACCTCCTCTAGACCATTGACGGGCCCCTCCGGGGACCGTGATTACTGGGGGCCATCCAGGAAGCGCTTTTCAAAGCGCTAAGTCCATACTTATAGCCCGGGTTGCGGCGGTGATTCCAGCATGAAACAGGTGCCTTGAAGTTCCTGAGGGCACAGAAGAGCGCTCTCTCAGCACAAAGGGGATATCAAGGCAGCACTCCTCGTGCAGGGAAAAGTTACAGGGGTCAGGGGCCACGGCACCCTGCCCCTGGGAACAATGAAGCAGGAAGGAGCACTAGGCTGGTGGGTCCAGCTACAGGCCAGCACAAGGGGTGCAGATGATGGCAGTTCCTCCTAGTGACCAGGCAGGTCACAGGTTAGCACAGCAACAGCAGTTCAAGGTGGTTTCCTGGTGAGTCCATTCAGCAGCATCTTGTGTCCAGGTTACATTTTCAAGAGTGTTCAAATTGTGGGGAAAATTCCCCTGCACTTATAGTCAGTTCTTACAGTGTTTTACAATGGTAGGGAGAGGAGGTTCCAGCCAGTTACAACTGGTTCTGGGAGTGCCCTCTCTCTCCTTTCAGCACAGGCTCCAAACTTCAGTGGGGGGTTAACGACCCTATTGTGTGAGGCCATGGCACAGTCTTTACAGATGCAAGTGTGCCCCGCCTCTCCCTTCTCTCAGCCCAGGAAGACTATTCAGTATACAAATGCACCTCTGTGACACCTCCACCCTCCCTGGGTACAGGCTGTCTGAAAAGTATGCACAAAGCCCCAACTGTCACTCTGCCCAGACGTGGATTGGAGTCAAGCTGCAAAACACCAGAGTCATAAGTACAGATAATTGCGCACTTTCTAGAAGTGGCATTTCTGTGATAGGAATAAAAAATACACCCACACCAGTAAGCAGTATTTATTATCCCCATCACAACCATACCAAACACGCCTACGCTACCCCTCATAAATCAGACAATACCCTTTACACATAAGGCAGGGCATTTCTAATGCACTCCTATGAGAAGGCAGCACTCACAGCAGTGAGACGCCAAGTTAGGCTGTTTGTCACTACCAGGACAGGCCATGCAATATGGCACATGTCCTGCCTTTCTACGTACATGGCACCCTGCCCATAGGGCTAGCTACGGCGTACCTTAGGGGTGACTTACATGTAGTAAAAGGGGAGTTCTGGGCCTGGCAAGTAAATTTAGATGCCAGGTTCCTGTGGCAGAAAACTGCACACACAGGCCCTGCGCTCGCAGGCCTGAGACAGGTTTGAAAGTCTACTTCAGTGGGTGGCGCAAGCAGCGCTGCAGGCCCACAAGTAGTATTTAATTTACAGGCCCTGTGTATAGAGATACCACTGTACAAGGGACTTATAGGTAAATTAAATATACCAATTAGGTATAAGCCAATCATACCAACTTTAGATGGGAGAGCACCTGCACTTTAGCACTGGTCAGCAGTGATAAAGTGCTCAGAGTCCTAGAGCCAACAGCGAGAGTTCAGAAATACCAGGAGGAAGGAGGCAAAAAGACTGGGGATGACCCTGCATAAGGCAAAAAGTCCAACACCTTGGTTCCAGAATTGTTCTGATTTGGTGGGGTTTTGAGTCCAGTATTTATATCCAAATGTGCCTTTGAAGTGGAGGAGACTTCAAAGAGACCTTTGAAGATCACAAGGCCCCTGCTCTTCCTATCCAGGCTCCAGACACTCAACAGGGGGTTGTGCAGCCCTTTGTGTGGGGAGAGGCATATCGCTATTCAGGTGTGAGGCGTTGCTAAGCTCCATCTCCCCATCAAGCTAACTAATGGCCCATCAGCCTGGTGAAGGGCCATCAGGATGCAAATATCACACCTCAGCTCCCTTTGTGTTTGACTATCTGGGGTGAATGCACAAAGTCCAGCTATCACCCACCTCAGACATGTATTCAGAGACAGGCAGAAGGATTTCACCACCTAGACATGTTAAGCTTAAAAGTACATGTCCAACCCTTTAAATACACTGCACCCTGCCATTGGGGCAAACCAGGGCTTAGTTTTCGGCCTACTTTAGGGGTGACATATGTAATATCAAGGAAGGTTTGTGCTTGGGAAGGGCCTGCTTTAGGGGTGACTCATATGTACTATCAAGGAAGGTTTGTGCTTGGCATGTGCACCCACTGGCACATGACAGTTTAAAACTGCACACACAGGCACTGCAGGCAGGCCTGGGACATGTTGAAAGCTCTACTGTGGTGCGTGGCACAATAAGTGCTGCAGGCTCACTAGTAGCATTTAATTTACACATATACACATATACACATAAAGTGCATTTTACAAGGGACTAGATAGGTCTCAATATATAGCTCTAATATACAGTATTTTGTTTTCTGATATATATTTCTTACCCTAAAAAGGCATTCTGAAAATGAATACCTATCCACATTATTGTGCTCTTTCTGGAGAAATACATCTCTTTATGGGGAATAACACTTTCCAGTGAGACTCCTTTGATGAATCTTGATTTTACTTCAACTGATTGTCACAGACTTGTGCAAATATGCACAGCAATAATGTTTCATTCATGAAAAACGGTAGGCTCAAATTCTCCCAGCAAACTGTGGTAGGGTAGCAGAGCAGCATAACGTTGCACCACAGAATCTGGGCCTTCTACATGCTTGGATATTCCTTGTTTACCTGCTGGATGTGTAGTCACTTTCATAAGAAAGCAGATAGCAGTCTCTCTAATGGACAATTCAGAAGTTCTAACCATTTAGAATCTTTAATTTCCTTCTTTACAAATAGGAAAATCTTTACAATGAAGTTGTATTCATGCTTGTCGTAAGTTCATAATCATAGCACCAAGGACAGCTGTGTGATACCCAGCTGTCTTTCAGGTAAGATATAGCATCCTCTCCTGCAGTGCTACCATATTTTTTGAGGTTATGAGTGATATAGGAAATTACAATCTTTGGTGCAATTTCCCCACACTTTTTGCCCCATCTGTTTTGCTGGACTTTGAACACTGTGCTCTTTACTACTACTAAACAGGACTAAAGTGCCTATGATCCCCGTTTAAATTGGCTTATCCCTAATTGACATTTTTAACTTGTCCACAGGTCCCTAGAATATGGTATTAAGTGCACCCTGGGCCTACAAATTAAATGCCACATGTGGACTGCTGTACCTTGTGAGTCACTCACAGGGTCAACCTGAAAAATATGGCACCAAGCCTACCTTCTGTACCCTGACTGCAGGAATCTAAAATCCTGCTGTCAGACCCTTTCTATCGGAAGGAAAAATCTGATTGAAAATATTATTAAGACACCCCTAAGTACAATTGTGTGACCATTAGTTAAGGTGCCTGATATTTAAAAGTACAACATGTGCAAAATTAAAGTTGGCATCTTCATCACATGACTAGCCACCAAAAGATATATTTTACTGGCAAGGCTGCAGCTAGACCTAAAGGATGTCAAAATATAGATTATAAACTTTAATCTTTAAGTTTTGACACAAAACAGATAAAATACACACTCAAAGTCTATTTGTTAAAAATTCAGTTCATTGGTGAAGTTAGATTTTTTAAAATATTTGCGGAAAGTAACTTATAGAATATTATGTTTTTCCTGCCTGAAACTGATGGAGGTCAATTTGCATTAGCCTGCCAGAAGCTGCCTATGCAGTGCTTGATATTTAGGTGGTGTTAAACTGCTTCCAGAACAGACCAGTAGTTTAGGCCTGGTGACAGGAGGGGCTAGATGTGGGGCATGTGATTCCTATCAGCTCAGTAAGGACAGCTGGGGTGAGCCTGGAAACTTCACTAACTTGAAAGGGACAGAGGTGAAGCCTGTCTATTCATAATTTAGTGTTTGAGAAGACCTGATAACGGGAACTCCTGTGCGACCATGGCCTACGATAGCCAGACTGATTCAGAACCCGGTGGGAGGGAAGCCCTCCCTTTGAACCATTTTGAACCCGGCACAGTAAAGCAGACTACTGAATTCCCTGACCATGTCTCCAGACGGACAAAAGGGCACTGCACAAATGAAGAAAGGTTCAGCCATCTTGGATTTTAGGAGTAAGGTGCACTTTGGGATTGTTTGCCGTAGGGCAAACAGAATCTGCTGATAGAGTGGGAAGAGTTATCTCTGGGAGCTTTTACACCATTGCTTAGGAAAGGACAAAGACTCACCTCGACCCACTGGCTAGTACAAACCATAAATGTGACACCCCAACAAACCCTCCTCAGACACTTTCTAGACTACCAGAAAATCAGAAGAGGGTTGGGTCCTGCTTGCTCTAACTTGAAAGGCGCTCTGAAGGATTGGATCTGCTCCCTCTTGTGCTCAGGACAAAGAAGTGAACTCCATGGGTCGACGGGCTAATCGCCTTTGTGGCTACAGTGACCCAAGATGCTGAAGCACTGCTTTTTCATAGATTCACTGGACCTTGCTTGAGGCCTTTGGTGTACAACCTCTAAAGTCCTGAGAACCTCCCCTGAACTCTGGAATTCTTAGGTGCAGCACTGAGGAAAAAGAGATTCGCCCTAGCAAAGTTTTGGAACATGACAAAATTCTGACTGGGACCAACCACCAAAGTCAATCCAGTGAAGGTGCAACTTTGCAGCTCGGAAGAAATATACTTTTCCCACTTTTAGCCTTTCTGCAGTAGTAAATCCCTTTCAGGGGCCCCTCAATAAGAAGTTATCTGGCCTTTTGGTCAATTGTGGGATATAGTTTGCTGCCTTACTGGAAGGAAAATGCTTCTATTTAATTCCCCATGACAAAATCTTGAAATGCTGAAGGCGTGAAAACTATCTGGAAGATTGTTGGATCTCAGCAAGCAGGAAATTCAAGTTTCGCCCATTTTCAGTTTTTCCTGCCTCAACAGGATCTTGTAGAATTGCTATATCACTTTGCATCATCTTCGCAGAGGTGTTGTTTGGGGTGTTACCATGCAAAACCTATGGACTCTGACACATTCCCAGATTTACAAATCTGGGAATGCATCAGATTCCTATGGCATCTCAGGGTGGCGTAAGAGTGATGCAACAGGGAGAAATATATTTTTTCGGCCCTTTTTTTATCTTTCTATGTGTGCTGCAGAAAGAGGAAAACACATCTTGTGATTGTTTTTGTGCAGGAAGGTGTGCCTTCCTGCACAAAACAATCAATCATCCCCACAATGCATTCACACTTGCACCATCGTGCAAAGGTGCCTGCATTGATGCATAGCATCAATTTGTGAGCCAGTCCAGGGGGGAGGACACCAGGTGCCGTATCTTGTAGATATGGCACATTTCCGCCCTTTCCTGGAGACGTAGGGTGGCGCAGCATAGCACTTGCTGTTCCACCCTGCTCAACGGGCCTTGTAATTGAGGCCCTTAGTGCTTAGTGTCACGTTTTAAGTAAAGTTCAACAACTTCATGAAGTTTCTGAAATTGGTAAGATTTTTAGAGAACACACAGCCTATAGTGTACAAATATCATGAAAATAAGCATACTGACAGCCAGCAACCCCCACATTTGACTTTGCTACCCAGCACTTTACACATGTTGCCAAAGTCATTTACCATCTCAGTAGCCATACCTAACATTTGTCAGGTAAACTATGAATTTCCTTGGAGGTTGTAGTTTGTGATGGATATTACAAATTATAAGAAATAACTGACAAACAGCTTACAAAAGGTTAGAAATGTACACTTCATATGTCTCTTTCTATGCATGGAGTTCATATCTGTCTTACTACATTAAGTATTGTCAGCAATATTTTCCAGGGTACATCACATTTATTACTTCCCCTGTAAAATAAACAACCACTACCTCATTTATCTACATGAAGCCCAAAGATGAATGTTCACGCAGAAAGAACACATAAACACATTTGACATGCACCTAGAATCATACAGATTTATGACCGCTTCCCAATTTTTGATAGTAAAAGTGTAAATTAGCTATGGTGAAGACCTGAAGATGTTTAGAATAAATAGAAAAGGAAAAAGTTGACTATGCACAGTATTTGATGTTTGGGAGAATCAATTTCGTTCACTTGAGTAAAGCAAGAACCTGGAAGGATACTACACCACATAATTGAGCATAGTGGGGGAATTTTGATGCAGATGTGTAAAATTGGGGATATTTTGACAACCACAAAGTGATGAGAATCTGGAGCTGGATCCGTGGTATAATATAAATCATTACGCTCATCCACGTTCCTCCCTATTTTTCAAACATTGTAGATATGCTCACTACAGTTATTGGTGTTTTCTCAAAACCTTTTTCAACATTTTTGAGTGAGTTTGAGTCTAATTTCAAGTGTATTGCTTCAGATTCATGCCAGTTTAACAATACCCTTCAACCTTGTTCTCTTCATGTACATCCCTAGTTTATTCCTACTACCTGTCTTCTAGTGAAGTTTTGGGGCTTTCACTACTGAAGAATGTTTAACATTGTCACAAAAAATTGTTGGTCACTTTTTAAACGCAATGACCTATTTATATGCACAACACTAGGAAAACGCTCAGAATCTACATGCTTGGATCGTCTCATCTCGTTATTTATTGCAGTAAGAAATTCAGCTCCCCAACATGTGTACTCTGTGTATTGAGGATGAAGCGCAAACATAAAAAACAACATTCCAAATTGAAGAAAAGCAATACGTTGATATGTTTTGTCAATCATCTCCACTCATTTAAGATAGCAGACATATTTATAATGTTTGCACGTTTTGCGTGTCAGTAGTAACAGGTATGTGTTCCATTGGTTAAAGAAATTATAGCACGTTACAGAATTTCAGGCAACCATGGCAGGATCCCATAGGTAGGTTGTTTAAGTACCTCCCTTAATTTCACATTTATTGTTTGACAATATTTCACAATACTGTCTCTCATTTGGGTCTTTTCTTTAGTTTTATTAGCAATTGCCAGTCCACAAAATGTCAAGCTCGTTATTTCTTACCCTCTTCAGCACTGTTTACATTACCCTTCTTTATCAACCTTGATAGGCTTTTTTTCTAAAATATAATCCGATAATTATAACTCTTTACAGAATCGTCTTTTCCCATGGTAGCGCATTTCTTAGAATAATTGAAGGTCTTCTAGTAAAACCATCAAAGTTGTCATTTAATTCTGCCACTATAAGATTTATTTGAAAGATAAACAACATAATTAAACAGGTAACTCCAGAGAAAATGTTTCTCAAATCTGGCGACAATAAAGTTCAAGTTAACCTTCCTTGTGTTTTTTTCTGATTGGAAAAGTGTTCCCTAGTAATAAACACGGATGGCGTTGAGACCTATAGAGGAACAGCTGCTGTATGGAGTTAACATATGTTTCATGCATTAATAAAGTTTACACATGTTTTAAAAGCTTTTCCTAAAAATCTCTTCAAAGCCAACAGTACACGAAAGATTACATTTTTATAAGGATTATTATTATTGTATATCTATGTTTCGTTTTGCCCAAATTTTGTTTCCAGCTGTTTGTAACATTGTAAAGCCTAGGAAACGAAAAGGACCCTGTAGTTCAGGGATGTTACTAAGCATTGCATAATCAATGGCTATTTTTTAAACTTTCTTGTAACTTTTCTATCACCTGCAATCTACTTGTGTCTGTTGCTTCAATACAATTTTTATGACTGTGTCTACCACTATATCTATGAAAAATGTTTTTTCTTACACTTGAGTAGTGTGATGAATTCCATCTTTGCAGACATTTTACCTGATTTTTCTTATCTTTCTGTGCTTCTGTGCTTTCCACTTCTCCAGTGTTCCGATATCTGCTGACAAGAGCTCTGGCCTATTTACTTTGCTAAAATGTTATAATCTTTCACTTTGAATAAAGGCCTTGCTACTCTGGAACTGAACTGAACTCAGGGTTAACTTTGAAGGAGTAAACTTATGATACTTAAAACATATATTAAGGCCCAGATTTAGAGTTTGGTGGACGGGTTACTCCATCACAAATGTGACAGATATCCCGTCAGCCATCTTACAATGTACATTGAATGTAATGGAATTAAAATAGGGCAGACGGGATATCTGTCAAGTTTGTGACGGAGTAACCCCATCTGCCAAACTCTTACCCAGGCCTTAAGTGCGGAGCTTTTGCTTCAAACAAACCGATTACATATGTGAGGGTTATGTTAGTATAAAGTAAGATGATTCTCCAGTAACCAGAAGTGTCTAATTGTATCACATAACCTAGCCATGGTACATAATGACAGGATGTTGCATCTTCGATATATGCCACAATGTATTAACTTGAAAATTTAGAATCAAGTAGAATGAAATCAAGAAACATGTTTTCAACATTTCTCTAAATTAGGATATTTCAACTTAGCATATTGGGCATTTGCGCATAAAGTGTCTTAATTTTGTCCTTTGTGACTGCACAACTGCAGTCCATGTCTGAAGGTATAAAACATTGCCCTCCCTAATCAAGGTAGAGACTTGCCATTTGATTGAAAAAACATTCAAGCAGTCAGATTTGAAAATCTGGGGGCATATTTACAAAAAAAGTGGAGAAGGGCAGCACAATAAAGGCCTTGCCACTCTGGAACTGAACTGACCTCAGGTTTAACAGGAGTAAACTTATGATTCTTAAAACATTATACATTAAGAGCCTGATTAAGAGTTCGGCAGACAGATTACTGTGTCACAAACATGACACCAATTGGAAAGAGCAGAAATGCACTGTATTTACAATATATACAGTGCATTTCTGTCCTCTCCCCCTGAGCAGGCACCCTTTTGGTCGTCTAGCACCAAAGCGGGCACACATGCACTTTGCGCTGTTGGAGCGTAAAAAAAAGTGACTCACGGGTAGTGCATGGGGCTTGTAAATGTGTCCCCTGAAATCAAAGTAACAATTTTTTTTTATTGCTTTCAGTTCTCAAATTGTGATGGATGATAAATGCTTTTCCAGCTATTATATATGACCATTGCAACTAATATTTCTTGGATGGAAAGTAATCCTTTAAGCACATTCATATTTCCTTGGCCAGCAGTTTTCTTCAGCTCATACTTCAAAAGGATTATACAGTATTGCCATGTGATGTTCTCTTGGATACTCTATCAGTAGAGGTACCAGAAGATGCTAGAAATTTCTTTGTAGTTCAGAAGGGAAGGTTTAGTTGAGGTATTGTGGAGATGCCTTGCTGCCTTAAAAAGTAAGAATTCTAGGTTCTGTTTCCTGCTGTAAACCACTCTCCTTAGGGCAGAACATACATCAATCCTTTGGTAGAGTGGGAGTGTGTTCTAAGAGATTTTGTATAGGCTTGGTACAGGAGTAATTCCAATGACAAGCTAATTCAGCTTTTAATGAACATTGGTGCCTACTGAATCCTGCCTGCTACAGAAAGAACGCTGAAAGATCTACCCTAGCATCTGGTTGAATTTATTTCCTCCACGTCTTTCTTTAAAAACTAATAAGTCAGCTACCTCAGCAAGTATACATGTGCATTTGGAACTTTGCCAGATGCATGCCTTGCATGTCTTCTTTAAGTGTTTGACTACTAAGAGTTGAGAAAAACCCTGTGCCAAATGAATTTGTTAAACAGGTCAGAGAAATCCCAATTAGATGTTGTTCTAGTGAGAAACCTATTGAACGTTATAAGACAAACATTACGGCTCTTCTCAATAGCAGCAAGTTCAGTACAACACATCAATAATTGCGTAAACCATGTTACCTTGAATAACTGTAGTCTTTTTTCCAAAGGATAGGATCTGTTTATGTTGGTCACATACTCCTGACCAACTAACAGCCTAATCAGCCAGCTGAATAGTATCACCCCACACTCAGCACTTAAATAGTCACACAATATGTTCAGTGAAGTCTCCTACAAAGCTAATATGAATTAGAGAATTATTTAGTGTATATAGTCTGTGGCTTTATATGTTTCATTGTTTTGAACTCTATAAATATCTTTAGTCCTGAATCGGGAATCTTTGACAAACACCAATCACTGTATTATATCTATCTAGCAGCATTGATTGTTTTGTTAGAGTTCACTTAATTTCGGATCTGAATTGTTCTTTCAAATTGTAGTAAACAAGCCTATATTGAGGGTAGGGCAGTGGCAGTCTACGTTTCTCTTTGCTACTGATTTTAATCAAGCAACATGTACATTTATTTTCAACAGGTCGCTATTTCTTTTTGTGTAACGTTTGAATTCTTGGCCAATGTTCTCCATGTTTATCTAATTTCTAGTAATATTTGTTTCCTCTTTTTTTTTACTCAAATGTAATATGGATGTACAACATATTTATTTCTTAAGTGAAATATTATTTGTCTTGTTTCCTATGCATAGCACCTAACACAGTTTTTCTGAATATTGTCTTGCTGTTCATGCCAAGAACTAAGGGTGAGCCAAAGATCTACATAGTGAAACTTGATGGGCTCTGGGATGCTTCTGTTTGGGCAGCATGGGAGCAAAGAGACAGCTTAAAACAAAACTGTGAATTATCTCCCACATTTTTTTTAAACTGACATTCCCAGACTTCACATCTACCTTTCTCACTTACACCTCCACTGTGCCATGTCCAAGTAAAATTATTATATTTTATTTTACTTTTGCCTAAACCCTCTTTCACAATTCTGCAGGGTGCATGTGTATTTTAAAAAGTGTCTCTCGTTACCTTTGACTTTGAGTCCCCTGAAAATGTGGCAATATGTCATTAGATTATTTAGATAGTTGATTTCTTTATTGAAGTTTAGATTTGTGACTGGACCAATGGTTCTTTAGAAGGAGCACAGCATTAACTAATCGATGACTGTATAATCCTTTTATTGTTTCTATTAAGTACTACAATTCAAGGCATCATTCTATCTTCTACCTTAAATGACATTTTACATTTTTGTGAACTTAAAAGCTACATGAGATGGTCACTCAACATTTCTCTTTCATGCTATCATGCAGAGATCCTCACTAATCACAATATATTTGTCACTCATTGTTCTCATGAACACGTTTCCAAATTTCCATTACCTTTCAGCAGATCATGGCTGACAAACCTGTGAGCTCTCATCAAGTTAAGAGTTGAAAGTATTTCACGGATTAAACAGGAAACAAGCAAAACTATTCCCAAGACTATTTATTGTCACCATCTAAATTGGTTTTCTTTAATCTCGCTGAACACATGCTATTCATAGACAACAAGGCTTGTTATTTAACGCACTCTTTATCTCCTCAGTCACCTAAATTACATGCACAATGCTTCTTTGCTGTTTAATATTTTAAATTGAGAAGAAGTCCATCTGCCTCATTGGGACCCATCAAAATTCTTTACTTCACTGTTCCCTTGATTTTGACCTCCAACAAAGAGTGAGAAATGTGCCGCTAAACTTGGTCACTATTTGGTTTTGTAAAGAGCGATTGCAGCTTCATCCCAGCTACACTCAGGTGGTCATTCTGAGTTTGGGGGTCATCACTGAAGACCGCTGTGCAAGAGGCTGCCAGGAGACTGCCAGTGATGGCGGAGTGAAGACCACCGTATTACACAACAGCACCCAAAATACACCCAAAGATCGACACAGTCGGCCGAAACAACGGCGTGAAGGAGGCGGCTGCACCACCAGCACCACCACTCCTAGAATATCCTGCCCGCCAAATAACGATTCACAAATCAGCACCATGGACCCAACATGACGGAAATCCATTGGCAGTCAGAACCGCTGGTGGGAAAAAAGGCACCACCACCAGAACACTGCACCACATTGGCAATACCATTACCCAACACCACTTGAGACACATACACACACCTGTCCACAGCACTACAAAACACTCCCTCCATAAATACCCAGAACCCTTTGCAACCAGAAACTCTGACGGAGCGAGGCAAGAGCACACTGAAAGGAGGCACTGCACCTAGAGAGCACAGACACAATCGCACGAAACACACATCAGACAACACACCCCTGCACACAAACACCACAAAGCACACACACATATCACTACACAAACTCACATCCACAAACAGCAAATCTAGAATCCCTGCACAACAAACACTCCCACCCACAACACAACCATCATGGCACCACCAAAAAACCCACGATTCACAGAAAAGGAGCTCAGTGTAATGGTTGAGGAAATCCTCAGAGTGGAGCTGCAACTGTTTGGAGCACAGGTCCAGCAGACATCCCTAGCCCGGAAGAATGACCTATGGCAGAGGACAGTCATCAGGGTGAATGCAGTGGGGAACCATCCACACACAAGGGAGGACATTAGGAAGTGGTGAAACGACCTGAGGGGGAAGGTACGGGCCATGGCTTCCAGGCACCAAATCGCTTTAATGAGGACAGGTGGTGAGCCCCAACCGGACCCCACAGAAATGTCATTGTGGGAGTGTAGGAGGCTGGACTGGCTTGTAGTGAGTACCAAGGGGTACTTGCACCTTGCACCAGGCCCAGTTATCCCTTATTAGTGTATAGGGTGTCTAGCAGCTTAGGCTGATAGATAATGGTAGCTTAGCAGAGCAGCTTAGGCTGAACTAGGAGACGTGTGAAGCTACTACAGTACCACTTAGTGTCATATGCACAATATCATAAGAAAACACAATACACAGTTATACTAAAAATAAAGGTACTTTATTTTTATGACAATATGCCAAAGTATCTTAGAGTGTACCCTCAGTGAGAGGATAGGAAATATACACAAGATATATATACACAATAGCAAAAATACGCAGTATAGTCTTAGAAAACGTTGCAAACAATGTATAGTTACAATAGGATGCAATGGGGAAACATAGGGATAGGGGCAACACAAATCATATACTCCAAAAGTGGAATGCGAACCACGAATGGACCCCAAACCTATGTGACCTTGTAGAGGGTCGCTGGGACTATTAGAAAATAGTGAGAGTTAGAAAAATAACCCTCCCCAAGACCCTGAAAAGTGAGTGCAAAGTGCACTAAAGTTCCCCTGTGGAACAAGGGGACCAAGTCCAAAAGTCACAAGCAAGTCGGAGATGGGCATATGCCCAGGAAATGCCAGCTGCGGGTGCAAAGAAACTTCTACTGGACAGAAGAAGCTGCGGTTTCTGCAGGAACGAAAAGGGCTAGAGACTTCCCCTTTGGTGGACGGATCCCTCTCGCCGTGGAGAGTTGTGCAGAAGTGTTTTCCCGCCGAAAGAACGCCAACAAGCCTTGCTAGCTGCAAATCGTGCGGTTAGCGTTTTTGGACGCTGCTGTGGCCCAGGAGGGACCAGGAGGTCGCAAATTGGACCAGGAGAGAGAGGGGACATCGAGCAAGACAAGGAGCCCTCTCAGTAGCAGGTAGCACCTGGAGAAGTGCCAGAAACAGGCACTACGAGGATGCGTGAAACGGTGCTCACCCGAAGTCGCACAAAGGAGTCCCACGTCGCCGGAGACCAACTTAGAAAGTCGTGCAATGCAGGTTAGAGTGCCGTGGACCCAGGCTTGGCTGTGCACAAAGGATTTCCGCGGGAAGTGCACAGGGGCCGGAGTAGCTGCAAAAGTCGCGGTTCCCAGCAATGCAGCCCAGTGAGGTGAGGCAAGGACTTACCTCCACCAAACTTGGACTGAAGAGTCACTGGACTGTGGGGGTCACTTGGACAGAGTCGCTGGATTCGAGGGACCTCGCTCGTTGTGCTGAGAGGAGACCCAAGGGACCGGTAATGCAGCTTTTTGGTGCCTGCGGTTGCAGGGGGAAGATTCCGTCGACCCACAGGAGATTTCTTCGGAGCTTCTGGTGCAGAGAGGAGGCAGACTACCCCCACAGCATGCACAAGCAGGAAAACAGTCGAGAAGGCGGCAGGATCAGCGTTACAGAGTTGCAGTAGTCGTCTTTGCTACTATGTTGCAGGTTTGCAGGCTTCCAGCGCGGTCAGCAGTCGATTCCTTGGCAGAAGGTGAAGAGAGAGATGCAGAGGAACTCGGATGAGCTCTTGCATTCGTTATCTAAAGTTTCCCCAGAGACAGAGACCCTAAATAGCCAGAAAAGAGGGTTTGGCTACCTAGGAGAGAGGATAGGCTACTAACACCTGAAGGAGCCTATCAGAAGGAGTCTCTGACGTCACCTGGTGGCACTGGCCACTCAGAGCAGTCCAGTGTGCCAGCAGCACCTCTGTTTCCAAGATGGCAGAGGTCTGGAGCACACTGGAGGAGCTCTGGACACCTCCCAGGGGAGGTGCAGGTCAGGGGAGTGGTCACTCCCCTTTCCTTTGTCCTGTTTCGCGCCAGAGCAGGGCTAAGGGGTCCCCTGAACCGGTGTAGACTGGCTTATGCAGAATTGGGGACATCTGTGCCCAAAAAAGCATTTCCAGAGGCTGGGGGAGGCTACTCCTCCCCTGCCTTCACACCATTTTCCAAAGGGAGAGGGTGTAACACCCTCTCTCAGAGGAAGTCCTTTGTTCTGCCATCCTGGGCCAGGCCTGGCTGGACCCCAGGAGGGCAGATGCCTGTCTGAGGGGTTGGCAGCAGCAGCAGCTGCAGTGAAACCAAAGGAAGGGCAGTTTGGCAGTACCAGGGTCTGTGCTACAGACCACTGGGATCATGGGATTGTGCCAACTATGCCAGGATGGCATAGAGGGGGCAATTCCATGATCATAGACATGTTACATGGCCATATTCGGAGTTACCATGGTGAAGCTACATATAGGTAGTGACCTATATGTAGTGCACACGTGTAATGGTGTCCCCGCACTCACAAAGTTCAGGGAATTGGCTCTGAACAATGTGGGGGCACCCTGGCTAGTGCCAGGGTGCCCTCACACTAAGTAACTTTGCACCTAACCTTTACCAGGTAAAGGTTAGACATATAGGTGACTTATAAGTTACTTAAGTGCAGTGTAAAATGGCTGTGAAATAACGTGGACGTTATTTCACTCAGGCTGCAGTGGCAGGCCTGTGTAAGAATTGTCAGAGCTCCCTATGGGTGGCAAAAGAAATGCTGCAGCCCATAGGGATCTCCTGGAACCCCAATACCCTGGGTACCTCAGTACCATATACTAGGGAATTATAAGGGTGTTCCAGTAAGCCAATGTAAATTGGTAAAAATGGTCACTAGCCTGTTAGTGACAATTTGGAAAGAAATGAGAGAGCATAACCACTGAGGTTCTGATTAGCAGAGCCTCAGTGAGACAGTTAGTCACTACACAGGTAACACATTCAGGCACACTTATGAGCACTGGGGCCCTGGGTTACCAGAGTCCCAGTGACACATACAACTAAAACAACATATATACAGTGAAAAATGGGGGTAACATACCAGGCAAGATGGTACTTTCCTACAGGGAGGAGAAGGTCCTGGCCATACTACATCCAGAAGGGCTGACAGGAATACCTACTGGGCTGGACACTGGTAAGTCTACTGTACTCCCCGGCCAACATGTCCCCATGCACAGCATATACCTCCACCACCCTTTCACCCCCTCACACCATCCAAACGTGCACAAACCCACCATGGACCCAATACCCACCCTTGCATGCCACAGCACCCTTCTCAACCCATTCCCTCAGAGGCCCATCTAGTGCATGGATACCCCACACTGCAGCAAGTACCACATCTACCACAATGCAACATTCCCTACCCTTGCATGACTGCTAAATCCACATCACATTACTGCAATTACACCTTAAACCATGTCACTCCTCATCACCAATAAGTATTAGGAATGCACATCAGTACATGGCAATGACAGCAGCAAGGCAAACTTGAACTATCCTCCAAAATAGGCCCATTTTAACATTCCTCTGATGGGAACGCAAGCACTGGACTGCTAACTGTCAATGCCACTTCTGCCCTTCAAATCCAGTCAATGATGGCATACAGCCATGTGTGACACTGCTACAATCCCATCATCTGACACAATAACTCTCATTACACAGGTCTCCCAGTACTGCCACACAGCAGCGGAGTCCAGTAACAGAAAGCCCCAGCCTGGAAGCAGGTCCAATAGGGAAGGACTCCCCTGGAAGTATATATATGGATGATGAACCTGGCCCATCAGGCATGAGTGGTCAGCCCACCACACCCAGCATCACCCTGCCCACAACTAAAACCACCTCCCCTGTGGCAGCCAATGTACAGCAGGGTCCACCTTTCCATACCTGTGTCACATGGTCACATCAAACAATAGTGTGCCCCACAGGACAAGGGCAGGGGTCAACAGTGCAAACCCAAGACAATGACGGTCCTGGTGTCAGTGGGAGGGGGAACACTGCACCATGGACACAGGCACAAGGGGCAAGGGCCAGTGGGAGGGCAATCGTGGGCCAAGGAACGAGGATGGTACAGGACATGACTGGCCAGGAGGCTGTCTCCAGAGTCCTGGGAGCCTACCAGCAAACCCAAGACAAGATGGGCCAGATACACACCACCTTGCAGGGGGAATACCACCAGAAGGCCATGCAGCAGTGGCAGGCACTCAGTGCCACCATGGTCTCCATTATAGGGGAGTTCAAGGAATTGAACAACATTCTGCGGACATCCTCAACCAAACAGCAGGCCACATACAGTAGTCAGGCAACACCGCTGTCAACAACATGAGCATCTGCTACTGGAATTGAGGCTCAGCAGGAGGGTGCACAGGCCACCAGCACCCCTACCCCTGCAGCTGAGGGCCCCCCTGCAAAAAGAGGACACCCATCCAGACATCCTGCAGGACCTCAGGCCAAGACCAATTCTCCCACCAGGAAGTGATCCTTCTGAACTGTCACCCTTGTGTGTCACTGTTACACCCTGTAGGCTGTCCAATACCAAGTAAACACCATACCGGTCGAATGGATACAGGACCTGTGAGACAAACAGCTGTACCACCCACTCTAATCAGCACCCGCACCAATACCCCAGTCCTCTGGACTGTGATTTTATACACTGAATGGACACAAATTCACACAAGTCATGGAGCACGTCTCTTCATTGTATGTAGTGGCAATCCTGTTTCCAAACAGCAAATATATACACGTCAGCACCACAACAATGTTGAAGTGACAGATGTAGTGAGACACCCAGGCAGGTGTGTAAGTAAATCCAAATTGTAATGATTCCCTGTGTCAACGATGGCAACAGAGAATACAGAAATCAGCTTGCAGACAAAGATGTGACCTGAAGAGGGAAAATGAAATGGAATCAGGCACAAAGTTGTAAGGCATGTAAATAATACATACATACACACCATTGGAACACATACACAGGATGACAGGCCCAGTAGCTATGATACCACATATGTAAGGCAGTCACACACGTGTCGGACAGGAAAGTTGTAACATAGGTAACATCCTCTATTGTACACCTCCCTGAGTGGTCAAGAACAGGTACTTGCCACACAGCAGCTGACAATGCAGCATGACATGCCTACACAGCAGGACAAGACTAATAATCCCCCCTTACATATCTCCAAACAGGCAGAATGAGGACCCTAAACCTTTGGTACAACAATAAGGTCGTAGCATTCCACACATGTACTTAGCAGCAGTGCATTACCACTACCCCTCATGGTAAGTCTATTACCCTTCAAGGTCGGACATCAAGATAGAAGGATGTAGTCCCCACACACACCTTGAGGCAGGCAAATACTGGCAAGTGATTGGCTTCAGCAATACATCTTACATGTGCAGATGACATACAATTCACACATTACTGTACATCATTGAAAGTAGTGACGAATCAGGTCAGTCCTGTTGTTGTGTGCCTCATCCTCGCCTGCCTCCCCCTCAGCATGAGAGTCACAGGCCGCAAACACTGCTCCAGCATCAATGTCCCTTTCAAGAGACCGAAAGTCCGCTTAATCACTCGTCTCGTCTGGCCACATGCCTCATTGTACGTGTTCTCTTCTCCTGTAGTTGGATGTCTCAAAGATGTCAGGAGCAGGGCAGGTTGGGGTATCCGGAGTCACCTGTGTGGAAAAAGGAACATGACAGTAGGTAACAATGCTAGGCAGAGTGCTGACTGTGTTATGAGGGGTACAAACATCTGACATGGAGGGCAGTACACATACCTATAAGCCAGGCCCTTTCTCCCTGTAGCTGTGACATCATTGCAGGAACACTGCTGTTCCTCAGGATGTAGGAATCATGTACTGATTCCGGGAATTTTGCCTTCACATGTTTTATGTACTCATCTGCAAGACACACCACTTTTACAGTGAACGAATAAGTACTCTTCCTGTGTCTGTAGACCTGTTCATTGGTCCTCGGAGGTACCATGGCAATGTGAGTCCCATCAATGGCCCCAATTACATGTGGGACATTTGATATGTTGTAGAAGGCTGCTTTTACAGTGGACAATTCTGGAGGTTGTGGGAACCTAATGTACCAGTGCACATGCTTGAATAGGGCATCCAGCACATCCTGCCACACTTTACTGAACTGCAGCTGTGAAAACCCTGCAGCCAGCCCCACTGTGACCTGCAAAGAGCCACTCGCCAGAAAATGCAGGACTGACAACACCTGGACTGTTGGAGGAATGGCATGGGGATTTCTCAAACCGGCAGGAGGTTTGGCTTCAACTGAATTCCCTGATGCACAAACGGTCAGTCGATAGGTCAGGATGATGTGGTGCTCTTCCGTAGTATCAAGATCTATGAGTGGCCGATAAACTGGTGCATTCCTCATCCCTCCATTGTGGCGATATCTGTGCGGGACACAAATAACAGTCTGGGAACCACTCACAATGTAAGACACCAAGTATAACATGTGACGGTCACGAAGTGTTATTCATGCAAGTTGGCTGTCATGTTGTGGGAAGACACATTTTTCCACACTCCATTTCTAACTAGACGATGGCACATGATCCCTATGGCAATGGACATATACAGGACATGTACACGTACACCTTCCATGTGTTCCACTGTACTGATCATATATAGTGACAACGGTAGAGACAAATGTGGTGATGTTCCCAGACACTCACTACATGTGCCATTATCCACAATGTGGGACTTGATGTATCTATGTGTGAAGACATGCAGGTAATTACGCAGTGTGCACCCAGGACAGTAATGTCACAGACTAATACGGTATCCGCCTGTCCGGCATGCATTATGCAGCTGGAAGTGACCTAGTTCCACCTGCGGAATTCGTCATCGTGGAAGGCGGTCTGAACCACCGTGCAACTCCCCATTGATTTACACTGACGTCTATGGGAGAGTGGGACCAATGACGATCACTGCCGGCGGTGACAGTCAAGACTGCTGCAATTGTAACCACCATTTTGTACGGGCCAGCTCACTTGACTTCTGGCTTTCGGGCAAGACAGACCTCCACTTCATGTGCTACTGTGTCCTGTCACTTGGTGCAACTATGGTATGTTTTGCAGGGTATAGGGCCCCAGCCTTCACCACAGAGAAACTGGTGGAAGGGGTTGTGTCCCTGTATGGGTGGTTGTATGGTGCTCCAGGGCAACAGGTCAGTACAACATTGTACTGACCCACATGTCAGATGGTGTTTGACAATGTATGTGTGTGCACATTGACATGTCATGACTGATCATGTGTTTAGCATGCACAGAATATGTGTGGAATTTTGGCAGCAGTCTGCATGGCCTTGTTTGTTGTGTGTCACCAAAGGATACTGCTGTATTGTTCTAATTAACATCATGTCCCCCCTTTTCTGAATGTTTCTCATGCAGATCAGCGCCCATCAGAAAAAAGGGTTATGGAGAGCCATTGCCAAAGACGTGTAGCCCCTGGGGATCCATAGCCAGTGGAGCACCTGCTGCAGGAAGTGGTGGGAGGACCTAAGGCGCTGGGCCCGGAAGACCGCGAAGGCCCAGCTGGGGATGGCCTGCCAACATGGGAGGGGTGCCCGTCGGACTTTGACCCCCTAATGGCCCGCATACTAGCGGTGGCGTATCCAGAATTCGATGGACGCTTGACAGAAGCACAGCAGCCACAAGGGGGTAAGTGCTGACTGTCAGGTGACTTCTGCTTGGTTGTGTACTGTGACCCTCACTGGATTAGGAATTGACGTGGACAGATGTGATTTAGGGAAAGCACAGTTGTGGATGTCACGTCCATCATGTAGGAGTTTGTGACGTTAGCTTTGTTGAGCCATGCAGGAGAAGAAGTGGTGGTACTGTGACACAGGTTCACCTGTAGGTATGAGTCACTCATGTATGTAATGATGTCACTGACTGCAGCCTCCAACTCTGCGTCGACTGTTGTAGTACAAGGTGGTCATTTAGGCACTGTATATGGGTACTGACAGGCAAGTTACATGAACATTGCAATTGTTTGACTTGATACATCAATGGACCTCTGTAGTACAGGTACTCCACACATTCCTGTCAGTTAGTTAGTGTTCCCAGCCCCTCTGTGCTCAGATTTGTATCATCCCATAATGGTTGACATGTGGATGGGTACGGTCCTCGGGTGGTTTATTGGGTAAGTCATTTATGCAGTTGATAGCCATGTAGTGGACTTCATTCAGGTTTTTAAGCTGCAGGGATGAGGTGAGTTTGGGTATCGCTTGCATGACCCAATAGTAAATGACTGCTAAATGGTTTCTTGTTTTCCCGGCAGGGGCTGTAATCTGTATTTTTTGTATGTGAAGTGGATGAGTGGGTTACATCATTTCCTCCATTTCTGTTCCTCCCACCCTCCTTCTCTCTCTCCACCTCTGTCTATGTGTGCATTAGCATCATCTGACAAACGAGGAAGGGCACCGGCGAGTGGGAATTCAACAGCCCACAGGACCCAGGAGGCGGACACCAGTGAAGCCAAGGGGACTAGTGGGACGGAGGGCGAGGGGAGCACCACGGGGGAGACTGGAGCTACCAACACATCTGAATCAGATTCCTCCTCCGAAGTGGCTCCAGGGTGGTGGCGGAGCCATCTGCGACCATCCTAGCAATATCCTTGTCTGCCACCCCCCTTACCTGCACCGCTCTCCCGGTAGCAACCCACCGAGTTGCCCATGCCCGCTCACTGAGGATGGTGGGCGTCTCCTTTGCCGCAGGCACCTCTGCCCCATCCCCAATCAGCCCTGCGGCCATCAATGAGGAGGCTATTGACCTCCTGAGGTCCATCACTGTGGGGCAGACAACATTTGTGAATGCCATCCAGGGACTGGCATCCCAGATGCAGCAGTGCAATGCGTTCTTAGAAGGCATTCACTGTGCCTTGTCTGGCCTACAGAGATCGTCTCAGGCTCTGGCCTCTTCGTTGATGGCAGCTGGTGTCCCTTCCTCTTTCGTCCCCCCTCCAGCTACCTGTTCCCAATCCACAACCCCTCTCCCTACACCCGTCCAAAGCACACCTACATACCAGCATACACCCACTACAACCGACAAGGTGCGCAAAGACAGTCATAGGCATCACAAACGTTCACACAGACATGCACACACACGACACATATCTGTAGACATAACAACAGACATTTCCCCCACCACCTCCTCCCTTGCAGTCACATCTCCACTCACACTTGTCAGCATTGCATCATCAAACACTGGTCCTACTACCATTCCTGGCATACCCTCAATCACCACAACATCAGACTCACAGACACACACTCTACATACCACATCCGCACTCACCACCACTACCGTCTCAGAAACCTGCAGCACATCCACCTCACTTGCTCACACCACTGCAACATTCACTCACACATCTCCCATTCCCACAGTGCATCTCTGCCCCCTCCCACTGAATGCACTTGCACACACTCACCCACCCAACATTCAGCCACAACACACTGCAACATTGCACAAACCAACATCCACATACAGCACACCAACACGTCAGACGAGCATCCCCTCTACCTCCACTCCCAACCCTCAATCATGTGACCGCCACTATGTACCTAAGAAAGTTTTCCTTCCCACTCTTGACCACTTCCCTACTCCTCTCCCACCCCATTTTCCACATACACACCATGTCCCCCTGCCCCTCTCAGGCCCCTTCACCTCCCATTCCTCGGGTGCCCCCTCTGGTGTTTACCCTGCTCCTCCACCCAGCAAGAAATCCACCCCTCCCAGTGCCAACGTCACCCCTCCTAAGCCCAAACCGAAACATGCCTCTTTCACATCCAAGCCTCCCCCACCACTCCCACACCCCTGAGGTGTCTGCCTGTCCCATTGATGCCCCTATGACATGGAGGCCTATTTGCTATCAGGAGTCAAGTTGGGCCCATGATTCATAGACAATGTGTCCTGCATTTCTGGACATTGAACTTGCCATTGGCACATTATGTATATAGTTTTTTTTAAATTCATTTGTTGTTGAATACAACTGCCCACATTGCTGGATTTGTCAAGTTGAGAGGCTTGTCCTGGTTTCCTTCTACATGGTACTGTGGCATCTGTGTCAAAGGTGTGTGAGGTCTATGTATGGATTGCGTCTGTGTTGTTGCATGCGCTGGGTAGATGGTTTGGGCCATGGGGATGTTGTGCTGTGTATGGCTGCTTAATTGTGTGATTGTATGGGGTGTTGTGTGCGCCCGTGTGTATGGTGCTGCATGTGTGGATTTCCCTTGATTTTTGGTTGTACGTGTTGTGTCACCTGTATCAAATTTTGGATGTGTGTTCACAACTATTTATTGTGTGTCATTGCTATATAGATTTCATGGTGTGTGTGTGTGTGTGTGGTGTCACACGACGTGCCTGTCTGTGCCTGCATTGAGGTGTTTGTGGTCTTGTTGTCGTGTGATTATGGGGTGTGTTGATGGTGTTGGTGTGCGTTGTGCTATATGTTTAGCACGTATCAGCTTGGCTTTGTGTGTACTTGCCATTGACATATATTGTGTGTGCCTGTGTGTGGCCTTAACTGTCTGTGCGAGGAATGTGTGTTGTGTGGGGGATTGTATCAATGCCATTGCCTCCCCTCTGTGCTAGGTGTACTTACGGTTGTTGTCTTCGTCATTGCCGGGGGCCCTGAACGTTTACGGTGAGATACAACGCTGGGAAGACTAGCAGTTTGTCTGCCCTGGCGGCCACAGAGGCGCCTCTGTGCCGGGAGGTGGGTGTCTCCTTTTGTACTTTCTGTTTCCACCAGGTTTCTCATGGCGGGCAGTGTACACCAGATATCCTGGTGGTGTGGTGACTCGGAATTTGGCGGGAGGGACATTGGCTTCCGTCTGCATGCAGTTGGCTTCCCCAACCGGTTGCAGCTCATCGGCGGTGGAAGTGCTGGCAGTGAGTTGTTTGTGTTGCATTGGGTTCACCGCCTTACTCGTTACATGGCAGTCTGCACTGCCACCCTGGCTGCAGTCAAAAGACTGCCGCCGGATTGGCGGTTCAGTTACCGCTAAACTTGGAATGACTCCCTCATACTGGTAACTTGAGTGTTACCGGGAGGAAGTTCTTTACATGTTTCTCAACTGTTTTAACAGGCCTTCTTGCTGAGGCAACTAAATACAACTGTTCACAAGGAGGTTAAAGATAATTGGACACTATAACCTCTAAACTAAACCAAAAGTATATTGATTATCTTTCTGCTGGCACCTTTAAGGTATTTTGGAATGTAAAGTGCTATTGAAACAAAGTATCTGCGTTTAAAATGGAGAAATATTTTAGAGGAGATTAAAACATTTTCATTTTCTTCCGTCACTGTTAAAGCAAAATTGTTTTACTGGATTATAAGGTAAAAAGCCTAATTTTCATTTTTAGGACTATCAGCCGAGCTGCCTGGGCATACCAATTCAGCAGAAAGACCATCAGGATGCTAACAACTCCAATTGACAGACTCATTGTGGGTCTAGCACAATTCTGCTGGAATTGGTGACAGTGGAAAATTCCCACCGTTCCACTGACTACTATCTTGCATTTTCTGAAACAGAGGGCAAAGGGTTTTTCATATGTATTTTCTAAAATTTCACAAAGAGTGTGCCATGTCATCTCAAACAGCTCCAAAACAACAGTGACACTGTTTGGGAGTTACATGCCACCAGGTACACTGAAAAAGAGGGACTTGTCATTTCAGTATGAAACCAGGTGCAGCTTGTCATTGGTGAGACAAGTATATTTTTAAAAATGATCATTTGCCTTCCTGTTTGGAGACTTTCAGGCAAAGGGGATATTGGAGCTGAGCTGAAACAAGTATACTCATCTCTACTCACGATCCCACGATCCCACCACCACTTTTCAGGGCCAATTTCTTACATCCGTCCTGAAGTCCTTACTGAAATCTTTGTTATTTTTTTCACTCACAGCTAATGTCTTCTCGGGTATTTATTGTTTTTTTAAAGACCTAATACTTATTATTAATGAGGCTCAAAGTTCTGGACTGGTTTGGACTTAAGGTATTAAACAACATAATCCATATTGTTTTCTTTTATTTAGTTTTAGATTGAAGATTCTTTGTCACTAGAATATAGGAATATTTTTTATGAAAACAGATGTCAGTCACAATCCATCTTTAGGAAAACCCTGCTGCCTCAGTGGGCGTCAGAAAAGAAAATGCTTGGTGCTGCCATCACATGCATGCCTGTGTTCAGTAAGCATTGAGTCTGTGTTTTTAAGACTCCTTACCTAGTTTAATCTCACCTTTTATTACAGCACCCACACACATTTTCTTTAGAGGTTGCACTGACTTCAGAATGCCTTTCCTTGGTGCTAGTTGAACTGGACCAGGGCCCTTCAATGATATTTTCTTATGACTTGGTGACTTGCAATATCCCTATAATCTAAGGGAGGGGCTACGTTATCCCTTAACTTTTGATTCCCCTTCTATCTACTATTTTCAATGAACCCCTTCTTATTACATTCCTGAGACATGATTCCACTTCACTCGCACATCTTGTACCTGCATATTTGAAAACGTGTACTGGTTTTCCTACTTTTACTTTATTTGGCATTCGCTTATCAGGGTTTCTTAATTCCTGTTATCGCCTTAAGTATTAATGACTGATTTTGCTCCTATACCTGTAGGTCATCTGTATTTCATGTTTGATTCAAATATGTATCTTTTCAGTCAAATATTTATTAATCAATAACGGGATAGATTTCCTACATTTCACTTATTCCTAAAATGCTAAAAAATATTCTGGTCAAAATATGCAATTTAGTCCATGCATCTTTACCGCTAACCTTTAAGGATAACAAATGTCATCTGATTTGTATTGCACTCCAGTCTGCGCAAGAAGAGGAAAGCAAACCAATGTTGTATGTAAATAAGTAGATCAGTTAATCTTAATTTTATTTATGCCAGCTGAACTAAAATTGTGTTCATATTTTGCAACTCTGTAAACTATTCTTGAAAGCAGATCTTTTGGTATTTTCGGCTACTTCAGGTTCAACAGGTTTTCATCCAACACGTAGCAATTACTAGGAGTGCTGGTACAAGTGACACCATACACCAATGCCACATAACAATGAAATGTTTCTTGCCATGACAACACTGCAAGAAAAAGATGCATGGACCTTGAAAAAATGTTAAAACGAATTCTAGCATCGTCATCTAGCAACAGCGCCACCAAGCAAGCTATTCCTGGCTGAATCGGATTCAAAGTGAATGTTATACATGCATGGCCTGCATGTATATCTATGATTGTTCGAGATTTTAGAATGTATTTTTATTTACCAGGCTCTATAGTGACAAAGCGAGGAGATTGAAACAGTCTATATGCAGGGTTAGAGAACATGTACATTTACGCATTCTTCAATGTCCCTTTTTCTACATATACACATTTTTTTCAATCATAAGCACCCCTTCGTTTACTTCCCCTTAAGCTTAAGTGGCCCTGGTCACCTTTCCAAAATGTGTGCACTACTTACACCTTCATTATTTATTTACAAGCTGTCCTTGAAGTGATTGGTGGTTGCTAATGATTTTCTTTATCACATTTGCTTTGCATAATCCCTGGACTCTTCCAGGACTAAACTCAAATTGCAGCCCTAACACTATGGAAAATGTTACACATTTCGCAGATCTTACACGGTCATCTCTGCACCCTCTGCAGAGAAATATCTGCAAATAAAGATAGGTAATCTTTGAGTATATATTCAACTTTTGCACGTGTAAATTATAGCTATGTTTGTGACAATGATGAACATTTGTCCCTTACATTTCCGCAGAGTTTGTTTATATAAAACAGTGAGATTATTTTTCTTCAGTCAGGCATTCTTTTCATAATAATCAGTGTCTCTCAATTTATTAAGGGTTTGCTTTGCATTTAAAGACACACATTAAGGAGAAAGACGTTTTGCAGTGCGTACTTAAATTACCATGCAGGACAAGACGAATAGAACGAATGAAAGCACTTCAGGGGCGTGTTAAATTCAAGAAGACTATTTAGCCAGATGCAAAGACAACTCCAGTTTGAAGTGCAGCCTCTAGCACTATCTCACTGCATCTTAATCACTCAACCTCACAAGAGAGAGAGCACCCTTCATCCAAACTTATCTGGGTGAGTGAATTAATTTACAAGAGTGAAGTGACCTTTTCTGAATTTGAAAAGAGGTTTTGCACTCATTTATGAGAAAATGTATCCATGGACGTCTGACTTACTGTACAATTAGCTTTTAGGACAAAACCCTGGTATGTAAGCATGTGAGTATAGTAGGAAATTGAGTTATTAGTTGAAGGGAGTGGAAGCCCCACTCAGGAAACAACCACAATCATTTTCAGGGTGAACTACACAAATCACTAAATTAACCTGTGCTTAACCTTCTGGTAACTGGACACAAAAGTAGTGTCAATGTGTAAAATATGTTTGCAACACACAAACATTAACAAAGTGACAAAACAGTACAATAAAAATCCAAAATAATTTAGAAAGATAGAGTACATTTTTATAAATAAAATCACATTAAAACATTATATTCCATCAGTAGAACCAGAGGTATTAATTTAAAGTTTTTTAGAGCCAAAATAGTTCCTAAAAGATCAAAGCACCAACCAGGAGTATTGTGCAATATCAGGGCAAAGTCAAAAGTTAAGGCCAACAGCAAAGGAGTGCTAATCAGAGATAAAAAGTGGGTTTGGCCTGGTCTCAGCTTACCTTCAGATTTAGAAAAAAGTTTGAAGAAAAATTCCTGTTAAGGTAGAGTTCAGCGGGGCAAGGCTGCAGAGTGTGTCCAAGGAGGAGTTGTCATCACCGTGCAGCCTCTGGAGGAAGTCGCAGTGAAGCTGTCACCATTGTTGGGAAAAACTCTCAGAGCAGGAAAACAGGATTTCCAGGCCAAGGAGGTAATTGTCATTGATGGAGAGCAGGTTGTCATCAAGCCGTGTGAAGATTTTTACCTTCTGACTCAGACAACTTTTTGGAAATCAAAAACCTCAAGCAGGACGAAGATGCAGGCTGTAGCTGAACAGGGCTCCATGAGACCGTGTACTGAGAGGTTGTGGTGAACAGGATTTGCTGGTAAGGAGAAGAATGTAGTGGGAGCTACTGCAAAGTCAGGCTGACTGTTTATGCACTTTAGGCGGATTGGCTGACAGGTAGGTCCATGGCTTCTGTCATTTGTTCTTACACTTTTTAGTGAATTCCCAGCTTTTAGGGTTAGGCAGGTGCAGCACCTCCAACACCACTTCCAAGCATCTAGGACCTGAGGGCACCACTCCAAGGGTTATGACTCACTTCAGCAGAGGCCAGGCACAGAGTTATAGGTCCCTGGAGCTTGTTATAGCCCTTTAGCTCACATAGGAGACCAGCCAACTACTGCTTGGAGTCACTTTTGGTGGTCTCAATTTCAAGGGAATTATCTATTTCTCCTTCAAACATTAAGACATGACTTCAAGCATCAGGGCAGTCCTCTGGCAGCAGCAGGGCAGTCTTCTGAGGGCCCAGGCAGGCCTTTTGACGTCTTCCACAGGTTCAGCAATATATTGAAGAGATGTTCTGAGGGTCCATATCTGTACCTGATCTTAGCTGTGGAAGTGGGCGGACATCCTGGGGGTACCCTTACATCTGGTTCTGGAACTTTCTTCCCTTCCCTGTCAATGCTCCAAAAAGTCTGGGTGACAAAAGACTAGTGGTAGGTTCTACCACTTAGTCTCTCAGCCTCGAGAGAGAGTCCGCAGGACGGCAGTAGACAGGTGCAGTTGGGAGCACCCGGGTGTCTCTGCACGTTTCCAGGGTTTAACTAGCTACTACTGGGCACAAACACTGTGTAGGTGGAGCCCAGATTCTTTGGCAGCCGGTCAGATGGGTCATTGTCCTTTCACACACTGTTTGTCAGTCCTGCGTGATCTATCGGTAATGCGTTTGGTGTCAAACACTTCAAACTTAGTGCATCAGGCGTGCTTGTGGAATTAATTGCAGAGTTTAATCTTGGAGTGTACTGACTCCATAAGAACAACCTTATCAGGACTGGGATGACACTGACAATGTTTGAGATTTCTTTGTCTGAGGTCACAGTGCCTCTAGGTACCTTGTCGGTAGAGCAGCTTCCAGATCATCTCTTGTGCAGGGATTCCCTTGATGCCCTTTCAATGGGTTGCCAGGGGACCCTGTGGACTGTGCATTGCTGCATGTGGGCCGCACGGGGCCAGTG
This sequence comes from Pleurodeles waltl, assembly GCF_031143425.1. NCBI lineage: Eukaryota > Metazoa > Chordata > Amphibia > Caudata > Salamandridae > Pleurodeles > Pleurodeles waltl. The sequence goes on from NC_090447.1 coordinate 662,951,144, forward strand.
CAGGATCGCAGACAGAAACCATGGCAGAGTAATTTGTGCAACCACAACCATGGGTAACACATGGTGGGTGTGCTTGCCAACAGGACCCATGTGCAGGTGGGCTATAAGATAGTCTCTGGCCAACTGGACTCTCACAGTGCCTACTTGGTCTCTTCAAGTTTTGAAGGGGCAAGGTTCCTCTCTAGTGATAAGATGCTCCTTTGTTGGGTCGCGTGATGCACATGGCAATGATGGTGTGGCTACCTTTAGACAACCTGGGAGACATGTAACATAGGCTTTCAGGGAGTGAGGGTAACTGCTGGTACCTCGCATCCACGTACCTTGGTGTATTTGCTGGTGCTACTGTACTACCTCCGGCATGTGCAGTTGTTAGCAGGGATGCCATTTCTCACCATGCAGCTGGTACCTGGGAAGGGACCGTCGTACTGGGAAGCGTGGGGCAGAAAAGCAGTTTGCAGTTGCTGGCGGCTTATATTTGGTTCTCCCTCTGAGCTGTCACCAGGGACGTTGCTCCACCTCAGTGGCAGCCTGTGTCTGTAGGCGCACTCCCCAGTAGTGACACAAGTTCTTGAACTCACACCCTGTGATCTTTTGCTCATGCGCATCTGTGGTCGCCAGGTCTTTCAGTGTGACAGGTCAGGTCACATGCTCTTCTCTCATCTATAACTCCTGCCATTTGTCACAATTGTTCTTCTCTTCAGTTTGTTAGAGGCAGCATCAGGTCACATGTGATCGATTCTCCTCACTTGGACCTCCTGCCAACCCCATCCTTTCCAAAGATCTCCTGTTTTGGACCACTCTCAGGTCCTGTTCCGTCTGTAGGGCTAGGCTTTTTCTCACAGGTGCATCAGTTATGTTGTGAACGGCAGTGGAGGCAGGTTTGCTTTCATCGATCTGGTCTGCCACCTCTTCCACATCTTTCTTCTTGTGGACAAGGTATTCTGGGTGCAACTCAGGATTGCTGTGGAAAGCGAGGACCTTATGACATTTGCAGTGGTGTCAGTTTGCCACTAGGGGGCGTGCAACTCTCCCTGTGCATGTAATGGGCTGGTGTGCAAAACAGTCTTAAGGCAGTGCGGGGGAGAACACTCGGTGAACATTCTCTGGCCCGCTGCAGGGCAGTGCTGCTGCAGTTAAGATGTAGATGCTTTCCTTCCTGCATTCAGTCCAAGTTAGGCCTTTCCTTCCTCCTTATCACTAGGGAGCTGGTGCCCCTTCAAACTGTTGTAGGTCAGCTCAATACTTCCTGTCTGCGGGCTCAGCGGGGCAGGGACAGGGACACTGCAGAACATCACTGATCCTCTCCCCTGCGGTGGTTTCAGATTGCCACCAGGGGTCACGGTGTGAGCCTGGCCCCACTCACTGCGAGGGAGGGCCAGGCTGTGTCTCCTGCCCTGCTCAGGGAAGCCAGGCCAACCTTTGGTTTGTCATTTGCAGGGCCATTCCTCTCCAGCTACTACTCATGAAAACCTCAGCAGGGGTTTGAGCTCATACAGTTTCCCCTTTGCTGCACCATGTGGTGGCAGTAGTTTACCACCAGTGGTGTGCGTGCTTCCTTGGGCAGTCTCTGGTGTGCTTGATACTCTGCCCTTCCATCAGTGTTTGCTGGAGGGGTTATGCAGGTGATCTCCAATGTGACAATGCTTCAGCTACCGGGCCTCCCCTCTCTTTTCTGCTGGTGACTGGTAAAGCGGGCCCTTGCGGAGGTTAACAGTATCCTCTGCAGAAGGAGGGTAAGGGTCTATGGTCCTCCCTAGGGCAAGGACAGGCAGCCACCAGGGTGTGTGTGGTGCATTCTCCTCCCTGCTCTTACACTTTCCTCTGTGCTCTTCCTCTTTTCTTGATCTTTTTGTACGCTTGCCACTCAGCCACGTGGCAGCTTCTACTGTGTCTCATCACGGGCACACTGGTGGCATCATCTGGCTGTTCTTGTCTTGCAGAGCCCCTTCACAAGCTGTTCACTCACAGCAATCTTCTGGGTCTCCATGCAAGTGACCACTAGGTGGCGCTGGACCCACTCTTTCTAAGCCATGGCCGCCTCGCTGATGCTGTGGGGCACGTCCTCTCCTGGTCACTCTCTGGCACTGCACTAGAGAGCTATCTCTCCCTTTCCTGGTGAAAAGCAGCCTTCAACGTCGGCCAGCACTGTTATGTAACACACTCACTTTGTGACTCTGTCCAGGCTATGCTGGCTCCCTTCTCTCTGCTGGGATGTCAGGCAGACACTGGGGTGAGCAGTTTTTGCCAACTGATTAGCATGTCTTCTCTTTGTTAAGGGCTGCTGTCTTCCTTTTGTTTTTCCCATGTTTTTAAAAGTGCACAGCACCCTCCAGTGGGAAGGTACTGCGGCTGTGCCATGTTCGTCTGCAGGCAGCCGGCATGTCTCTCGCGGGGCCAAAGTACTGCTTTTGTCCTGGTGATGCTAAGAACTGCAGGGGTTGCTCTTGCGAGTACTTAGGCCATTCTAAGGTGGGTGGAGTGTTGTCGGAGTTCTGTGGGGGGACACTCGGTGTTGGTGCGCAAGCCTCAAGCATTGAGGGTGCCGTGTGATTACTGCAGCACTCCACCCCCTCTCAAAAATTTCTTTCTGGCATGTCCTCTCCTCTGTTCTACCTGCAGGCCTCACCTCGCTGGATTTGCAGCAGTGAGACACCGGTCTCCTCAACACTTGTGCACCTTATTCGGGAGGTGGTGTGACCTCTTCCCGGCAGGATATAGCAGCAGTGCTGAGCACGTACTCTCCTTCATGGCAGTGAGCAGCAGGGTGGCACAACGTGTGAGGTCAGACCCCTTGTCGCCATTGTAAAGCTGTGTGCCCTAGGCCCACAAACTAAATTAATGATGGACACAGACACACGATTACTCTGCATTTAACTGGCCACTAGCTTGAGCACTCGGACTCTTTTATTAGCAGGGTCACCCGATCAGTGATGCCTGTGTTGAGTGGGTGAGGGGTAGGAGTAAAAACAGACCTCTGGGTGTGGCTGGTAGAAACACTAGTATGTATCCAGCAGGATACTACACTGTCTGTGTGCATCTTTTCACGAGTCTGGTCCAGCCAGTTATAGAGGAAGAAATTCGATGGCCGTCATTTTTAATAAAGAATAGCTTACGTGACACTCTTACCTGTAAACATTTCATTTTAATTTGGAATATACATTAAGTCCAGAGGGGTTAAGAGCATGTCATTGAGAATTATTGTTGGTAAGGTATTGACGCTCGCTTTCTTTACTTTTTTGGCAATTAGCAGTTCAGGAAATAAAGAGCGTACGATCGGAATATCCTTAAAATGTGTGTTGGTTTCATGATAAAATACAAAAACAGATTCGTAGCGCTGGAAATAAAAGTATAATTGAGTGAATATAAATACTGAAAACGTCAGGAAAAGATCAACAAGAAAAAAAAGCCATAGCACAGTGCAGAGGCAGAACCTGCCAACGAAGTTATTGGATCTCCTAACCTAAATATTCCATGGCAGACAAGAAACATTAATACCAAGAGATTGCTATTTTTTTATTGTATGTTCCAAATGTGCAGCTAGTTGGCTAGGAGTTCTTTCGGGTATGCATTCCTAGAACTCTGAAAGTAATAGGACACCAAAAGTGTATTTTAGGCTGTGACTCCATGGAATATATCCTGACATAAGTATATGGGTTAGGATCAAATAATATAATTATTGAAATCCGTGAATAAAACAGGGACGTAGAATCTGTAATGCCATTTCAGCCAGCTCAAATACTTATATAATACATCCGTGAGAGTTACCTCACTATAGGATAATAACCTTCAATTCCCTATGGGTTCAAATATATTCATCAAGAGTTGGGAGATCTGCACTCCTGAATATTGGGCGTTGATCCCCAAAGGGAAAGTTTATGAATGGTATCACCAAGATTTGACATAAGCTCTGTGAACTTCTGTTTCTACAACCTTTGTAACAGTTTTACTCAAACGAACTTTTGATGTGTGGTACAACAAACAGAAGAATTGTTCTCATCTGTCTGAGGTTGTTGCCTGAAATGAAACTGACCTGAGATGGGGGAGTGCATGTCTTTTTTAAATGGTGGGATGTTGTGCCTGCCCTTTGTTTGAAGTCTTCGACGCCAAGAAGCATTAGTGCATACAACGCTTGAGTCAAGAGCTCCAAGGTAAATCTGCAGGTCCTTTGACGCACAGAGCTGTACACTCAAAGGTGGAACAAGTACAATAAGGCTGTACCAGGCAAGCAACATACTTCTAGCTTCATACATGAGCTATTATGTGGTCTGTCAACAGAGGGGGAAAAACAAACATATACACCTATTTCTCAAATTAAACAAAACGTGGAAAGCCACTTATCTGTCTCACTACTTACGATACACCATTGTCAAACTCAAACCAAACAATCCCCTTTTGAAATGTATGTCTGCACTACTTCACCACCTAAAACATAAACACTCAACACACATTTGGATCACATTCTGATTGAACCAGTACGCCACCACTACAGATGAAGACATGCTTGCTCTGGAGTGCAGTAAACATCACAACACCCTCCCAAGGTTCCTTAACTCTTGCACCACAACTTACCATGATCACCATGGCATTTTTCCTTGACTATTAGAACTTGGGTCTCAAGTTGGCAAAGGTAGGCACCCTGTCTAAGTAGGGACCACAATCCTAGTCAGGGTAAGTCAGATACACAACTTAAATTTACCTGTGCATACCATCTGGTAGCATGTTCTTAACAGACAGGTTTAAATTAGAAGGCTATGTGTAAAGTATTTGTGCAACATTTAAAACAGTAAAACAGTGAAAACATGCAAAAGTAATCCTCACCAAGTAAGAAATATAGATCTTAATTTAAGGAAAAATACCAAGATGAACAAAAATCCAATAAGTAGAAGTTGAGATATGTATTTTTAAAGAATATCTGCAATTGTACTTTTAAAATATAAAAGCGCCAACAGGGGCTATCTGCCACCGCTAGACTGGGGAAAATCCAAAGTCCAGGCCAACCATGATGGAGCGAGGGAAGGGTACAGGGGCCAACTTTGTTCCACTGTGTTGGACCTGGCCCTTTTACTGGGTCATTCCCCAGACTTTTGCCTTTTTCCTCCTTGTTTTTCTGACCTTTGTTGGCTGACGACTCTGCTAATCAGTGATAAAGTGCATGTGCTCTCCCTTGTAAAATTGGTATGATTGGCTTATACCTAATTGGCATATTTAATTTACCTATAAGTCCTTTGCAAAGTGGTATCCCTATACACAGGGCCTGAAAATTAAATGCTACTAGTGGGCCTGCAGAGCTGCTTGCGCCACCCACTAAAGTAGCCTTGTATGTAGAAGGCAGGACATGTGCCAGGTTGCGTGGCATGTCCTGGTAGTGACAAACAGCCTAACTTGGTGTCTCGTTGCTCTGAGTGCTGCCTTCTCACAGGATTGTATTAGAAATGCCTTGCCTTATGTGTAAGGGGTATTGTCTGATTTATGAGGGGTAGCGTAGGCATGTTTGGTATGGTTGTAATGGTGGTAAGAAATTCTGCTTATTGGTGTAGGTGTATTTTTTATTACTATTACAGAAATTCCACTTCTAGAAAGCGAGCATTTCTCTGTGCTTATGACTCTGGTGTTTTGCAGCTTGACTCCAATCCACGTCTGACAGTTGGGCTTTGTGCATACTTTTCAAACAGGCTGTACACAGGGAGGGTAAAGGTGTCACAGAGGTGCATCTACATATTGTATGTTCTTCCTGGGCTGAGAGAAGGGAGAGGCGGGGCACACCTGTATTTGTAAAGGCTGTGCCCTGGCCTCGCACAATAGGGTTGTTTACCCCCCCAGCTGATGTTTGGAGCCTATGCTGGAGAAGAGAAAGGGCACTCTCTGAACCAGTTGTAACTGGTTGAAACCCCCTCTCCTCCTCATTGTAAAATACACTGTAAACTGAGTATAGGTACAGGGGAATTTTCCCCACAATTTGGACATTCTTGAGGATTGAAGAGACTTACCTGAAACTGGACACAGGATGCTGCTGAATAGACTCACCAGGACCCACCATGGACTGCTGCTGCTGTGCTGACCTGTGACCTGCCTGGTCACTAGGAGGCACTTCCACCATCTGCATCCCCCGTGCTGGCCTGTAGCTGGGCCCACCAGCCATGTGCTTCTTTTCTCGCTTGTCTCCAGTGGCAGGGTGCCGTGGCCCCTGACCCCCACAATTATCCCCATCACGAGGAGTGCTGTTGTAGATATTTAAAGCGCCTAGAAAGCGCTTCTTGGTCCCCTGGCACTTCTAGGCACATTACCGTGCTGGGAATCACCGCCGCAACCTGGGCTGAAGGAATGTTCTCGTGCTCTTGAAAAAACGATCGTTTCCTTCAAGAAATCACCGCCATGACCCGGGGCCTGTCACTGGCTCCCCGCGCTTTGATTAGAGGAAGCACAAGTGTTGCGCGCTTCCCAGTGCCCCCGGGGCACAAAGAAAAGGAAACCGGAGCAAGCGTGCTCCTATCTGTGCCCCCGGGGCAAGGTTCGCTCCGAAGATCACCCCTTGGGCACCAGAAAGCCCTGATTCAGGGCTGGATCATCGCTGCAGCTGGGACAAGGCACAACACACTCGTGCACCAAATAGGGTGCAGGTGAATGGAAGACAGTGGCCCCAGGCGGGAGAGTGACCTCATCGGAGGTCTCCTCCAGATCCCAGTGCGGTCCTGAAAGCAGAACTCGGGGAAGGCAAGGGGAAGCTTACCTCTTACCTGGTTTCTGCCAAAGGAGCAGAAAGCTCTAATCCTTTACTGTGTTTTGCACCTCTCCTGGTAGTCAGGAGGGGCCCCCATCGGTGGCCCCAAGGCATTTGCTGGGTTTTGGCCCCTCCCTCGTTCGAGGGCTAGTTGAGGACCAGGGGGGCCCCCAGAGATTGCAGGCCCCAGGAGGGGCCCATTATAAGGCCATAGGGGAGGGTGCAGACCACCCCTCTCCTGCAGGAAAACACGTGGCCCCTGTTTTGTACCAAGGAGTGCCGGGGGCCCCCTTTTATCAACATCTTGGCACTGGGAGTGCCCACATCATCAAAAACAGGTACTCTTATTAGGGACCATACTCCTTTCTAGGGACTGGCTGGAATTGTTATGAAGTCCTGTTTTTATAGGGGGTAACATATATAGGCTGATGCTCCTTTTATGGGCCTGACAGGCTTATATGTGTTGGTAACTTGCCATATGATTTTATAATGTTCCTTTTATGGAGATTTATGAGGTGTTAATGACAAATACATATATTTATTTATTGTAATTCCTGACTACTGTTTATGTTGCAGAATCTTGAGTACTTACATGTTCCATTGGGACAACTGCTTATTCTTGCAGGGCACTAGTAACTTGTGTAACATTCTGACAACTGCTAAGGTAGCAGGGTATTACTGACATGTCATGTTTGGTCTAATTGTGTTTTGTGCAATACAGTTTATTTTTACATAGCTCAGTGTTGTGTTTACTTTGTGGTGTACATATTGCATCACATGTGTTGTGTGTGTTGTGCAAACGATTTACACATTGCCTCTGGGTTAGGCCTGACTGCTCGTGCAAAGCAACCAAGGGGGTGAGCAGGGGTTATCTTGGACGTGTAACTCCCTTGCCCTGACTAGAGTGGGTGGACTCTGCCTGGCTTAGGTGCATACCCTAGCCAGCTAGAAACCCCATTTCCAACAAACTGTTACAGTACTTTGCATGGAGTGTTGAATTGACTTCGCAGATCCGATGCGAGGAGCAGGGAAAATGGTGCGATGCGTTGGTTCTGATCTGTGCAGTCTGGGGATATGTTGTCCTTGAGCCGCAAAGTTGATGATCTCTGATGAGGAATGCAATGTCAAATCCTTTGTGATGAAGGCAATGCATTGTCATCCATCCATGCAGCCCACAATGTGAAGGTGAGGTGCTGGGATAGGTGGTGATGTGTCAATCCCGAGCCAAATAAGGGCTGCAAAGTCCTCGTCCTCAGCGGCAGCAGCAATGCGTCCGTCGTCAGGGAGAGATGAGGAAGTTCTGATCGGCGCAGTGATGGCAAGGATTGGATTTGCTCAGTTCACAGTTGCAGAACTTACTTCCAAGGTCCCAGGACTGGATTGGCACCATATGGCAGGGTAGGAATCACACATCACAGAGCCAAAAATCTACAGCAGTGGTGAGTGAAGTCTTTGATGTCCCTGAGACTTCAGAACAGGAGGCAAGCAAGCAAGCCTTTGGAGTCACTTTGGTCCTGGGATGTACAGGCCTAGTTCTCCTCACTCCCAAGAAAGAAGGACAGCAGGCAGAGGGATAGACACAGCAAAGCACAAGTCCAGCAAAGTCCAACAGAGTCCCGCAGAATGACAGTCCCTTCAGCACAAGAGGCCTTCTTTCTGGCAGAATGACCTCAGGTCCAGATGTGTAATGATTTGGTGGGGTTTGAGGTCCAGTACTTATACCCAATCTCCATGTTAAAAGAACCTGCTGCAGATTTTCAGAATTTTCAGAATCTATCTCGCTCACAGTCGTGGCTGCCACTCAATGGGGGTGGCGGGGTGGGGGAGATTGAAAAAAAAACAGTTACCTGTGGGGGAGATTCGTTTGTCTCCTCTCCGTCCTCTTCCTCTAATCAGACTGTGAATGGGAGCCTGGGCATGTTCTTGACTCAGCTGTGCAATACAGCCGGGTAGGGAATATGCAAATTGCGGATGTCTGTTTGGGCGGTCCAACACAGCTGAACAAAGAAACATGCACACTTTGTGGTGCCTATTGCCCTCCTCAGGCCCCCTTCTTCCAGCCTAGCCCTGCCCCTTCTCCCACGAAAAATAAAAATGATAATAATGTAGCCTTATTTTCCTTTCCCCACAATCCATTGGGTCGAAGCCTTAGCAGAGGAGCCACCTCTGCTCACTCAGTGAAGATGGATCTTTTTGGGGGGAAGATGATGCAAAGGTACTGGCATGGCTCTTGTATTTTGTGAGGTGGTATGGGCATGGCTGAGCATGGTGAACCCAAAATAGCGCCTTGAAATTGTACTTATGAAACCCGAGTACTTAGATGCCCATACCAATAACACTAATAATAACAATAGAATTTATTTTGGGGGAATGGCAGTTTATTTTTCTTATCAAGTATTCCCTGAGAGCAATATAGGGAAAAACACGCAAATCGGAAAGCAGAAGAAAACAAAGACGGAAAACCTATCACAAAGCTAGAAAGCAGGAACGTGCAGGAATCAGATAAGGTTGCATGGAGTGTCTGGTGGTGAATTAAGAAGGCCGGCCTTGAACTGCACCACTGCCCACTTGAGATTAAGAGCTTTGGGCAGCGGCACTCTTTCATTAACAAATTAAGGGCCAGATATATCATAGGGGTTCACCCATTCTGTGTCCATGGGAAAATGTCTTCATACATATGGCCTTAAGTGCTGTATAGAGCAAAATGTTGATGCTAAGACATTCTATTCACTGATCAAATTCAAAACATATCTTTCTTTTTGCCACCAGTTTTAGCTTCTCTACATCCTATTTATACTTGTGTGTGTGGTGCACTAGTACTATCAAAGTCAACATACTCATCATTCTGCATTCTTAATCACTATGAAATTAGATTATTTATTGATCATGATTTAAAAAGCAGACTTAGTCACAATATGGACACAAAAACCTATTTTGTTAACGACCATCAATGTTTACTTCTGCGAGTGAAACGCTACACATGATAATTTGCTTAAAATGGCTGAAGCTTAAAATGTCACAAATTCGGCGACCAACCGATACTCTAAAGCTAAGGTATCCTTCTCCAGTTCTTACTTTCTGAATAACATTTAATTTCTCGTGGGAGAGAAAATGCAAACTCGTTTTAATGCAGTATGACCAAACCACTTTTACCACATTATAAAAACATAAAGGGCCATATTTATACTCCGTTTGCGCCGAAATTGCGTCGTTTTTTTTGACGCAATTTCGACGCAAAACTAACGCCAACTAACGCCATATTTATACTATGGCGTTAGAGGCGAATAGCGCCAAAGTTCCCGGAATGTGCGTCATTTTTTAGCGTGAACCCCTTCCTTGCGTTAATGATATGCAAGGGAGGCGTTCCCGTCTAAAAAATGACTCCCAGGACTTTACGTGGTATTTATACTCCCGGGCAAAAGAGACGCCCGGGAGTTGGCGTGGCTAAAAACGGCGCATTTGCGCCACTTTTTAACGCCTGCTCAGGGCAGGCGTTAAGGGGCCTGTGGGCTCAAAATGAGCCCACAGGTGCCCTCCCATGCCCCCAGGGACCCCCCCTGCCACCCTTGCCCACCCCAGGAGGACCCCCAAGGATGGAGGGACCCACCCCAGGGACATTCAGGTAAGTTCAGGTAAGTTTTATTTTTTATTTTTTATATTTTATTTTGGTGGCATAGGGGGGCCTTATTTGTGCCCCCCTACATGCCACTATGCCCAATGACCATGCCCAGGGGACAGAAGTCCCCTGGGCATGGCCATTGGGCAAGGGGGCATGACTCCTATCTTTCCAATGATAGGAGTCATGTTGATGGGGGATGGGCGTCGTTAAAAAATGGCGCAAGTCGGGTTAAGACGATTTTTTCGACGTAACCTGACTTGCCCCATTTTAAGACGCCCATGCGCCATTTTCCCCCTACGCCGGCGCTGTCTAGTCTACGTGGTTTCTTCCCACGCAAACCAGGCAGCGCCGGTCTGATTGCGCCGTCTAACGCCATTCCATAAATACGGCGCCCGCATGGCGCTTCAGAATGGCGTTAGACGGCGCAAAACTTTTTGACGCTAAACTGCGTTAGCGCAGTTTAGCGTCAAAAAGTATAAATATGGGCCAAAATATCTACATTGTATATATGTGTATTATTTATCAAATAGAATGTATGTTGTGACTAGCTTTCCTCGAACGGTGATATGTGCTCAACAAGGTCAAGCCTTTTGGTCTATTTCACTTTCAGCGTATAGGCGCTGTGCTATCAGCAAGCCAAATTCTACATTACCAATCAAAACATTGAGTATATTCGTGTGAGCTGCAATTGGAGTTTAATTGGACGTATTGACAGTTTTGTATATTTCTAGTATTTAAATCACGGATGCTTCAACTGCTACAAATTGAAATTTTGCTGTGAACATAATCTATTCTGTCCATTTCCTTGACATTGTGGATGTACACAAAGAGACTACATCCCCACCTAATTAGAGTGAACGTTTGGAGTGCTGCGCAGAGAACTGTAATGCACTTTTTACCGAACTCCTCTATGAATGTACCTGCCTGAATAACAACTAACAGCTGTTACCATGGTGACGGGCACATACCCTCCATGCTTTCTTTATGGGTCTCCTTGTAGTGTACAATTTTCGTCCTTTGTCATAGAAAGACCATGAATTACCTTGGGTATTAAAATATAATGCTTTTATGATTGAAGTCGATGGAGATGCACGCCCTGTATCTAATTAGAAAACGTAATTATTTTTGTATTTTGACACATGTCAATTCATCATTGGCACATTAAGTCATATCAGCATCTTATAAAATGTCTCTATATAAAGATAGGAGGATAAGTACACTAGCAAATATCATTATACTTTTCATATGAACAGTCACAAAATTCACAGTTCAGCATAAAATCGCTGGCTAAGTAAATGTGTACTTGAGATGGACTCGATCTTTTAAGACTTGGTAACCACCACCTAGGTGTTTGCAGCATCTCTACAAATATGAAATAATTCAATAAATGGCACCTCCACTGAATCCTCATTTTCAAAAAGATGGGCATTGCTTCCTCATGCTCCCCTTAAGCAAGGGAGGGTGTTGTTTATAATTAAAACAGGTGTGCAATTCACACTGTTTGGCTCACAAGCTGATTACCAGGGCAGGTGTGTTATACTTTAGAGCAGTGGTTTTCAAACTTTTAATGTCGTGCAGGGCCAAGGTGAAAAACAAAAATCATAGGGTCCTCCCTCAGAATTTTCTACAATTATTTTATTAAGATGGCAATGTTTAAACATGTCTAGACCTACTTAAATGTTGCAGTTAAGTACTGTTAACCTTTTGAAAATGCAATAACACGTTTCTGATTAAAACAAAGCACTGTTATCTGTATAATGCTTTTTTGGCCAGAGCCTGGCAACCCCTTTGAGATCATTTGAGGCCCCTCAAAGTGGCCCCCACCCCAGTTTGAAGACCCTTGCTTTAGGGGCTCATGAGGAGTAGCTGCATCACCACTGCAAACTGCTATGGCCACAACACTGATGACCCATGACCTTTTTCCTACTGCACTTTGGGGTATGGTGCTTTCCACTGCCCCACATGCCCAATTGTCAGGTGGAGATATTAACTGGGTTCCCCATGAGCGCCTCAATTGGTCACGTAAATTGACTGGAGGAAAATCAGAATCAAAATTTGAGGGTGATAATGTAAGACCATAGACCAGTGGATTGTTGCCAGACTCCAGGGATAGCACATTTTGTAATATGTAGTCAAGATTTGACTTTTGGGTGACCATGGAAAATTTCAGCTCATGGCTCAATGAGATACATGTCCAAGCTCGTACACTCAGAGACCATTCACCGGTAAAGCTCAAGTTAATAATTCCCAGCTTGCTCCATTGACAGGGCAGTGGTGTCAGGGGGCAGAGGCTCTCTAAAAAAGGATTTTCTGTGACAAACTGACAGCTGAAATGATTGAATATTTTCAACTTAGTTTTGATGTTGACAGCATTGGCTTGGTCTGGAAAGCTTTTAAGATGGTGAATTGGTGTAAGTATATAGTCAAACAAAATAAAGTACTGACGTTATTTAGAACATCCCTAATGTGACCAGAACAGAGAATTACTTGAACAGAAACTGTTAGAAATGGGATCTCGAATTGGCAGTGGTTTGCACCCTGTCCAAGCAGGAACACTCACTCTAGTCAGGGTATGATAACCCCTGCTCACCCCCTCAGTAGCTTGGGTCAAGCAGTCAGGCTTATCTCAGAAGCAATGTGTAAAGTATTTGTACACACACACAGTAACAAAGTGAAAAAAACACAAAAGACGTAGACCCCGATTATGGTACCTGGAAAACAATGATGAAACAAAGACGTTGCACTGAGTCGGGAAGGTGAGGCGTCACTGGAGCTGGTCCAGTGTTGGTTCCTTACTGCCACCGGGGAGTTGAGGTGTTGGTTTCTTATGGTTGCAGAGGAGGTGATGCAGCACTGGCAGCGAGGCGTTGGTTCCTTATGACAATGCAGGGTCGATGAATCCAGCAAGTTGTGACGCAAGGCGTCAACTTCATGGTGTCACGATCACACCATGGGGCCACAGGTGCTGCAGCGGAGTTGGATTCGGGTGCCACAGATGTCAGTGACATAGCACTCGGTACTCACACTGTGGCAATACTTTTGAGGCACTGTGGGAGCACAAGGCCTGCATTGTAGGCTGTGGTCATTGTACTCAGTGGGGTTCATGGCTCTGGGGCAGGCAGCAGTGTGAGGTCAGAGAGTGGTGCCGGTTCTATAGTTGTTCTGGAAGACAATGCACTAGTTTCTTGTTGCACCAGAACTTACTCCCAAGGGCCCAGGAACTGGATTTGGCACCACTTGGCAAGTCAAAACATCCAGCAAGAGAGCCCAGGCACTGGCAGGTGACATTTATGATGCATCTGAGTCTTCTTAAGAGAATGCAAGCTCGGTTCAAGACCTTGGAGAACCTTGGGAAGTAGGATGTAGAAAGCCAAGTCCAGTCCTTTCACTCCCAGGACAGAAGCAGTAAGCAGCAGGCCAGCACAACAAAGCAACAGGCGGAGTGGCAGTCCCTCTTACAGCTTCCAGCTCTTCTTCCTGGCAGAATTCACTCAGTACAGAAGGATTAAACTATAGGGTGACAGAGGTCCCATATTTGCACCCATTCCTGCCTTTGAAGTAGGCAAACTTCAAAGAGAAGTCTTTGTAGTACACAAGACCCTGTCTTTCCCTGCCCTGGCCCAGACAAACTCCATGGGGTTGGAGACTGCTTTTTGTGAGGACAGGCACATCCCTATTCAGGTGAAAGTGTCAGCTCCTTCCAACACTCTAGCGCAGGAAGACCCATCAGCCTGGTAATGGGCCATCAGGATTTGAAGGGCACTCCTCAGATCTATTAGTATGACGGTCTAGAGTGAATGCATAAACAGCCCGAATGTCATTCTGTCCCTGATGTGTATTCAGCAGACAGGCAAAGGCATAAAATGGTTAAGGAAGAAAATGCCCACTTTCTGACAGTGGCGTTTTCAAACTCACAATTCAAAAACCAACTTCACCAACAACTTTATTTTTAAATTGTGAGTTTAGTGACCCCAAACTCCACATCTCTATCCACTCCAAATTGGAAACTACACTTAAAAGATATTTCAAGCCAATACTCAAATGATCCTATGGGAGAGATAGGCCTTGCAATAGTGAAAAGCAAGTTTAGCAGTATTTCATTATCAGGAAACGTAAAGCACACCAGTACACGTCCTGCTTTTTAAATACACTGCACCCTGTCTTGGGCCTACTTTAGGGGTGACTTACATGTAGTAAAAGGGAAGGTTTGGGCCTCACAAGTAGGGGCTCTTGCCAGGTCTAAATGGCAGTTTAAAACTGCACACACAGATACTGCAGTGGCAGGTCTGAGACATGTTTACCTGGCTACTCATGTGGGTAGCACAATCAATGCTGTAGGCCGACTAGTAGCATTTGATTTACAGGCCCTGGGCACACATAGTACACTTTACTAGGGACTTACTAGTAAATCACATATGCCAATCATGGATAAACCAATCACCAATACAATTTAGACAGGGAGCACTTGCACTTTACCACTGGTCGGCAGTGGTAAAGTGTCCTGAGTCTTAAAGCCAGCAAAAACGAATTTCAGCACAGGATGAAAAACGGGAGGTCAGAAGTAAAAACGCAGAGGAAACCACGTCAAGAGCTGACAAATCTAACAACTCTCTTGACTAATTCGTACTGGGAAGTTGTTTCCAACTGCCTGAGTTTTTAATTCAGCTGGTAGTGATATCTTTGGATTCCAGAATTAGCAAATACAAGCCACTCCTAATGGTGTGCAGCTTGCAATGCTAGATTTATTCAGGCAGTTTCTGGTCATGGCCAGAGGCAGCCATTTTTGGGATGAAGACTTATTTTTCATCATCACTTTTACAGAGAGAAAAACAGAGAAATACAGACATGTGATAAAGGAGTAGGATTGGAAAATAATGCCAAAGTGAGAAAACAGGGATACAAACGAACCTGCAACAGTGAGGTAAAGAGACATGAAATATACAGTGTAGACATGCTTAAGTGGGATCAAAACTAAATAGACGTCATGTTCATCAAGACCCGCATTTAGCAGCAGTATCTTAAGAGCCTTTCACCTATGGTTTTGGAAAATAATCAGATGCAGCATGGTATTGTGAGTTAGACATCAGGGGATATTTTCTAGACCTGCAGTGATTTTGCACAAATTGTCCCTCCTGGGAAAAAAAATCCCTAAAGTGTCCCAGGATTAGCAATGTACCGTTTATGATTTAATTCTACCTGCTCTGGGTTCGCACAATATAATTATTGCAAAATAAACAAAAATAAGCATCATTAATATACTAGCATAGCAAAAGAAAAAGGGTAGAATGCCTGCAGCGCATGAACAGAAAGAAATGGACAGCTACATTGGGCATCTGAGGCGTGATTCTGAAACAAATGTTTCATATAATGTAGATTTCTTCTCCTGAATGGATAATCACTAATCTGTGTCCTTTTAAACTTAGGGGGTCATTTCAACCCTGGCGGTACAGTACCGCCAGGGTTGAAATGACGGAAGCACTGCCAACAGGCTGGCGGTGCTTCCAGGGTCATCACGACCGCGGCGGAAGCACCGCGGTTGCACCGCCGGGGCCGGCGGTTTCCCGACACAATGGCCCCAGCGGTAGTAATCCGCCAGGGCAGTGCTGCTAGCAGCTCTGCCCAGGGGATTACGAGTCCCTCTACCGCGAGCCTTTTCCTAGCGGTTTGAACTGCCAGGAAAAGGCTGGCAGGACGGGGAGTCACGGGGCCCCTGTGGCTTTTCACTGTCTGCTCTGCAGACAGTGAAAAGCGCGACGGGTGCAACTGCACCCGTCACACGGCCACAACACCGCCAGCTCCATTTGGAGCCGGCTCCCATGTTGAGGCCCACATCCTCGCTGGCCCGGCGGGCGGAAACTCTGTTTCCACCTGCCGGCCCAGCGGGGATGTCATAATGGGCACAGCGGGAGTGCGCCGCATCAGCGGCCGCACGGCTGTTACAACTTGGCGGGCGGCGGTTGCAGGCCGCCAATGTTGTAATGAGGGCCTTAATCTTTTGTACGATTTGACATTTCTCACGTTGAAAACAAAAAAAAAATCCTAACTTTGTGACACAACAGCAAGGCAATATGGTCTTTCAGTGCAAATACAGAGAACGTATTGCTGGAAGTCATTAATGAGATAATGAATTACCTTTTTCCGTGTTAATCACATCATTAATAAATGGAACAAACAACTTTAAGCACTATATTCCGGTTGTTTTCTTGATGGTATTTATGAAATTACCCACAGACCCTGTAGGAGAAGGTAGCACCTTAACAAAGGCTCGAGCTCACACATTACCTCCTCGTGCCTTTTGCCCCAATTAATTACTTTCTGCAAAGAGTTGAGCCTCTTATATGTCTGGGACATGCTGATTTTGCTGCTGTAAGAACTAAAATCTCCACGTTGTTCCACATTTTAGGGGAAACATGTTATAAAGGCTGTTTATCACACACAATAAATCAAAGACCCCGAGATTTTGTTACATATTAGGTACAAAAAATGCTGCTAATAACACCAAGCCATAGTTTTAATCACAGTGCTTAAGGCATTGGTTTCAAGTGGGCCAGATGGAGTGAGGTATTTACCACAGCTAGGTGCATATTTACTAATCTTTTAGGTAAAGCAGGGCAGCAGACAAAGTTACTGAACTTCTTTACGTAAAAGATCAAAAATGCACCATATTTTACAAAGATATGTAGCATTTCGGCTCTCTCCTTGCATGTGTGCACCGGATACAACCTAGCGCTAGCGCAAGCACCATTGTGCAATAGTGCAAGGATGCCTGTGTAACAACCAGGATTGTTTTTGTGTGAGAGAGGACACTTTTCGGTACAAAAACAAGATTTAGAGGCATTTTTCTCTTTTTATGTGTGATGTGGAATGCATTCTGCATAGAAAGAGGAAGTAATGAGGAAAAATAAGGATATTTCCTTTGTTACGTCTCATGGCATTCCATTTTGATGCATTCCCAGTAAATCTGGTATTGTGCCAAAATCCATGGGTGGATGCATGAGGACGCTCATGCTTCACCCATGGAAGGCCTTCTAGACACAATGTATGATGGGTTATGTTAATCTTTCTTTTAAAAAACTATGCAAAGCAGTGCAAATCTTCCCTTGCGTGGGTTAGTAAATACCAGTTAAGGGTCTGTATTGCCTTACAACTACATGTGTCACCCTAGGAAAACACAAATTCTTAGGAAAACTGGGTCATGGTGTACACCATTACCCCAAATGAGACAGTAAGCGGGTGTGCTAAATACCTCCTTCCCAAGGTTTTCACTCAGAAATGTGGCATAAGAAAAAGAAACAATGCCTAAAGCCCCCATTTGTGCATCTTGTTCTTTCAGGCCTCTCCCCTGATACATTTTAGAAGGTTTGACCTGATGTAATTTGTCAGAGGGAAAAAGTGTGGATGTACTAAGTATTACACAGCTTATAATTGTTATCCCTCTGCTAACTACTTGCACTTGAGCCGAAAGGTAACCGTTAGCATGCAATCAGGACCTAAATGAACATTGTTAGGAAGTAATAAACTGATTACACAATTAATTGAAGCTGTTTTGATTGCATTGTAAAGATGTTAAAACTGTACAAATGTAACATTTTAAAACAATTGTTTTATACCAAACATCAAACCTGATTGTAAGTTCAGACACCATATAATGTGATCTTATTAAAACAATATCAATACATTGATGCCAAGGAATGAGCAGTTCTCGGTAAACAACGCCCATTTCACAAGTCAATTGGAAAAGGTGCATTCAAGTCTACATTGTTGCATACGCACATTCTTGAATCACTTGCCTAACAACTGGTGCTGTTTACAATGAATTAAGGATTAGACTATTTTGAAAAAAAGAGCTGAAACATCTCAAACGAAATGTCTTCTTATCTTGAAATGATTTTCTGAACACCATGATTAGCTTGTTCGTTTATGAAAGAGTGATATAGAATTGAATATTCATTTTCATTGTGATACAGACAGCAATGCTGTCAAACATGAGCAGGTGTTAGTATGAATTTTCCTAAAAAAATGAAATATACCGCATGCAACACCATATGGAGGTGCTTCCTAGCTATCTAGCAAATATTTTAATTAAAATTAAAACTCGTATTTCCAAAATCGGCGAAGTGGTGACGGATGTCTTGCTCTTCCGACAGGGCCTAAATATTACGACTGGCCAGAAAGCAGAGGGTCACACCAGGGCACTTGAAGACACATTAGCAAAGTTGCAGCAGACAGTATGTAAGCTGCAGGCCATCAAATCTGAGGCTGGTGGAGAGGATAGAGATTTCAAAAGGCTGCTCCCGTCACAATAATCTGCAGTTTGTGATCTTACCAGGGAGCACAGAGGAAGCCAGCCCAGAGAAATTGCTCAAAAACTGGCTCAGGAGCTTTATACCTGCAGGCCAGATATTCACCTTCTTCCTCACTAAGCACGCTCATTAGATGCCTGCGCTGCAGCTGCCACCCAGGAACCCCCGTGAGCCATCTTTGTCAGGTTCCCTAATTATCGGAATAGGGCTTGATCCTACACACAGCTAGAATCAAGGGTGACACCCCTCACGAGTCCCAGAAGATTCTCATCTTTCTGGACTATACAAGATTAGTCCATGCCCAATGGAAAACCTTTGAGCAGGTGAAGTAGAAATGACAGGTCATGAACATGAACTATATGATATTCTTTTGCCAGCTGGATAGGGCCTGGGAGTGGATCGAGAAGTGCCTCACTGGTACTTTGGCACAGCATCTCCCCCCTAGGTGGGGGTGGCCACTGGGTGGGGGGGACCTCGGATGGTGCCTTGTGGGAACCAGCTTGTGTCAGCGATCCTGAGACAAGGTCCCTGGGAGGATGACCTGTCCGGGGCTTGGAGTACGTGCTGCGCAAAGGTCAAGAACCTCAATGGACTCTGATGAGGGCAGAGGATACTCCCAGAATAGCCAGGATAGAGTCACAGTGCCTCTCCAGGCACCGGATCAGGGCAACAACTATTGACTAAATTGATGCAACCCCATTTTCATATGCTTTGTTTTATTGGATGATTGCAATGATGGGTAGATGGATACTTCTGGGTGGGAAATATAGGGTGGGGGATAGTTTGGGGGGGTGAGTTCAAGATTCAGTTTTTCAGTTATTATTCTTTTTCATGTTCACAATGCACAAGAAGCAAATACATTCCTCTCACAGACGGCCCATACCTACTTACCTTTCTGCCAACTCAAGCATTTAATCACAACTCATAGTTCTAACCTGGAATGTAAACGGGCCCTGACCTAGACTAAGACGGTTCAGTGCATGAAATGGTTGGCACCAGCCATTGTTTTCTTGCAGGAAACGCACCTGATGGAGTTGAATCGCCCCTTAAAAGGAAGATACAGCTATAACAGGGTTTTTCAGGCCAGCAATTACCAGTGTAGCCCGGGGGGTGGTGACCATCTTACATAAAACATGCATAATAACTATCACTAAACCCAAGTTGGCCTTTAGCAAATGGGTGACTTCTCTGGGTCTTGAAAACGTGTGGTGTAAATGGCTTCTGGGTTACAAAGTATATACTCACTGCTCAGCCGTGCACAAGAGTCACTCTTGACAGGATTATTTCTTTATTTTATGTCTGTAGATTCTCTGCATATGGTGTCTGGTGTTTCCATCCTGCCCTGGGGACTCTTGGATCACACAACGGTGGAGACTTGTGTGACTCCATGCCTGGGGGCTTAAAGAGCAACACTTGGTAAACGGCCTATGGTCAGTTATTGGGAGTGACTTCAATTTGAATCAACACTCTATGGAGTCCCTAATCACCTTTTGAAAGGCAAGACTGGGCATTTGCGGCGGTGAGGGGCCGACATCGGGAGAGGGAAAGGGAGATACACAACTAGAACCGCAGATACTTGAGCTGGAATGCTTTCCTGAGTTCAATACCCATGGGCAGTCACACCGCACCTAGGAGGGTTCCATAAGACATTTAGGCATATGTTCCGAGATTCCGGGAGCGCTGCAGGAACGTTTCCCAATTACTGACTATATGAACAGGCCATCAAAGCCAGGAAGCTGATTTACTGGCTGTCTCAGAAACAGGAGGGAGCACGGTTCATCTAGGCCATTCAGTTCCTGGAAGGTCAACTGGCCCACACTTTGATAGAAATAGAGCGAATCTTTCAAATTACTACTGTACCCTATACCTTATACGGCCCTAGATGTCCACTGCCTTTCGACTGGAGTTGCCCAATTGCTGAAGACCTTCCCATTATGGCACTCACTCTCACACAGTAGGCGTACTTGGACACTTCACCGACCTGGAGGAATTACAGGCCGGTATTGTGGCCTCGCCCTCCTGTAAAGCAGCAGGCCTGAATGGCTTCCTCTCCAAATTCTTCAAGAAGATCTCCACTCTCCTATCCCTGCACTGTCTAAATCTCTTCTCAGAGAATGCGCTGATGTGTTCACTACCCCCAGCTCTGATGTCAGACTCTACCACTACCATAACTAAGTCTCAGAAACTGCCTTATCTTTCCTCCTTTTATATACCTAGCTCTCTCCTCAAAACAGAGTGCAGGTTCGGCTGGTGAAAATGATGGCAACTGGACTAACAGGATTCATTACATTGTTGATACACGAAGACCAGAACAGCCTTATGCCTGGCCAAAGCAAGTGTCACTGCCCCTGTCGTTTTTAAATCTCCCTACCCCAACTTGACAGACTACGAGACCCAACGGCCCTGTTGTTAGTCAACTATAAAAATCAGTGACACAGTTCAAAGGCCCTTACTTTTCCATGTCTTGTGTTGCATGCATTTTGGCCTGAGGTTTCTAAAGCTACTCGGAGTGCTTTACAATGCCACGTGTGCACTGGTACAGGTGAATGGATTGATGGCAGCCAGGCTTCCAATACGGTGTGTCAGAAGGCAGGGCAGCCCCCTCTTGCCCCATCTCTATGTCCTAGTGATGGAATCATTGGTTGCCTGGGACACAATGGATGCACAGTTGCAGTGCTTCCAATGGGCACGTGGATTCTCCCTTTGTCTTCCTATAGCCCGTCATCACAAATCTAGAAAGTCTTTCAATGTTGCCTTTGGGATGTTCCAGTACTGTAGGAAATCAATGTAGAAACTACAATAAATAAATATAGCCAGACAGCTTACAGGCAAAAAATATAAATTGTATCAATCATACTTTTATCATCATTTGATTCAGTGAATGGATGTGGCTCAGAAAGTGCAGATATAAAAATAAGGTACAATACAAGTGCATCTGTGCATGACTAGGAACAACAAATTAAACCTTGAGTTGAGACGAGTTACACAACCAGGGGACATATTAGCAAATCTGTACTGTTTATGCAGGAGACTCCCTGATCCTTTTACTGTGCTCACAGTTTTACATTACTAATGGAGTTGCAATGTAACTTCCATAATACCACCTCCAACCCAATGATGCTCTTGTGTTCATAGCCTTATCCTCACAATTGAGCCACCTGCATGACTTTTTCTCTGCCACTACTATACTGACATTGATCATGCCACTGCAGTATTCACACAGTGTTAAAAAGTGCTATGTGAATCTTCGTATTTTGAAGAACTTCTCAGTCACATACCCAGCCTTATAGATTGGAGGCACCATCCTATTCTTGTTACGACTCGGTCGTCCCATTTCCAGGGGGCGCTGTAAGGGGACTGTCAGAAGCCTGGGAATCACCTTGAACACCTATCTAGAGTCCCTTGCTGACTCCTGTTTGTTTCTCTTTTCTCCATGGTACACTTGTGTAGGACTACATTTGCTTCTTGGGACTGCAAATCCCATAATGCACAGCTTTGTTGTCAGGAAAACCCGGATTCTGTTTCCCATTGTTTTCAATGGGAGAAGTCCAGTTGCTCCTTTTCACTGGATCGTCTCCTCCAGGACTTGCAAGTGTCCGAAACCACACGCACCTGAAACCTCTCCTGTGCAGCCCAGCTTGGAACTGCTTATAAGCAGCCATTTCCTCAAGCTCCCCGTCGTGCATCGGACTTCAATTCCTTTGTGTTACAGACCCCTTGTCGGATGGTGTTCCAGTTTTGTTCCTGTTCTGTTCCAGCTTGATCCTGTTTCCTGTTTCTCTGCCCTGCTCCTGATTGTTCCAGCCAGAGTCTGCTCCCTACTTCTTAGCCTTGTACCTGTTTGTTTCTTCCAAAGCCTGCTCCCTGTTTCTCTGCCCTGCTCCTGCCTTGTTTCAGCCTGAACCTTCTCTCTGTTTCCCAGTCCTGTTTACTGCTCATTTCCTACTCCCTGTATTCCAGTCCTGTCCTTGCCTGTTCCAGCCAGAGCCTGTTCTCAGTTTCCCAGTCCTGTCTCTGTCTGTCCCAGACAGAAGTTTGCGCCCTGTTTTCAAGTCCTAGACCCGCCTTTGCTTCAGCCTGAGCCTGTTCCTAGTTCTTGCCTCTGCCTCTTTGTTTGTTCCCTTCTGTTTCTGTTTCTTCTTGGTTCTTTGTGTCTGGTAAGTGTTCTATCAGTCTTCACCAGTGTATACGTGTCCTCCTGTGTACTGGGGTTGGCTCCTGGTTTCCAGGAGGCAATTCCAGCCCCCATCCTTGTCCAGTGTTATACGTTGTATTTCGTGCCTAACAGTGACAGTGTGCTATTGCTGTTTTCTCAGGAATCGCCACTGTGTTTCCAGCTGGACCCACAAGAGCGTGTCCTGTGTATGTAAGTACTATCCTTGTTTGTGCTCTAGGGTCCAGAAACAGAATCACTTCTGCTGCCACCTTTCTATGGGGCTGGCAGGGTGACTATCTGTAAGAGCAAACTGCACAGAGGCATTGAGATTCCCTGTCACTGTGGGAGGTTCTGCGCCTTACTCTGTGTACAACCCCAGCGTGTTTGTCCACTGGTAATCCGTTTCCTGTTTGTTCACACAAGGGTTGCTCTGCTTTTACTTTCCTGTTTCCTGTGCCTATCCATAGCTGTCCTTTCCGTGTATGCCTTTAGCTGCTCCCCTGCCCCAGTGTACTACAGCTTTAGGATATTCGGTGACCTCAAGGGGTGTCCCAACCAAAGTCCTGATCAGACCCGCCCGAAACCGTGACAATTCTACTACATCATCTCCACTGTCCATTCCCATTTCCTTAGTAGAAATCCCTGCCTTTGCCCAGAGCTTTGTAACCCATACCATTACAATCAACTCCCTCATTGATTTTTCTTGCTTTCATCCCATCCACGCCACAACATAAATGCAACCATTTGCAAGCGATACTGCTTCCTAAAACTGTCTACTTATTAAATTCTAGGGAATCTTAGCTTCCCTTCCTCAGTTCTCAGGGAGCATGCCTCCTATTACACACAAATGTGCATCTAAGAATAAAGCCATGTAGGATGTGGTCCACAAGCAACACTTCTGTGCCTTAAGATGAGGCAGGATGCTGTTCAATTTACTCTCCCAATTACTGTATTGACCATCCTGTAAATGCGATCTCAGGAGTATAATCACAGAGATATGTACTTACATGAAAGTGGTTATGCAGGGCATAAGTCAGAACATGAAAAGCATAGTACTGTCTGTGTCCAGGATCTCAGAGAAGCTTCATCCATCATGACCAGGTAGGGCTACTGAATGGTCACACATGATAATTTATTTATTTTATTTATTTATTCCCTCTTCCATCCCCAGCATGAAAACCCTCTGACTTTATGACTAGTTAGGGGCATTGCAGACCTATCAAGGGACTATAACAGATTGACACAGACCAAAAGAGAGTTCACTGCTTAGAAAGAAGCACACATGGCTGCTGACCACTCTCACTGTTTGTGAGTCATCAAGTAATGGATTGTGTGCTGTCCTACAGGCACCCAACCTCCAGAGGCCAGAGAAGGGTCTGCAGGGAAAGCTAAGGCAGAGAAGCATGCCCATCAGAAATTCAACCTAGGAGACATTTCTGACCAGCTTGACCTCAAAATGCCAAAGTTGGCATACTTTGTCAATTTGCATATGTTTCAATTTATAGCTTTGTGTTATTATGTATACATAACCTGTGCTTTACATGCCCTTTTAAACTACATTCCTTTGTTTAATGTCCCTACATCTATTGAGGCAAGTTATAGAGGATTACCCACATCTTGAAAACATTACTACTAGTATGCATCTTTAAAATGTAGATAACTTGGCTCAAAATAATGTTGGGGGACTTTGTTGTTCGAGGTGGTTTTGTGGTCACTAATTGTTCTTGGCCTATCCTTTCATAGCTCAAGTTCCATACTGCATATGTGCTGTCTCTGGATTGGCATCTTCATCTACCATCCTAGATAATCTCACACTCAATGCCCCTGTGAATTCATATATTGTACAACTTAAGACATGTGGCCATCATCTTACAGCAAGTCACTGGGTCATCAACTGCCTTCCCTGAGTTTTGGTGACACCTTCATCTCCCTTTCAGAAACCAGCAGTCAGCTCACGAATGTTTCTTGCCCTACTGTGAGCACTTTCATGTCTTTGCTGCCTAGTTATGATCCAACTGTATATGTCAACAGAACTGTTGCCTGCAAAATAGAATGGATTCTGTTAACTTGTAGTGATGTTGTGCACACTATTCATACACATGCATCAGTTTTGCCTTACTACGGAGCTATCTCTCCACATGTTTACCATTCTTTAAGTGTGGTGGATTGTGCTGTACTTTAACTTTTAGAAATCATGAGTGCTTGCCAGGTACTTGGCCACTATGTCAATGATGCTGTAACTTGCATTTCGAATGATGTTCACTCTCAACAAGCATTCTCTATTTCTGTTCTTATACATGTGCTGTATGAATCATGTAGAACACCTCAACACTTGTGTGCCCTCTAAGGATCCCAATACATTGGAGAAGTGTGGCATGTTATTCACATTCTGTGAGGGATTTGCAGAAGTGTTTGTATCTTTTATGTTCAAAAGCATTGCTTTAAAGAACCAGTGGTGTGAATCTGAAACTGCATTCTTCGAGATGTCACCTGTCTGAGGCAAGTAGATGCAGTACAAGAGATATGTATGCATGTAATGATTCTTTGTGTCCCGTATGTGTGTCATACTCCAATATTGGATGAAGTTCCTGTATGAGTTTAAGTAACACTTTCATCAGTGTATATCCATGTATGTTTATCCTCAGCACTCTGTTGCAGTAAATTGACACTCTGCCTACATTTCTTGTCTGTTGATGTTATAGGCACTTCCTCTACACCCTGCAAGTGTCAATGTCTTACTCTCAGGTAGGATGCAACATTTGTTTATGCAGATAGAATGCATCATGGGTCACCCATAATAGTTTGTGCCTGGATTGGCCAGGTGCAAATTTGTGCATATTTTCACTTGCTGCCCCTTTTCTTAAGTGTCATTGTTTTAAGCAAGTGAATAGGTATTAACAAAGTGTTTTGTGGTTATTAGTTGTTATGCATTTTCACAAACAGGCCCACATCCCAAGCAGTCACTTGCATTGAACTGCTACTCCTTTTTGTGCTGTGAATCTGTTTTTCACAACTGTAAATTGCCTTTGAATGTTCTGTGAATTTACAATGCTTTTGTACATATTTGCCCAGGGTGCACCATCAAAAACACCTCAAATCATAAGCTTTATAAATCACCCTTGTGGATAACCTCACTTCAAAAGCAAATATGCCACATCAGCACCTCAGGAACGAACACGCAGACGCCTTGGATCAACATGATTAATTATAGACCCACTGACAGATGCCAGACCTTTTTCATTCTCTGTCTCCTAATTCTTAGATTAATCAAGGAAAGCACATGTACTGCCTTGCTGCCTGATCCATATCCCACTTGCATTTAGGATCTCAAATTCTCAAGGAGTGTTGTCATCTCTGAAAGTACACTTTTCTGCAATTTCTGTATCACCCTGCATCATGCCATTCATGAGGAACAAGTTAGATGCACCTGAACCTGACAGCTACAGACCAATCTTTATTACTTGACTCATAGGAAAACTGATCAAAAGAATGACTGTCACCAAGATCTGTATCTTTCTGGAAGAAAGTGATTGGGTTCTGCCAAGGAAGAATCATTAACTCTATTCTGATTTGCCTCTGTGATGATGTGAAGACTAGTTCACAAAAATGGAGTGTCTCACTTCTGCTCCTGGACCTGTCAACTGATTTTGGCACAGCCCATCATCCCTCCCATTCAGACAAGAGGAACTAGGCATCAAGAGAATTATTTTAGACTAGCTACCTTCTTACCTCCTTCCAAGTAGATCTACCCTAATCTCACTTCCACCATGTACATCACCTCCATTCTTCACTAACACTGCAGACATCAAAATTTGATCATCTCATCTTTTGTTTTCAATGCTTATCTAGGGGCACTACATGGCCTTATTAAGTTCTTCAACTTGTGCTTCTGTAACTATGGTAGCAAAATTATTAAAGTATTAAACTTAGAAACTCTGTATGTCCAAACCTCTACATCTAAGCTGTCAACCAATTAAGGCTGAGAAATAACCTTAAATTGAACACTTCTGAAACGGAGCTTGTGGCTTGCATAGAATGGAAGCAATACTAGCTTACACTTACTAACACATCATCTTCCCTCTTCTTGGTTTCCCACAGAACCCTTACACCATCATGTCACTTGTCAGCTAGACAGACACATTGCAGCTTAATGCCATGTCCTTACTACCCAAAGGACTACAAAGAAAAACAAATGTAGTAGCAAGAAAACTCTTCTATTTTTTCATACAGGACCATAGCCATCAGCCATTCAACTAATCTATGTCCAGATACTAAACTTTCTAAGCACAAAGCATTCTCCACTGAATCTTACATGAAAATGGAATATTACTCATCCAATTAAAACATCAAAGGCAGTCACAGAAAAGAACATCCCTTTTTTTGACTACCTCACCTAAAAGAAGAAATGCATTGGTTGAAACTTCTTCTCTATTCATGCAGAAACATTTTGCAAATTGGTAGCTGTTGAGATTTGAAAAATTCTGTAGTGCTTGGAATTCAAGAATGCAGTAAAAACCTGATTCATTCCAGTAGATAGTAAATTGTCCCAGGTACCCCAGTAATAATCACTCACCATCATGAGAAGAGCATTAGCACTACATAATTGAAGAGCTTTCCCAACATAGATCTGGAAACACATCTCCTTCGAGGATGACAGGCAAGAAAATATGAGCAACTTCTGCTTGTTGTCTTTAGTCCTACTCCATCAATGAATCCATGAATACATGTACGCATTTGCAGCAACACTGTATGTTTAATCTCTCTTAATCACACACAACACTAAAACACTCCTTCTGTAGGTCACACTGCATGCTTTTTTGCTTAAAGACACACTTATCAATACCTCATGTGTTAAAGCATTCTATCCCTCATTCATTTGTCATTCAATTTCTCTAATTCAATTACAATTTCGATTTCAGTTTAATTTTATGTCTAAAACCAAGAGTTTCCTTCTAGTCTCATTGCCCAGTTAGTCCATTCCACATCAACATTCTGTCAACGAAAGAGCAGACCACAGTTACTTTGAGAGTTGACATAAAATGAGTTTGTTATTCAAATATTCTGAAACATCCCCAAAAATTGTATTGTGGACCAGAGTTTTGGCTTCAAATTTCAGTCTAGCCTTTATTCAACAACAGTGAATTATCCTGAAATGTGGTATAAGGTAGAACTTTTGTATCAAATTTTTATCTGACCTCTACCTGGAGACACTTATATTTTACGGGATAGCGTCTGAATTTGTACAATCTGTATATTTACATCTTTTTCCGAATGGTTCCGGCATGGCTATTCTTCACAAGATTATGGTTTGATCCGATAGTTGTTCTTGCTACATTTCCTTTATCTTGTACATGTATATGGGGACACATTTGCCTTAGGTGTTTAAGGTAGTATTCACTGGAAACTCCCGTCACAATTACCTAACTTTTCATACACATATACGAGCCTGTTAAACTCCCAGGATCAGTCATTTTTCTTTGGTTTGCGTTTAGATTAACTCACAGTGAAAGGACAGCCTGCGACCCCAGTTAATAAAACTTTCTTATTTCAATTCAAATTTAATCAGCTCTAATTTAGCAATAGCTAAACCTTCATAAATGTATCCTAAGTTATTTCACAATATTGTTTGTGGTATTTTGTAAGATTGAAAATCAACTGGCCTACTTATGACATTTATGTTAATCTACGCCATTAGTTTATGGAAGGACTGTATATAATTATGCATTAAAAAAAAGAAGTGACACACATGAGCTCTGTGAAATTATAGCAATGGCATTTTTCATGCTGGTGATCTCACTTTGCTGATTTTAATTCTAGCTGCGTTGTTTTCCAAGAATGAGGAGATTCTCGTGCCCCTGGTCCGCAAAACCCAGACATTTCTCTTAGTCTCTTCATCATAGTGTTGTGATACAGGGTGTTGAAGATCGCAGACAAATACGCTAGTCTTAGGAGCAGAGAATACCCAATATCATGGATGCCTAGGATCGACACTTGAACATAAAGAACTGTGGTATATTTTCCCAGTTGGAGCCTAAAGGCCAATTACTGTTCAGGCTGACTTTTTAATAAGTTCTTGAATGTTGTTGTAGCCACTTTTCCAAGTACCTCCAGGATGAAGGGTGCAAAGAAAATCGGCCTATCAGTTACTGGGTCTAGATCCTCAAAGACGTTTTTTTTTAATTAAAGGAATAAGCCAAGTTTGAGTTTCACTTGGATGCGCCCTACTTTAAGGGGCCTGTTAATACAATTTGCAAGGAAGGTGTGTGACTACTTTCGAATGGCAAAGGTCATCGTTTAAGATTGCTGGATTATTTCTTCTATATTATTTAACACTTTACAAGTGACAGATTGTGAAATGAGAAGCTTAAATCACACCTTCTGTTCAAACTTTTATAAATTCATCATTAGACCAGTGGCGGCTGGTGAACTTTGAAGGGGGGGGGGGGGGTGTAAGACCAAATCCTAAATATGCCTCCATGACTGAGCCAGCTGCCCCAAGGTGGCGTTGAAAGGGCTGAAAGGGATCGCAAGAGGTACTGAGTAAATGTTCATATGGAACTACCTTGCACCTTCCCTTGCCAACACAGACCACGGAATGCATGACAGAGTTACCCAATGTAAAGTGCCTCAGAGTGAGAACCCAGAAGATGACAGTGCCTGAGACATCCAAGGCTGTTTTTGAGCCATACTGGTACTAGTTTCTAAGACACCTGGAGAATTCATACAGAGACTCACCCAAAACAGATGCAAATTAGACATCCTGGAGACTGTGCCTGAGGCCGAGTGCCTTACTCCCAGAGGACTGTGACTTGGAGTGAGACATTCAGAAGGTGACAAGTGTGCCTGAAACACCAATGGAAGCTTCACAGATACACTGATGACTGGGTTTGAGACACCTAGAGGACTCAAAATGGGCCACCCAGAAGGACTCTGCCTGAGATATTTACGAACTGTTTCCGTGACACCCTGGTAAGTCAACCAGGGAATCTGATACAAAGCACTGGAATAGCCCACTCTCTATTTCCCTGCTGGCATAAAGGCACAACTGATTATTCATTCTGCCAATCTGCAGTCACAGCCTTACCTACACACAGGCACAAGCCTCTTACGGAGTGATGTTACCACTTTTTTTTCCACAATATGATAAATATATTTGTCAACTCAAAAGGGGGGGGTTTGCATGTCCCGTGGCACAGGGCAATACAGCAAGCAACCTTCCTGAAGTGCACCACAAGGTAAGGGCAGAAATGCACAGTATCTGCTATTTCCACCTGTGCAGGTGCACAATGATATGCCTAGTGCTGACACAGTTCTTTATATTGTTTCACATTTACCACTCAAGAAAATCTCAAATACGCATTTAACAATTTACTTTGAACCCTCTCCTTAAAACAATGCGGCTTTTATAAATATAGGCAAATGAACTATTTATGTATTAAGCGTCTGTGTTCTCATGAAGAGTGCATTAAGCAACAAGAAAGCTCTCTGGTTCCACTAAGCTGTCTGGTCATTTCAGACGGAGCCATACCTATTCCCAATTCCATTTCACCTTTCAGGACTGCTTTTCCATTTCTCCCTGGGGCACTTGCAAGAAATGTCATAACAGATTTTATTACTTTCAATTGTCTGGTCATTTTAGACATGCTCCAGGATAGGATTATGCTCCTTTGGCCAAGTTTATTATTGTAAAAGAAATATATTGCTCTGCTTTTCACAACATTTGATTTTTTTACTTAATTGCCTTACTTATTTAAAATTGCTACATTCAGTGTGAGATGAGCAGTTTATGACAAAGTATTACACTTGCCAAAGAACTACACTTGTCAGTTTATATTTTAAAAGAATGTTTAGAAATAACCATACAATACGTAAGCATTGATTAACATATACTGCATGTATGTGTTAGAGAAACGTTTGAATCCATTTGCTGAAGATTTGCACCAGAGGATTGTTGGACTAATGAAGGGCACATTCGGGCCATTAGTCTAAAAGAGACAATACCTGGTGATTGGCAGAACTGAGAACTACATCATATGGCTGGTTCACTAACTTTAGTGAAATTGTTTATTGTTGATGGATTGGGGATTTTATTACAAGACAAGAGACCCATATTATGCAACCCTTTCTTGCTTTATTTTGAATAGTAGCCAAGGTATTCACAAACAATAACTGCCCTTCTTATGAAGCAATAGAAAAAGAACTACAACTGATCTCATAAAGGGTACGACCAATGAGAAGATATATGGTAAAATAATTGTCTTATCTGTGAGCAACAAATCCTCTTTTCTTGCTGCTAGCAGTCAAAATAAGTATCTTTCCACATATTTTAAAACATTATAGTGTTCATAAAGTGTTGAAGGTATGTATTAATTATCTCCTATGTTTAATGCATTATTATACTGATTTTGGTTCTCTTGCACGGTCGTTCAGGTTTTTTTGCCCCTCAAAGCACTATTTGTGTTGTGTGTAGTCCAACAGTTGTGCTGTTGTACCTTTATCGCCATGGATCATCTGCATTTATCGACTGAGGAGAGTTGCAACATTGGGTAGAAGCCACAATACCCAAATCAAGTGTTTTCCATTCTCTTTGTGCTCTGTTGAGGTGAGTGCTGAGTTTCTTTGCCCAGCCAATATCAAGGGGGACTTCATCTTGAATACCTGCCTCTTCATCATTCATTAGCGACTTGACAGGGAGCTCTTAAAACTGAATAGCTCCTCCCCAGGGTACACCTCCTCTTTCTGGCAGACCAGCTCCCTCAGCTCTATCCATTTGGGACTACTAGTCTCCTGACACATTCTCCATTTTGCCCACAAAGTTGAAATAATTCGCAATCATTAAAAAAATTCATTGAAATATTAAACAGTGATTTCTCTGTCCATTTAATGTACCAGAGTGGTATATTCTTGTTTTATTTATATTGACACATTTCTGAGGGAAATTAATTTCAACAATGGTGAAGGACGGCTCTGTTCACAGTGAGGATGAGGAGGCTTAAGTATTCCATGATAATTTGAATTCCTTTATAAAAGATTCTGACCAATAAACTGCTTCTACCTCCATGATGGAAATTGAAATGTTTAGAAGCCTTAATATAAAAAATTATATTGCTTAAAGATGATGCTGCCAAAAAAGAAGAATGAAATGACCATTAAAACAGATTAAGCCTGTTCTAACCACTAAGGTCAGTTCCTAAGTTACAGATCCTCCCTCCCCATGAGGATGTTATTACAGAGAACAACGTATCCCTTCCTTTAAATATAAAATGTTTGGGGATTCTGACAATGATATGGACCAGGATGATATTGAAAATGAGGATAATGATAACGAGGACTCAGATTTTCTCTGGTAAGGGCCTCCTGAGAAGAGGCAAATAAATGTTCAAAGTGACTTGGGCGATTCCTCATAGAAATTGAATAAAACAGTTTTGGATTTAATGGGGTAACCTATGTTTAAATCAACACTAATACACCTTCATAATTCCACTTAATGGTTCTCTTATGAGCATGTGGCCGATTATGTTTCACTACGCATGAGACAACCCTTAGACACAGTAACTAGAAACAAGTTACATGCAACCCTCTCTTCCAAACAACATCATAGCCACTCTGGTAATGGATCCTGACATTATTTTTCCCTTTTCACCACATTTGGCTAAGACTCCAATAAAAAAAAGGATGGGGCTTTGACAAATTGTCTGGATAGCATCCCTGACTGAGAAGCTGCATTAACTATAATTTTGGAATAAGCTGATGAAGCTAAATTGCAAGGCTCACAGGTAGATCCCGAAACTTTAATTGGGCTCAAAGTGCAATTAGCATTTTAG
The DNA here is from genome assembly GCF_031143425.1 of Pleurodeles waltl. Taxonomy (NCBI): domain Eukaryota; kingdom Metazoa; phylum Chordata; class Amphibia; order Caudata; family Salamandridae; genus Pleurodeles; species Pleurodeles waltl. Next base: position 662,983,764 of record NC_090447.1, read on the forward strand.
GAAATGGGAATGCAGCTTTCTCCCACAAAAGACGTACAAGTATTTTGCTAACAATAACCCTTAAATGGAAACCTTATCTTCCAGAGAAGCTCAAAAAGCAAATGGCTTGTTATTCAGAGACTCATTTATAACGCAGATGAGCAAATATATGGCAACATTTGTTGACTGACAAAGCTCAATTCTATTTGAAAATAATTTTTATCTCCATAGTTTTTGGCAGGGCCAGCAAATGAAAAAGTTGCTTTGCCATCCATTACCCCTAACAAGGAGGCAGGCATTACAGACTCTCCTTTGGTTTCGCTGAAGACTACAACTCCCAATTCTATCCTCAAAAAGGGGAGGTTACTGGAGCAGGCATTACTGCCACAGAGAAGCCAAAAACACAGGTAAGAATTTTAATTTCTGGTGTCATCCTGCAGGAGGTCACTTAGGGGAATAGTTATCAAAATGCCATGCAACACTACACATCAAAACACTTTGCTGTGCTGTGTTGAATGACAGGGAAATGGCAGGAATGTGCTATATTTAACATTATATGGCACATCCATGTCCTCTCCTTGTGTTGGCATACTATATACTGCTAAGAGCCAATGCAGGTTCTCTTGCGCCATGGTGCAAGGGTGCCTGAATTACAGGCAGGATTGTTTTTGTAAGAGAAGGCACACTTTTCTGCACAAAAACAATCAGCCTTTTGCCTCTGTTTGCTACAGAATGCAGCAAAATTAGAAAGAGGAAAAAAACAAGGAGAAATAACCTATTTTTTCTCATGCCTCCTCCCCTGGGAAGGTGTAGCATTTTGACACATTCCCAAGTCTACCTCCCATGGTACATCTGGGAATGCACCAAAATCCATTGGTAGATGTGTGGGAACACCCAAGTTCAGCCCATGGAACACGCTCCCCAAGGCAGAGTAAATAAGGGCTCTGTCTTGTGATACTCCAGATTTAGCAAGCCACACCTTACCACGCAAGGCGGCCTTACGGACCTTGGTAAATCTCATCTAGGTTTTGCATCACCCTTGTGGTACCTAGTGTGGCAATGCAATACCTTGATAAATATGGCCCTTAGGGCCTGATTTATACATTTTTAGCCCCACATTTGCATCATTTTGTGACACAAAGGCGGCACAAACTTACAAAATATAATTGAATTATATAAGTTTGCCCGGCTTTAGCATAAAAAAATGACGCAACTGCAGTGCAAAAAAAGTATAAATCTGGCCCTTAGGCCCTCATTACGACTTTGGGGTTCTTACTAAAAGACCGCCTAAGCCACGGGCGCCACTATACCGCCAGTGCTGGCAATATATATGTGGCTCCCTATTATGACTTTTCCGCTAGGCCAGCGGACGGAAATAGCGTTTCCATCCACTGGCCCAGCAGAAAAGTCACATCAACATTGCCGCTGGCTCATAATAGAGCCAGCGCCAATGTTGATGTGCAGTGGGTGCTGCAGCACCCGTCACGCATTTCACTGCCCGAAAATCGGTCAGTGAAATGCGCGATGAGGCTGTGCCTGGGGGCCCCTGCACTGCTCATGCCAAGTTCATGGGCAGTGCAGGGGCCCCCAGGGGCACCCCGAGTCCCCCTTACCGCCAGCCTTTCCATGGTGGTGTTTACCGCCATGGACAGGCTGGCGGTTGGGGATTATGACCACCTGGCAGAAGCCTGGCGGTCAAGTGGAGGGCCCTGTGGTATGGCCATGGCTAATGTGCCACGGTCATAATACACTGCCGGTACACCGCCAGCCTGTTGGTGGTGTTACCAGGGCCGTAATGGGCACTTAGGGGGTTATTCTAACTTTGGAGGAGTGTTAATCCGTCCCAAAAGTGACGGTAAAGTGACGGATATACCACCAGCCGTATTACGAGTTCCATAGGATATAATGGACTCGTAATACGGCTGGTGGTAAATCCGTCACTTTTCCGTCACTTTTGGGACGGATTAACACCTCCTCCAAAGTTAGAATAACCCCCTCAGTGTTTTTTTCCCAGCTTGGGAAAACATCACTGCAAACCCTTGCATTCAGCAATCAGTACAAGGATATTGTAGAGATCTCTCTCAAATCCTCATCCAACACTTTCACCCTCATCCACTACTTTTTGTCTGAGGAGCAGTGTGTAGCACTAAAATCCCAGATAAATATTTCAATACCACTTCAAGTTTTTTTTAAATTCTCCTTAATTGGTGCTTTTGCTTTTTCTAAATTACCTTGGGGCACCAGTTATAGTTACTTGAAATAACTATAACTGGGAATGTCTTAGGTTTTGTATGAGTAAATTCAGAACCCAGCTATAATGTATCTGTAACCGTTAAAAAAAAAGAAAAAAAAAATATATATATATATATATATATGTGTGTGTGTGTGTATATATATATATTAATTAGTGGCTGTCTCCAGTAGGTAGTTATAGTTAGGACTATGTTTCCACAGAAAAAGTGTTTGATTTGTCTATATCTTTGGAGCTGTTTGACGAATCTTTGTGAAGTTTTCCAAAAAAAAGTGTTCCCGAGAATCTTGTTGTACGTGGGAATTTTTCTGCTGATCTGTTAAGTGGGGACATCGAAAAAGGAGGGATAAAAAAATTGTGTTTCCCATTATAATTCCTCTAGGGATTTTGACCATGACTACAGCCCCAACTGCTGGACGTAATTACACCAAATTTGGCAGAAAGGTAGCTTTTGGTCCGGAAAGAAGCCTTTTTGTTATTTAGTGTAAATCAGTTAAGTAGTTTTTGTGATAGTAAAAGAAAATTAAATATGTATATCTGGAGGCACTAAGGCTTCACAGATGCTCCCTATCTCATGCACAGTTCTGACTGACTGCCAATAATTCAACCAAGACGTTTTGGCAGCAATTTTGAGCCTTAGGTTCAGCTGAGTTTCAAAAAACAAAACAAAAAAAATTAAAAGGGGGTAGGGTACTCTTATCCCCCAGGGATCCCACACCCTAAGGCTTAAAAGTATTTTTTTTAATCACAGTGAAAATCGTGGAGAATCTGTGAATTTTACTGTGATTTTTTTCTAAAAAAGCAAGCAGGTCTCCAGTGTTTACTTTTATTTTTTCCCCTAGGTGGGCCAGGTCCTGGGGCCATTGGGGGTGAATAAAGGAGTGGGTGCATGGGCCCCCCCTCCAAGGGCTTTACAAAGCCCCGGGGACCACCAGCTCCTCACAGCACTGAGGGGTGTAAAATAAGTATCTGGATGGACTGCATGGCCTCCCTGCGCCCTGGGGACCACCACCTCCCCGAGGCAAAAAAAATATTTTTAATGGGGGAGGCCTGTACGGCTTCCCCCACAGCCACGGGGCCCACCACCTCCCCAGGGCTAACATGCAAATAATGTGGGTGCCTGCACGGCCCCCTGCAGCCCCATGGACTGCCACCTCCCCAGGGCTGAAATAAAATAAGATGGGGGTCTGTGATGGGGCCCCGGGGACCACCACCTCCCTGGGGCTAAATTGAAATATTAGAGGGGGGCCACACAGCCTCCTAGTGGAGCCAGTAATGGCCCTGGGGACTGCCACCCCTCAGGGCCAGCTCCTGCTATGTCTCAGGTGCCCACCCTCGGGACACATTGGTGTGTTCTGACGTGGCAGGAGATTTGACAGCTCCTGCCAAGTCAGAGCAAACACTGCTTCCAGCGGGCAAGAGCTGTCAAAGTGCTCTCACCCGCTGGAAGCAGAGTTTTCATCTATGTCCCAGCCCACAGACATGGGGGCAGGGAAAGAGATAAAACTACTGCTCTTGCACACAGGGAGCTACATGCTTAGCAGCTCTCTGTGTGTAAGAGCAATGCCAGCTCCTGAAGGAGGCGGGCAGCCAGCTTGGAGCGTAGGGGCATTAAGGCTCCTCCTGCAGTCCCCAACGCTGCTGACTGGGTGCCAAGGGGTCACCCAAGACACATGGCCAGGCCTGGGGATGGGGTCCCTGGAGCTGAAATAAGTAGTGGGAGGGAGACTGTGCAGCCCGCTCTCCTATTGAATTGTGGTGGGCCCCGGGGATGGGGGATGGACCCTGTATTTTATTTTATTTCAGACTCTGGGAGGTGGTGGTCCCCTGGGCTGCGGAGGGGACTGGCAGGCCCCTCCTGCATTAATTGCATATTAGCCACAGTGAGGTGGTGGTTGGTGTTTGGGTGGCAGTATTGTAGAGGAGGTCTCTCTGTGAATGGATGTATGGGTGAGTGAGCAGATGTGTGAGTGCTTGTATGAACTTGTGGATGGGTATGTAAGCGGTTGTGTGAGTGAGTGTGTGAGTGCTTGTATGGGTGAGTGAGTGGCTGTGTTGATAGGCTGTATGGGTGAGTGAGGGAGTGTGTAAGTGGCTGTATAGTTGAATAAGTGGGTGTATAAGTAGCATTATGGGTCAGTGTGTGACTCTGTGAATGGCTGTATGGGTAAGTGACTGGTTGTATTAGTAGCTGCATGGGTGAGTGGTTGTGCGAGTGCCTGTATGAGTGGCTCTATCAGTCATTCAGTCAGTGGAAAAGATATGTTTATTAAGGCCTTAGGTTTTATAATATAAAAACTGCAGTATGCACAATTAAAAACTGTTCCATAAAAAGCAATAAAACATATCCCAACTATATAAAGCCATGAGATATAAACCCTTGTTATATAAAATAATTTTACTCCTTCAACCTTGTAAATAAATCACATAATTATCTTTTAAAGTTGTTCCAACGGAAATAAAAAATCGACCCATATAACACGTCACATCTAGGAATCTCATGTTCATCAGTAGGTCAATTGCTTGACCCCATCTCTAATACCATATTTTTAAAAAATAGGCTTGAGGCACCTCACCTGTTGGGGTAAAAACCGCAAACGATCTACCAGGATATGAAGAGAGTACATTTTTACATTAAGACCACATTGGCAGATTGTCCTTCCATCTTGCCGAACCTCTTTAATCCCTGACATGAAAAAACTAGGACCCAGATTTAAGAGGGCCGAGCACCTCCTTGCGCCACATTAGCGTCATTTTATTATGCTAATGTGGCCCAATGAGGCCAAAATCGATGCACCAGGTTTACAAAATGACACAATGCATGCATTGCGCCACTTTGTAACCCCTTGCACCACATTATGGCTGCGTCAGGCATAATGTATGCAAGGGGGATAGGCCCCCATAAGGGGGGGGGGTGAAAGAATGGCGCAAAGAAATCTAAAAGATTTCTTTGCACCATTTCTTGTGGCATTTTTGATGCCTGCTCAGAACAGGCATTAGAAGAGGGCATGTCATTAGTTACAATGCGTCCCTATGTACTGTTCAGGGTTAGAACCAAATTCTTGGTGCTAACCCTGAACAGTACAGCAGCAGCATCAAAATGGTTATGATATTGCCCCCTACTCTGCACGATGGTGTGCCGTATTTTAAATATGCCACACACTTGGCGGTGGTAGGTGGGCGCTAAGGAGCGCATGAAAAGTGGCACTGCACTGGGTGCACAACCACTTTTCTTAAATCTGCCCCCAGCTTTATTCCACACCGAAACCCTAATGAACTTTGTTGCATCTTAATATTCAGAATCTTTTCCAAATATGGAAAAATGTCATTGTTCTCCCAGGAATTTAGTAAATGTGAGACTGAACATTTATTACTCAGGTACAAAAGATCCTCTTCTCTAGAGACCTGTTCTGCGAATCTTTTAAACTCTTCCTTAGTAACTACCACCTCATCAATACCCCTTGTTACCTGTATTTTGAATGCCCTGGCGCAAGCCTGAATTCTTCCTCTTACTTCCCATGTCCAAGATAGGTCGCTTTGTAGTATCTCTTTTTTATATAGCAGGAAGATTTTTGATATTCCTGCACTATCCATTCTTGTCCAAAATTGTAATAACTCTACACTAACAAGCTGTGTCAACCCTAATAAACCTGTCTCTATTCTAACAGCCTACGTGATGGTGGAGGATGGGAGGCACAGCAGCTTTTTCAAGCACCTTCTTTCTTCCAGGTCCCAGCAATTATTACCCCTTAGATCCACCACCTCAACCCCATACATGACCTGCGGTCTTACCATAGCTTGATAAGCCCCCAGTACTGGTCAAAGAGAAGGCCCCCATATCATTTGTCAAATTTCCTTAGCCCCGCTATTGATACCAATACCTTATCTTGTGAAGAGAGATGTGTTCCTTCTGACCTAAACTGTGTGAAAACCATACCCCTAGGTATATATATTCATTCACTCTCACTATTTTAGCTTTATTAATTACCCAACCATACTCTTCCTGTGGTTCCTTATTTGGAGTACTTTTGTTTTTTCCATATTTATTTTCAATTTTTTCTTAATACAGTAATCCCTGAATATATTACATTTTAATTGTAGTCCGATTCCTGTGCAATCAAAAATCACTAAATCGTCCGCATATAAAAGACAACTAATATGTCTGCAATTCATTTTAGGGCTAGAAGCATTTGGCAGGCTTAAAATCTTGGGGAAATTGACCAGGAACAGAGAAAACAGCTTTGGGACCAATATGTACCCTTGCTTAGGGCCATTCCTTGAATTGATTTTCCTCAAGAGTTAGCCCCCATTATCCAGCTCCACTTGGGCCCAGTTGTTCCTGTGGAGTTCGTGCAGAATTAAAAGCAGCTTTTTTGGGATCACATATCCCTCTAATGCCTCCCACAGCAATACACGATTAACCGAGTCAAAGGCGGAGCTAAAATCAACAAAGCAACAATAAAGTGCCACGCCCTGCTCTAGGTATTTCTTTGCAATGGCCCACAAACTAAAACAGTGATCAATCATTGAGTGATTTTCCTTGAAACCACCCTGTTCCTGGGGTAAGATAGAGTTTACATTCGCCCACTCCTTAATCATCTCCAATAAAAGTTTGGAAAAAATCTTAACACCTATGTCCAAGTTAATTTGCCTATAGTTTCCCAGGAGGGTATAGTCACAATTTTTATGGATTGGTTTAATCACTGCCCCTTCCAAATGTATGGAATTCTTCCAGTTGCCAGGATTTCCTGGAAGAGGGTGTAGAGCAACTTGGACCACCATATAATATTGTTTTTTTATTACCACTGCGGCACATTATCTGGGCCAGCAGCCTTTGTAAGCTTTATCCTCTCAAAAGTTTCCTTGATTATTTGGCTCCCAAAAGAATAAAAATAATTCAATCTTTGTTTCCTTAGCAATACTAATATTAAAAATAGTAGGGCTCTGTTCTGTTTGGACACCATTATTAAAGGCCTGCTCTAGAAATGTTACCAACATGTCTTCTCCCACCTGCCCCAGGGACCACTTTTGCGAGTAACCTGCCCCACACTGTATCAATCTAAAAAATGTCCTAACATCTTTAGACTGTATGGTTTTTATCATCACATCCCAACATTTTGCATTTGATTCCCATTTCTTTCGAGCTACTAAAATTCTGAGTTACCTTTTTAAACTAAGGAACTGCCATCCCCCACCTATGTTTCTTGTAATATTACTTTTTAATATCCTACATTCTTTATCAAACCAATTATTTTTTGCATGCTTCCCAGCTTTATTTTTATTTTGTCTAGAATTATAAATCATAACTTCAATTTTAAGGCATGCAACCACCTTGTTATTTACATTTACATACCCAGCTAAGGGATCTGAGGGAACCACTCCACAATCTAGATCACTATAATTATACTGCAATTCCTTTAAAAAGCTTAGGTGCTTTTCTGAAAGCCTCATTCGTAACTCCTTTGAGCAATCAATATTAAGCGTTAAATCCCTCATCTGTCTTGGGGCAATGTCCATTTTATTGATAGTTCTTAGTGGATAATCATCACCCTAAAGTTCATAACCAGATGAAATGCCCATAACAATACAAACACATAATCAGTTGGGCACATCTGATTGCTTTATTTGAACATTTTTATATACGGGATATCTGTAGTCACAAGACCATTTAAATTCACTAGTCCACTTGACAAAAGGAAATCTAACAGAGCAATATCCTTCCCGGGTGCCACGCTATATGGCATACAGACACGTTGTATATTAAAAGCAGCTAAGCACTCCATATACTTTTCATCCACGGACTCGGAAAGCAATTTGTTATTGAAATCTCCCATCATATTAGTCAGAGTGTGGGGGTAAAAAACAACTATGCAATACCATCATCCTTAAACAATTTGATCTATCCAGCATAATCAGATGTACCATGCACATTCATATATACATTTAAAACAATTATATTTTTCTTTCTTCTACCTATATCCAAAAATTGTATGTCACCGGCTAATAACCAGTTACACTGAGTTTTAATCAGCCATACCCTGGAGGCAATTTGGGTACAGACCAGAGGTATCAATCTCCCAGACGGACGACCTGCACTATTTTTTACAGCCTCAGGATGAATCCCCAAGAAATCCTCTATTGGTGGGGGGTTTCTGCACAGCCATGTCTACTGGAAATATATAACAGAATGCTTCCTTATAATTCCATCAATCACCTGCTGTTTCCTTGTGGTACTAAACTCATATATATTCCAGGAGAACAGACTAATGCTGGTCAGGGAAGCCTGCCCTTAATCCGCCTCACTGAAATCATGTGCCACTTCCTCCCCCTCCAGACAATTATACCTGTTTTGTTTGGACGGAATCACGCCAAATTCATGTTTATCCTGTAGAGCAATTGTGAATTTAATCCTACCTACTCTATTTTCCATAACTAATGTGTTACTTATAGAATCTTCCTGCGGCCCCCATTTTACTTGACTTACTTTTAGGTCCCCGTGATGATTAAAGAAGCTGAGATTGTGAATTGAGAGATGTTCCCCATCTAATTCCCCCTTGAATCCCCAGATATTTTCCACACGATGGACCTGTAACTCACTTTCTGCATTAAGAATGGTATCTCTCACTAATCCAGCATACAACAGCAGCTTTGTAACATCTCTGCCATCTGCAGAAAGCCTACTTGTTTCAAGTCAGTTGTCAAGACTGACTTTAAATTGGGGCACAAGGAAAATACTTCAAGGAGCTGTGAAGTATTTAAGGGATATAACTTCCTTACCCTTTTCCCTTGACGTCTGCCTGATAGTGGCTCCAGATAAACCCATAAAACGTTTGCCTCCTCTTTACCTTCAGATCTAATCAGGGCTGGACCACCCTCCTTTGCGGCCCACTAGAACTTTGCTCCTGTAAATATATACTTCTTGTCTCACTGGTGTGTACTTTTCTACACCCTTTCGCCTGACCCCGAATTTAACGTTCATCGCAGGGTGCCTCCCTCTGCCGATCTTTACACATTAGTTGCCCTTTCTGCCATCTACCACTCAAATCTACTTGCAATGTCCTTAAAGTACATATCTTTATCTTTTGTTAACAAACACATTCCTTAACCTCAACCTTAACCTTAGTCTGGGCCAATGTGGTTGAACCCCTTTTAACCGAGGTACTACCTTTACCATTAGCACTATCACTCACTAGGCCACCCCCTGTAAATTTGGGCTGGTGCCCAGATTCTTGGGCTTTCCTTATTCTCTCGCTGCCTGGTCTCCCCTGCCCTCTTTTACTTGTTCTTTTACTCCTCCAACCGGACAGGATCCCATTTCCATACTGGTTTCTCCTTCTTCTTATTAGAATAAGGCATTTAGAAATATACACAGGGATCTTCTCTTATATTGAAACTTGATCCTTTGGTCTAATGGATTCACTCTCCTCACACATAGAACCTCCAACTTCACCAACTTCACCCTGACCTGCAGGCCCTCTCCTCATATTGACAGGTCTCACCAGGTTGGGCATACAATTATTTATTTGCTTTAACTCAGAGGCTATGCACTGCAACTAAACCTTATGTGACTTCAGCATATCTGAACTTAATACCACAGATTCAAGAATACACTGTAAGGTGTTTTGCAACAAAACCACCACATCTAACATTGATGCTGAGGAGCGGGGGTCAACCCTGAAGTCCGATGGAAACAAAGAAGTGAGATTTTCACCTTCGGGTGAATTAGACTAGGAGGCAACTCCCCCAGCTCCACAATTACACTGCGGCCGATGTCCTGAGTTTTGGGTGGGGCCCCATTTACAACAGATTCTTCCATATCCAGTATTTTTGGCCCCACAATGCTTGCAGATTCTCATGAGAATGAACAGTCCCAAAGCCCCTCAACTGAAGGCAGGGTGATGAGGATAATATTGGTTCCAAGCGGTGCGTACTCTCTGTTCTGCTTTCCTGCTCTTATCTCATAACCGAGCTTACAGAGCCTTTCAGGAATGCACTTCTGAGTTTAAAGAAGATATTTATTGTTATTATTACATCACCACGAGGTTCCTGAGAGAAGAAATTAGTAGACTGGAAGCACACGTTCAAAAGTAGTCGCGGCAATGAAAGCAAAATATATCAAAGTACTTCTCAGTTGCAATGTACACAGCAAATATATGTGATTATATTACAGCAAAGCAAGCATAAAAGTCATAATTGCATCACTGTAGGGCCTATAGCTCAGCTTCATCTTTCTGGGGTCTGCGAGTTGATGACTCTGGTCAACTGCGAGAAAGAGATTTTCTACCCAAACGGGAGACAGGCAACTGACGTCTCCGTTCCTGTCTGAAGTCAAAGCAGATTCAATCTAACTCACTCTGCCGTTGTCCAGAGCCATCGTTCCAAAAACGTGCCCTCTACTCTCAGTCTCGGGAAAACTACGCAAGCCTTTGGAGACTGGCCAGATCTCCTAGACTTCTCCTCTTCCCAAGGCTGAGCAGAAAGGAAAACACCAAATGTACTCTCTCTTATCAGGACTAGTCTGGTGTGAAAAACACAGCTTGGTCTATCATGTGGAAAAACACAGCTTGGAAAAACACAGCTCATCTGCAATGTCTCAACTGCAATGTCTAACCCCACGTTAAAGCCAATAGGCAGCTAACCTAAATATCAAATGTAATGTCTAATGTCATGTTAAAGCCAATAGGCAGCTAAACTGAACACAACATGTAATGTGCTACTGGTGAACATTGAGCAACTAATATGTGCAGTGGTGAAACACAAAGTCATTGGTCAAATATAATTAATAGCATCACACTCTCCTCCAGTGGGGCCTGACATATGGAGCCCCCTGTCTTTTCCTTATCTAACAACTGGGAGGTGACACTGGGGTGTAAGAGACACTACTTTGGACCCCTTTCTAGATGGCATGCCTTTAAAATGTTTCCCCACAAACTCCCTTATCAATCTCACCAGACGCCCCTTATGGCTCAACATTGTCCTCCTCTAATATAGCTCCTCGCCCTAAATGACCATTCAATGTAATAGCTTTCTTGCTGTCCTTTTTACTTAATGCACTTGGGAATTTTAACTGGACATTTATTTTCTACCTTTCTTTGCTCCTACTGCCCTTAGGGCCTTACCAGGCGATATTATGTAACGAGTATATTTTCACAACTCCTCCAGTAAAACAGATTGAAAAGCAGATTGTGCTTGCCTTACCACTACCTCCACCCTCTAGATCGCCACCAAGTCCAACAAAAAAAAACAAGAGCCAGTCACTCAAGTGTTAACTGTAGTAATTATCAACACACACGGTTTGCTGTAGAATAAGTTACGTTTTTTCCCCCAGTCTCTTCAAGGATTTCACCAGCGAGCAAATGCTGTTTGAATGCTAAGAAAAAGGATCCAGATATAATTCTCGCTCTTGCTGAATGGAAACGCTGATAGAAACCATTGATGACACTACAGAGATTACAAACAGTGCCAGAGTACCACAACCACAGCCACAACCAGCAAAACCAGGCAACACCGGGGGAGTCTGGTTGCACCGCCACACGTCATGCACTGCCACGGTTCCCCGATGCAGACTGATGTGGGCACAAAGCCCTCTCCCCAGCTCACCTCGATGTGGTGTGGCAAAGTGGAAGCCAATTTAAAGGGCTGTCTACCTGCCAGCTACGTGCTAGCTATGATAAGAAACAACTCAACATTGACTAGAGCAGTGCCGCGTGGCTGGGTGTAACTCACAAGGTGCAACAAAAATGCACTACCAGCCAAACACAAGCCCTCAGCAGGATCCCCGCTTCCAATCTCTGTTTCCGTTCTGACGGCTGAGTATCTACGCGGTCAAATGACCGAACAATCCAATGTCCAACTACCAACAAGCGTTCTGATGTTCCAGCGCAAGTTGAAATCGGGGGCAGGTATGAGCATGGTAGGCAAAGCTGAGCAGAGTTCATGCCATTTGTAATCGGGTCTGTTTTTTTTGTAGTCAGGCCTGTCGTCTATGGATGTGTAAGTGGTTGTGTGAGTACTTGTATGCATCTGTGAATGGTTATGTGAGTGGTTGTGTGGGTGCATGAGTGGATGTAGAAGTGATTTTATAGGGGCGTGAGTGGGTGTTTGAGTGCTTCTATGGATGATGTCATCAGTGATGCCATCAGTGATGTCACAGGAGATGTCATCAGTGATGTCTCTGACCATGTCATGAGTGATTAAATATGTGAGGTCATAAGCAGTGTATTGTAAGGGTGCAAGCTATAGTTAGCTCCAGTAACTATAACTGCTGAATTTCTGTGGTTTTGAATGAGTGAAATGTGAGCCTAACTATAATGTCCCAATAACCTTTGTTTTTTTTAATGTTGTTTCCTAACTATAACGTTCCTGTAACTTTTGTTTTTGTTAAGTTTTTTGTTAATATATATATATAAAATCATATAATATAGAATCATTCTTCCAGGCCCTGCTCATGCTTTTTGAAGGGAGAAGAGATTATGATATTTTTTGCAATGTTCTGGTCGGGAACAATCTTAGGTGAGGAAGTTGATAAGCTCTTACAATAAATGTGATTGGGAAGCCTTCACTCATCTTGCTTTCAGCATCAAAAATATAAACTTGAAACTTCATAATGTGTCCTATGGGGTAACCTGGAACCTAGTCACAGTTGCAGTTGTTATCCCACATTGTTTACACATTCTCTTTTATTGAAATGTATACTTCAAATCCTAAATTTGTAGTTGTTGCTTATTGCCATTGGACAGAGTTGATTTAGGTTTTTCATGATGTGTTTCTTTCTAACTTTTCTTATTGGCATGGGGGAAATCTAGATATAGAGCAAGCCACACAGAGTAAGACACAGAATCCTAATTGGATTTGATCACTGCAAGGTGAGTGGAGTTTCATTTCAAGCCCTGATTCGTCAATACTTGATTCTAATAGTCAATAGTGAAGAACAGCCATTGAGATTTGTCCAAACTTTTGATCATTAGTCAAATGGCATATCTAATACAAATCTAATATACTTACCATTAACGTCCTTGGTATAGATACACCTTTTAAAAGAAGGTGACTAATAGACTGACTAGGCAGAAAGAAAATTACTGTGGCACTGTTGAAAGAGATACACTTGCTGAGGTTGGATGTGCCCTGCTTGAAGACATTCTTCTAGCCTTTCCAGTTTCACTCCTCAGCTTCTACCAAAATAAGGAGGTAGAAAAATAACCGTGAAATAATGGCACATACTTGTGACTTGATGCAGTCTAGTGGACAGGTTTTGGGTGTGAGGGTCTGGTTGGAGGAGAGGCTGATTACCGTTATTGCCATCTATGGCCCAAAAGAGAACACTCTTGTGGTAGAATTTGCAAAGGCAGATCTCCTGACTGGAGGTGATCTTAAGGTGCCCTAAATCTTCCTGTAGAACACTCGAGTCTCTTTGGTTTCACTCTGTGCCTTGTCCTTATCTGGGGAATTGAATTGATGGGATAAATCTGGTAGAAATATGGATATTCCTTTACATCGATGTGAGGGACTGCACTTTTGACTTTCATATCCACAAATCTTTTTCAAGAGTTGATCTACTATTGCTTCATAACGCACCCCCTCTCCTCTTTTCTAGTGAAATAGGCACCCAGGTACTTCCTGATCAATCACTGGTTTTGTGGTACTGTCAATTTTCTATTAAGGACCCTACCCTCACAGAGAGTGGCAAACGAATGAAGCAGCATTTAATGTTCCAGTAATAAGAAAGTTGATCAGGGAAACTAAATCACCATTGTCAAAGAAATGCAACAACTGATGTTTCCTTGCAGATGGTTGGGATTCATGAAAGCTCTATTTCGGGGATAGCATATACAACACACAACCATATATATTCACAAAGATGACATACAGACATGAATCAAGCAGGAAAAAAAAATACATGAACACATTTACCCTCACAGGATTCATAAGGAGTTGTGTTCTGTTAACTAGAGTGAATTGTGCTGGGAGAGACAGCCTGTTAAATTCTATTTGTACAAAACAGCTCTACTATAGGAGAGGGAAAAAGGATGAAAGATTATCAACCTGTATCATCAGATTAACCCAAATACATAACTTTCATAAAATCTCTTAAGCAAACCAAGAGACAAAGGCCCTCATTATGACATTGGCGGTCACCTGACCTCCACGCTGGCGACGGTGGTAATGACGGCCCTATAATGACCATGCTGGTGATCCCTTCTTATAGACAGCCAATGTACCACCCTAACCGCCAGTGTGGTACGACCACTGAACAGGGTAGTAGCCACCTACCGGCAGGCGGAAGACAAGGATCCGCCCACCGTATTATGACATAGCACACCACCAGGATTTCTGGATCAGTAGCAACGCCACCAAAAGTCTGGCAGAAACACATCATAGAAAAGGAGACAATCACCTACAGGGACACAAAGGAGTCCGTGGCCATCATGGAACCAGAACTGGAAGTCTTCCCAATGCTGTACCACGTCATGGCTGTCCTGGAGCACCAACGCCGACAAAGACAATGAGTACAACCCCCTAGCACACCAGGGAGGGAGGGAGGAGAGAGTTACACACGCACAACACACACCATACACACACACCACACACCCAGAGCCATCTGCAGAGTATAACGACAGTAACAGAACCCACTATCAAAGAAAGCCAGGACACATACCTCTGTTCCAACCACTGTAATCCAATAGGATGAAGAGCCTAAATCCAAATAAACTACCGAAATGCATATTTACATCCATGGCCACTGGCCAGTCCAAACTCTGTAATACCAATAGGGCAAAGTCCAAGCCCCAACTTGACTCCTGACAACATCGGTACTCCACTGTACAGGGGCATAATGTTGGGAATAGGCAGGCACCTCAGACGGCAGGGGGGTAAGGGAGGCTTCTTTGTGGGTAGGGGGGTCTTTGGGTTTGGGAGTGGGCATCTCTTTACCCTTCCGTTTTGGGGGCAGAGGAGTGGGCTTGGGGTGGGTGGGGGTCCGGAGTGGCCCTTAGTGGCAGCTGAAGTCTTAGGGGGTGGAATGGGGCTACATTTGGTGCTGGAGGTATTGAGGGTGTGGACCTTTCTCTTACGGGCAGGACGGTGGGAGGGGGCAGGAAGAGGTCAAGGTGGGAAAGGAAAAGCTTCTTAGGACCATCTGGCGGGCTGTGGGAGGAGGTATGGGAGTGGATGTAGAGGGAGTGGTTGCAGGAGGAGGAGGTGTGCTGGACTTAGGTGCAGGTGCATGGACAGTTAGCGTGTGTGAGGTAGATGGCTGTTGGGGGTCTGAGTGCGAGCGTTTGTGTGTTTTTGGAGGGGACAGACAGGGTGGGAAGGTCAAACAGGACGTGTGGATGGATGTTGTGGTGGTGTCTGCAAGTGAGATGGATGTGCTGCATGATGTGGCAATGGTGGTGTCTACGCATGTGGTGTGTGGGGTGCATAACTGCATGTCTGCTGTTGTGGTGACTGTGGTCAAGGCTGTGCAGGTGGCAGTATCTGGGACTGTTGATGATGTGCATGCAGGTGTGTGTGCTGATGTGACTGTGAGGGAGGAGGGTGAGACAGTGGAGGCAGTGGATGATGTTGTGTGTGCATCTGTGTGTTGGCTGTCTGAGTGCTTGTGGACTGAAGTGTGTTGCCTGTATTTGTCTGTGCGTTGTTTTGGGTGCATGCTTATCAGAATGTGTGCATGGGATGGGTTTGGGGAGAGGCAACTGGGACTAGGAAGTGGTAGTTAGAGGGGGGACAGAAGAAACAGGGACATTGGCTTCTGTCAGAGAAGAGGCCAGAGCTTGAAACGATCTCTGTAGGACTGCCAAGCCACTGTGAATGCCCTCCAGGAAGGCATTGCATTGCTTCATCTGGGATGCCAGCCCCTGGATGGTATTTACAATGGCTGACTGCCCTACAGAGATGGATCCCCCGACAGCATGCCAGTGCAGGACCACCAAATTATGACAGGGTAGTGAACTGGCTGCATTGCTGCCAGTTCACCACCTGTACCGCCAGGGGGGTAGGACCTCCTGGCACCCCGCCACACAATCATTGGCGGTAAGGATACTGGCCACAGGAATATTCATTCCTGTCGCCACTACAAGAATCCCCAACCCCCCATGTCAGAACTCCCTGCCCCCATCAGAAGCCCCGCCCCATCCATGCACACACACATCACACATACATACATACACGCACACATCCATGCTCACTCATTCACACACACATGCACACATGCCCATGACACTCCTTCCACCCCCGCATACATGCAGTCACACAGGCACACAGATACTTGCACATACACACACACACACACACAAACACCCACAACACCCCCCTCCATTCACACACACACACACACACACCCATTCACACACACAACACTCAACAGCCCCCCTTCGCCCCTATCGGTCGATCACCTTACCTGGTGGACGTCCAGGAGGGACCGGGGTCTATGGAGCCTGCTCCGCTGCCAGTGCCCCGCCAACACAACACCACCACACCGTCTACAATGTAGTAATACAGTGGGTGGTGTTGTGGTGGCGTGTCGGTGGTGACGGAGCAGGCTCCACTAGACCGCTGCCCAGCAGTATGGCTGCTGGCAGCTTCCCGACAAATAGTGGCGGCAAGCAGCCAACAGCCATAATATGATGGTCAAGTGGCGGGCGTGACTTCGGCGGTCTGCGAAAAAGACTGCTGAAGTCATAATGAGGGCCTAAGAATGGGCAGTATGGACCACACTGGCATACCATTGCCTAGGTACCACAGCAGGTAGGAGCCACATACTGCCATCTGCACACCAACTGGGACCAACTACGCCCTGTCTGACATAGAAAGCCAGCTACCTAGCCATCAAACTTATGCATTACACCCAAAAAACCTAAGCTGGACCACGCAGCAATGTCTAAGCTGGCATATTGGGGCATCCACTGACTAGAAACCTGCACCCAAATCCCATGCCAGGCAACAAAGATAGTTGTCATGCACACTCTACTCACCCCCTTGTGGCTGCTGTGATGCCCTCTAGCACCCATCCAGCTCTGGGTATGCCACCGCCAGTATGCGGGCCATACGAGGGCTCAGGTTCCGACAGGCACCCCTCTCTTGTTGGGAGGCCATCCCCAGCTGGGCGTCTGCGGTCTTCCAGACCTAGCGTCTCAGGTCGTCCCACGTTTCCTGCAGTGGGTGCTCCACCGGCTATGGACCCCTAGGGTCCACACGTCCTTGGCAATGACACACCACAACCCCTTCTTCTGATGGCCGCTGACCTGCAGAGGAAACACAAACAGAGGGACACAGTTCAGCCTGTCACACATGTGGTCTACATACTGCATTTGCCCCTCATCAGGCACACATGACCTGTACCTCTACATGAACACTGCCACCTACCATACCCCCCAAATGAAACACTGCCAGCACACACACACTCAATGTCCAGATGGTGTGCCTTGCTGAACAGTACATCTCCCATGTCACTGCCAATTATCCTGGGTCAGTGCATGATGCCTTTGTCCTGAGGAATAGCAGTGTCCCACAGCTGATGGCACAACTACAGAGGCAGAGTGTGGCTTATAGGTGAGCCTGAGTCCCCACACAATGTATCTCAGTGTTTGCCTTCAGGAGTCATACCCCATGCCATTGTGCAAGGCTAATGTGTGTCCCTCACTTCTTGCAGGTGACTTCGGCTACCCAAACCGGTCCTGGCTTTTGACCTCTGTTAGGAATACGAGAACAGGGACTGAGAATAGGTACAATGATGCTCATGGGCATACCAGGAGGATTGTTGAATGGGCCTTCGGTCTCCTGAAGGCCAGGTGCAGGTGCCTCCATCTGACAGGTGGATCCCTATGCTGCTCCCCTGAAAAGGTCTGCAAGATTGTTGTTGTGTGCTGCATGTTGCACAATTTGGCCCTATGATGCATTGTGCCCTAACTGCAGGAGGAGGGGGTGACAATGCACCTGTGGCAGCAGTAGACAGTGAGGAGGAGGATGCGGACAACAGGACACATATGATACTGCAGTACTTCCAATGGCACTCAGGCAAGACTGTTGAACTATACATTTCTCCATTTACGTCTTGTGCTGTAGCATAATGCCAGTCACTACCTTTGCATCTCAACTGACTGTCACCTATGCCTTTCCCTTATTGCAGATGTTGGTGTGGTTACAACAGTGTAATACTGTGATGTGTATAGAATGCCAAGACACATATGTAGTATGGATCAACATATTACTTGACATTTGCTCAGGATCATGCAGTTCAATACAGTACAATACATTGTATATTTCCTTCACATAAAGCACTATTACTCAAGTGGTGTTTATTAAAAAACGGGGTATACTACGCAAAGTGCAATAGAGTGGGGTGATGGTTGGGAATAGTCCAGTGTAATGGGCCAGTCTGTTTGTAGCACTGGTCCAGTGTCTCTGGTGTCTGTCTCTGGTGTCTGTCTGGGTTGCAGGGAACATTTGCGGGGTGGTTCACCTTCTGTAGGAGGAGGGGTGCTGGTGGCCTGTGGGTCCTGTGGCAGGGCCTCCTGTCCACTAACTGCAGCAGATGTGGAGGGCTGCTGGGTGGAGTGGCTAGTAGAAGTGGCCCGCTGGTGTGCTCTGTCCTCCAGCATGGTGTTGGCCATGTCACCCAGCACCCCTACAATGGAGGCCATGTTGGCATTTAGGCCCTGCAACTGCTGCATGACCTCCTGGAGGTGTATCCCCTGCAGCCGCTGGTTCTCCTGCATGATGTTGATCACCTGACCCATCCTGTCCTGGGATTGTTGGTATGTCCCCAGGACATTTGTAAGTGCCTCCTAGGCAGTGGGTTCCCAGGGCCTGACCTCCCCCTGGTGCACAGCTGTCCTCAGAGTGTCCCTGGCCCCTTGTGCCTGTGTCCCCTGAACAGTGTGCCCACTGACACCAGGACCCTCATTGTCTTGCCTGTGTGGTATGGACTCGGGTCCCTATACAGGTGGGCACACAACTGATTGACGTGTCCTGGGGACGGAGATGTAGGGATGTTGGCTGGCTGTTGTGGTGTTAGATTCTGCAGGGGGTTCTGTGGTGGACTGGCTGTGAGATGGTAGCTGACTGACCAGTGGTCCCAGATGGGGCAGGGAGCACACCCAGAGCTCCTGAGTTGCTGTCATCGCTGGGGGCATCTTCTGGTGGGGGACTGGGTAGCCGTGGCACCTCCTCGCCATAGACATTGGCTGGGGCACCTGTGTGGATGTAAGTAATGTATTATGCTACATGTCAGTGACATATTCTATATTACTAGCTTTCCTAATTTTATTGCTGTTGTCCTCCCAACTTTGGTTGTGTATGGTCATGGATTGTGGGATTGTCAGTTTTCCATGCTGTGCATGCATTGGTGGTGGGTGTGCATGCAGAGCTGGAAGGGATGTGCATGCAGTGGATATGGCATGCAGGGCTTGGCATTTAATTTTGGTAATTGGGATGCTGCATTGTGTGGGATGGAGTGGGGTGATGGGAGTCAGGGTGAGGGGGTGAGATGGCATGCAGGTATGGGAGGGTGATAAGTAGTAAATTCTGACTCACCAGTGTCCAGTCGTCCAGCTACTCCAGTGAGTCACTCAGGATGCGGTACTGCCAAGACTTGCTCCTCCCATGCTGTCAGCTGTGGGGGATGAGATGGAGGTTCCACTGCCAGTCTTCCCAATGGTGAGCTGGTGCCTTGCTGCAATGGAACTCACCTTCCCCCATAGATCATTCCACCTTTTCCTTATGTCGTCCCTTGTGCGTGGATGTTGACCCTGTCCATGATTCTCTGCCATAGCTCAATCTTCCTGGCAATGGAGATCTGCTATACCCATGCTCCAAACAGCTGTGGCTCTACCCTGACTATTTGCTCCACCATGACCCACAACTCCTCATCAGTGAACCGGAGGTGCCTTTGTGGGGACATGGGTGATGTGTGGAGTGTGTTGTGCAGTGGGTGATGTGTGAAGTGGTGGGGTGTGTGACAGATCAATGGGTAGTTGTGCTATTTGTGTGCAATTCTCTCTGGGATTGGGGTGGCACAGTGTAGCAGTCTTCTTGTGTTTGTAAAGGATTGTAGGTGATGTGGGGGGTGTTTTATAATGCTGTTGGTGGGAGTGTGGAGTGTGTGTATTTGTGTCAGGTGTGGGTTTATAGTTCTGGCAAATGGTGCCTTGTTTTGTTTTTGGTTGGCCATATCTGCCTTGGTGGTGTGCACCGCCAATGGTTTACCGCCATTGAATGTCCACTGTGGTCATTATTTGGAGGGTATTGTTTTGGTGGCGTAACGGTATGGGTGGTAGTACCGACAGTTTGTTACGTTCAGTGGGTCTGGCGGATTTGTGGTTGTGGCTGCTTTCTGTCGGTTTTGTGTGTGTGTGGTCATAATCTGGAAGACAGATGTTCACCTCTGCGGCGGTATGTTGACGGCAGTCACCGCAGCGGTATTCGGTTTTTACCGCCAATGTCATAATGAGGGCCAAAGTCTTTCAAGGAAGACATATGCAAGACCTGCTGTGAGCATTACTCTAAACTCTATGGAATAACTGAAATAGTTGATTGGCACAACATTGCTCATGGAGGAAAGTCTCTCCATATGAAACTAGAGGTTCACTTTCTACCCCATGAGTGGATTATGCGCTTTCTTCTCTCTATAGCTAATCAGGTTCAAATTGTTTTTCTCATTCTGTTCCACTAAATCACTATTTCCCATTGACAAATGGCACTGATCCTTCCTATTCTACGTAATGTTGTATGATGGATACTTTAAAAACAATTAATATTTAATGGAAGGAAAAGCCCCTGACCTAGATAGAATTAACTGGTAACCAGTTGTGCTCTGAGGTGAGTATATGTGGCCCATCTATTTAAAGACTATTTAACACCATAGTTTCTGGTTCCCCAGTACCTGACATGTGTGTGTGGGGGGGGGGGGGGGTCCTCCAGAGATCATCCTGATTCATAAAAAATGTTCCTACGCCTGTCCAGGGAATTATCATCCAATCAGTCTGCTGGAAAACCTCCAAAAGATATTTTGCAAGTGGGATTAGG
Source organism: Pleurodeles waltl (assembly GCF_031143425.1). Lineage (NCBI taxonomy): Eukaryota > Metazoa > Chordata > Amphibia > Caudata > Salamandridae > Pleurodeles > Pleurodeles waltl. The sequence continues at coordinate 663,005,017 of NC_090447.1, forward strand.
ACAAACTAAAAATTTGGATAGAAAATAGCTTAATACTGTCTCACTTCTGAGCAGGGGTTAGACCAGGAATGAGCACTGTTGATCAGGTGTTCCTCTTCTTTCTGGTCAAATGGAAAACTGTTGATACCATGTGTTGCAACCCGTATGTCAATTTTGTTGACCTGAAAGTAGTGTTTGACATTGTGCCAAACCCTACACTGTTGGGTGTTTTAAGGAGTCCCTTGTGATCCCCTTGCTGTATTATTTTAACTGCACACAAATAGTTTTTCACAAGTGCAGTGGGGCTGCAGCTATAAATAGAGGGGTATGCCAATGGTGCGTGTTTGCACCAACTGTGTTCCTTTCATATATAAAGGATTACATACTATTTTTACCTACTGGTAAAAACAACTCACACCTTATTGCCCCTCTAAAGTGCCCACACTATTATTTGCAACAGAAAGTTTGCTATTAAGATTCTGTTGGGCCTCAGAGTTTTACTCAACACGTTTAAATACTTCTGTGACAACTATTGTCAGAAATGGGGTATCTAGTTGGCAGTGGTTTGCACCTTGTCCAACTAGGGACCCTCAATCTAGTCCAGGAAGGGAGCCACACAGCAAAGATAACTCCTGCTTACCTCTTTGGTAGCGTGGCACAAGCAGTCAGGCTTATCGCAGAGGCAATATGTAAAGTATTTATACACACACACACACACACACACACACACACACACAGAGTAACACACTGAAAACACTACAAAAGCACTCCACACCACTTTAGTAAAATAGCCAATAGTTATCAGGAAAACAAGACCAAAATGACAAAAATCCAACATACACAAGCAAAGGTATCACTTTTAAAAAGTTGCAAAAAGTCTTAATCCAGTGGAATCAATGGTTGTTTCTTTTTAACACACAGTACTAGGAATGCGTCAAAAATAAAGACGATGCAGGCCACAGAGGAGGTGAGGTGCTGGAAAACAAAGCGATTTGTCTGTTCCTTACTGCGCAGGGGAGGTAATGTGTCAGTTACCTACTGACATTGGTGGAGATATGTTGATTCTCTCATCGCATGAGAGGTGATGCGTTGGTTACTTACTGGCAGGGGAGGTGAAGCGTTGGTTCCTTACTGGCAGGCGAGGTGATGGGTCGGTTCTCTCCCCGCAGGAGAGATGAAGCATCAGTTTCTGATCATGCAGCCTCAGTCCCTTGCTGTGGCACGGGGTTGATGTGAAAATGATGCCCAGGGGCGATGTGTGGGAAAATCCAGACGCACAGTGATGATAGAGCCCGGGTGGAACGGGATGTGCGTCGGTCTTATAGGCACTGCGTCGATCCTTCCACTGCCTGGCAGGCGCTACATCAATTCTTCTGCTGTAAGCCCAGCAATGCGTTCATTTTCAGCTATAGTGATCCAATGTGCGGATTTTCATCCTTAGGACACCAGTTTCCACTTCCAAAGGTTCAGGGACTGTATTTGCTACCACTTAGCAAGTCAGGACTCTCAGCAGAAGAGTCCAGGCACTGGCTGCTGAAGACTTTGATGTCATTGAGACTTCTTAACAGGAGGCAAGCTTAGGTGAAGCCCTTGGAGAACCTTGGAAAGAAGGATGTAGAAAGCAAAGTCCATTCCTTTCACTCCCAGGACAGAAGCAGCAAGCAGCATGCCAGCACAACAAAGCAACAGACAGAGTGGCAGTTCCTCCTACAGTATCCAGCTGTTCTTCCTGGCAGAATGTCCTTAGTCTAGAAGTGATCTCATGTTGTGGTCTCAGAGGCCTAATACTCACACTCATTTCTGCCTTTCAAGTAGACAAACTTCAAAGGAAAATCTTTGTAGTACACAGGACCCTGCCTTTCCTGCCACAGACACACTCCAGGGGTTTGGAGACTTCTTTGTTTAAGGACAGGCACAGCCCTATTCAGGTGCAAGTATCAGCTCCTCCCACCGCTCTAGCCCAGGAATACCCATCAGGATAAGCAGGGCACACCTCAGCTGCCCTTGTGTGACTTTCTAGAGTGAATTCACAAGCAGCTCAACTGTCATCCTGTCACAGACGTGTATTCCACAGCCAGGCAGAGGCACAGAATGGTTAAGCAAGAAAATTACCACTTTCTAATTACTCCTCATTTTAGATTGTCTGTTGTGTGTAACATGACAAACATGGCAGTCCTCATGCAAATGTCTCAAAGTATTAAATGTTCAGTAGGTCATAATAGGCAGGTTGTACTTTGAAATTGTTTGACTCCTAGAAAATGCATTTTGTTTTCCAATGTCATCTGTTACGTGAGGGTGAGGACATGAGGTGCACCTTACCTTCACGTTTAACTCATTCCATTGCCTCTCACTGGGCTTCTAACATTTAGAACCGTTTGAATATGATCTCAAGGCTCTTAAATGCAATCTTCTGTCAAATTAATTGGATTTCCTCTCTTTTTAAATCGAAGCTACTTACAGTTGTCTGCCTTCACATCACGTATGAAATGGACTAATCTACAAACAATAAAGTAACTCAGAATACAATTTGCTCCCCCTCTCCTCTTTTTGAATTAAATTTACAGACTATACTATGCAAACAAGAAAAGCCTGGCTGCAATAGAAACTTACCATAATTGTATATTGCTTACCTTTCTGACATACTATCTGACAGCAACAATTTCACGCTATGCAGTCCACCTCTGGGTATCACTAACATTTTCACTATATGTGTCTTCTTTTGGCTGATTCATCTACACCACATTATCGGCCCACTCCTCAATAATGTCCTTTAAATAGTGACTGCTTCTTCTCCTTACAAGCAAAATATATCTGCACTTTCTGTTGCACAATTGTGGATCCAAAGTTGATCACTCAATACCTCCCAGCCAGTTTTAGATCTACTTGTACATTTTCATATCTCTTTGATCATTTGTCTTGACCATGAGAATCAAATGGGCTACCCTGTGGCTTTTATGCATAGTGCTCAAGACAATGTAAATCCTTTAAGGCTGAGTCATACCTAACATTCCAACATTTGTCACTGGCATTTAAGGCCACTGAAAAATCATATCATTTATCCCCACTGAGTGGTAATGTCTCTTTCATCTCAACTAGTGGAGGATGGTAGTAGAATACCATTGGCAAATTATCATTTGACGTAATAAAAGTGTCTTTGGATCTTCGGAGTTTGTAATCGAAAATCCACATAAAATTGGATAATATTTTTAAAAACAACACTTAAGACACACTATTTATGTCAGATGTATTTTCATACATGATATTCTGATGTACAACAATAATGGAACTGATCAAAGACTAGGGGCTTTCAACTAGCATTGTGCATGTCAAAAGATACTAAGTAAGTAAAGAATTTTTATTGTTTTCAATTATTTAAAACAGTAACAATTTAACATAAAAACAGCAATAGAAAGTTCAAGAAATCACAAGCTTCAACCCTAAAATAAAATATCAATTAAATGTTCCCCTTATAATCACTCCATTCCAGCAATATAGTTATAGAACAATGCACAAAGTGGATCATTAGCTGCTCGTTCAGGAAGTATGAAGTGCATAATGCTGATCAGGGCAACCTCATTATACATGCATCAGTTATTTTGCCTGCACCCAAGCCCAAGTTTCCTTGACAGGGGCTGTAAAACTGCAACAAGGGTTATAAAAAAGTGTAATGTGCTATGCAGAAATCTGCAACAGTTAAATGATATGTCTAAATGCAATAAAAGTCAGAAATAATGGATCGAGCCCTTCTAGTCACCCACCCACTGTTATAAAAAAGCATAAAGCACTGAATTTAGTGTTCTATACAAGCAGGGTGTTATTGTTCATGACTTTATAAGTGTTCTTCAGGAATTCCAAAAATCTAGAAGTTTACTGAATGTGTGAACCACTTAGACATATGTCTATTGCTTCCTGGCATTGCCTAAAGCTGAACAGTCTAAATACTGGTTTTAGCCAAAATTGTCTGAAGACCCTTAGTACGTTACAAATGTAGACTACACGCAGCAGTGATTTAAGCAGATAATTACATAGTCTACAGTTCTGTGACTCCAACCCTTTCATTCGTCATAGTTAGAGGCATTCAAGGGGATTGTACCACATCTTAATCTAGTTAGATCTATATTCTGCTTTAAACTCATGTGGCTAGGTAGATGTGAGGGCCAGTGATTGGATTGGTGAAAGGAGATACTTAGGTTCACAAGTCAAGAGTCCAGATTATAATGTCCTCACACGTAAGGGCATTGACGTCTTTGGTGCGGGGTAGGCTTATGGTCATACTTCACTCTTTTGGCATGGATCAAGGTGCTGGCATACAGGTCGCCCATTTGATCATACAGAAATGGGCGTAGTTGGAGTTGATATGGAATGAACCCCACCAATTACAATTGCCTTATGTGTTAGGACACTATAATCTGGACACTTGACCCGATTGAACAATTGGAGACTTATAGGCCCTGGAGATGTTTCCTGAAGTAAATGAAGCACGTTGGCTGGCTGTGGTTTTATGGTGGAATCATGTGAAAAGAGAACAAATGTCTTTTATTATCTGAAGATTAGAAATTAGTAAAAGAAGAAGTAGTATACTGTACAGTCTCAAACTGATTAATTTTGAGAACATTTGATGTTTTTTGCCATTCATTACAACACCATGAAGCAGAAGGTGTATCTAATGTATGCACATCACGTTTTGGAGCAATAATTAGTGGGGAACAGAATAGCAGTGCTGGAAAAGGCTCGCTGCTTACTTTTTTGGATTTCCCTTCATGTCCAAACCTGCTTCAACTGGCTGAAGATTCTGGATTGTAACCCATTGCAAGCACAATGTCCTAGACCTTCAGTCTAGAGAAAATCTCAAGCTGCAGGTACATAATAACATGCTACTCAAAAATGGCTAATGCTTTCCTCAACTCGAGTGATAAAATCTTGAATCTCTGACTCTGATTTCAAATCAATTGTCAAATCATTAGTATACCTAAATCACAATGATGGTAAGTCCTTAATTATGGGCAGTGTTTATTTTGTAATCGAATGAGTGGTAGTACCCAAAGCTCTGCTCAGAAGTCAATGGTTGGTGTTATTAAATGTCTGCACACCAAATGCATAGTCTTGAATCAGCCTCATGCCCCTTTAATCCACTACCAGCCACTCCCTGCCCTTTTATCTCAAGGTTTTTGCTTTCTCCCTTTTTGACATTTTTTTCCATCTTTCTCTTGCTCTGTATTTCCACTTATTTTTCTCTCCTCTAGCTCTTAGTAAACATCTAATGCAGCAGAAAAAAAAGTTCTGATACCAAAACATGAGTGCTAGTGGCCACCATTGGTAATCACTGGCTCAAATTAAGCACTGCCTATTGGGATCTGAAAGGTACACCATGCATTTCTAAAGGTGGCCCTTGACACCACAACCAGACTGATCTCAGGCACCAAATGATTCAAATAACTCCTTAATTCCTAATGGCTTTCTTTCAAAGCTAGACACATATAATAATTTGCCTGCATAGGGCACAAAACTCATCAGTCAACATCTTGGTGCTAGAAGCCAGAGCAAGGATGAGACAATTAGAGGCTAAACAGCATGGTCTAATTTCTTGAAAATGGTATGACTTTCAGCAAACTGAATAACTTAAGGAGCTTAGTTCCAGACTTTCACTGTAAGGTAGGAAAAAGATTTGCCTTTCCACCTAATGCATCTGATGTTAGGAACCATCACCTCTTTCTTACTGATGGATTTCAGATGACAAACAGGGGCTTTACTACTGAAATCTAATTGCAATGAATCTGCGACTGGAATTATACAGTGTTGTGTGAGCCAAACACAGTGTTTTGAACATGGTCCTTTTTCAAACCAGAAGCCAGTAAAGCATATGTAGTTCTTTGGCTACCTACTAGCATCTCGTAAAATTGAGAATGAGGTGCACTGCCAGATTCTGTGCCAGTTGAAGTCTAAATTGCAGTGTTTGGTTGAGCGTCAAATACAAATCATTGCAATACTCAAGGCAAGTTTCAATGAAGGCCGGAATAACTGTTGCGTGTGATACCATGAAATGAAATGGAAAATCTTCCTTAATATTCAGAGAATAGGAAAGCTAGTGGCTGTGACTTTCTTAACATTAAAAGTAAAGGGCAGGGAGTTGTCAAACACAACCACAAAACTCTTGGCAGAGTCAATTGGCACTGAAAATATGCCTAACCTCTCTGACAAGCATGATTTGGTCAAAAGGATGCATCCCTGCCAAGCAACAAAACCTCGGATTTTTTTTGTTCAACTTAAGACAGTTAGATATCATACAGCTGCTAATTGCGCACATGCAATCTAAAAAATTGGCAGCAACCAAGTGAATTAGGTCACAATCACCTGTATGTCATCTGTCTGAGAAAGAACTGAGATCCCAAAAGATTTAAGAAGGCTGGCTAGTGGGGCACCTACAGATTAAAGAGGGTATCAGGGTCGGACTGTGACAAAAATATTCCTGGACACCAAAATAAAAGTAGCCCCCATTAACAAAGCATGTAGCAAAAAAGTAGTGATGTCAGTGAAATCAACAGTAAAAAACAGCCCAAAGCTCCTAAAAAACAGCCCACACACTGACCTGTCAGTCCAGCCCATATAGAACTGTCTGACTGCCCTACAGGCAAGTCTGACTCTAGAGGGTAGGAGTCAAGGAAAAGCCTTTGGGAACACCACATGGGAGAGAAAGGGGGAATTATGAAACAGATTTGTGTTTTGCAGTGCAACTGTTTTATTATATCAAAGGGCATTACATAATATCTCTTCACAAACAATACTATCGCAACTAAGTATATATGAAATACAGCATTTTATATTTTATTACTTTTTTAAATAGTTTAATAAGAATACATATAAAGAAAACGGTGCATATATGACCTATTAACAGCCCTCCAATTGACGGTCCCCCACTTCATCTTATAGGTTATCTGTTCCCGTCTGTTTCCCAGATGCGATGGTGTAATATCTTCATATAAATGAGGTATGACAGTCCCAGAGGAAAACTTAAAGTTTTTAGTGGCAAATATTTAGCTACCTTTAGAGCAGAAATTGCCATATCCCACATTTTAATGAATTAAACTTTTTGATCTTGTCTACGTTTTTATAACCAGTTGATTACATGTCCATTTGTATCATATGTCATGTGCACGTTTGCAGGGGTGGCTCCTCCGTGAGCCTTATCGTTTTCTTGTAAAAGGGGCAGGGCCACGGGCGATGACAGGAACAGAGGGTGAGTGCACAGTACTTCCCCTCAGTGTGCATGTATGTTTGGCCGGCCGTTTCCGGCCTGCCAAACACACATAGGTACTAGGCTCTCTTCAACCCCCCACTGCATTCCCAGGTTGGAGACAGCCGGCAGAAACTTCCACTCTGCCCTGGAGCGCTTAGACTGGGCTCTCCGTCTAATCCTAATACTGCTTTCATGCTGCCCGTAGCATGAAAGCAGAATTAGGATAGGACGCAGGGCAGGCTGGGAGACTGTGCCTGCAGTGGAGGAGCATAGTGGATAGGAGCAGCGCGAAAGGTAAGTTTTTTTTAAAATTATTTTTTGTTGTTGTTGTTGTTCCTCCCTGCCACATGACGCCCCGCCCCTGTTCCCTCCTATGAGCCACCACTGTAAATTTTTCTGATGGCCTAAAGTGGGTTTCATGCTATAAACAAACTTCACATAAATAAGTAAATAAATACAATTTGCTGGTAGGTGAATAGCTCGGGTGTAAGATGCTTGGACAGCCAATACTCATGGTTAAATGGGAAAACAAGATCAACTTTGAGTGAGTTGTATTATAGAGCATAGCTTCGTGGATGAGAACCACTAAGATAGGCCTAGCACAGAAACTCCAGATCATAATTTGTAAATCAAGCTGGTGTAAGATATATGTGGTTTGTGAGACTGTCCTTATATAGGTCTTTCACTGATCTCTGTACAAGGGTGGCTGAATTTTCTGCCATAATATAGACTGCATAAACAAAGACTGAAATGAGTCTGCGAAAACATCAATCACACTTAGAAATTTTCCTAAAGACATCCTGATCAGTCGTATTCGCATAAATCCGGACAAATGTATCTTTATTGTTTATTATCGAAACTCCAGTCCGGATTTTTCCGGATACCTGTGGGTATATGTGCATGCCATCATTTTTGTAGCTATACATGTTAATAGTCAATATGCTAGAGTGTATATTGTGGAGACGGTTTACCAGTGTGTGATTTAACATTCAAGTGTTGAAGAGTGCTCCGACATGATATGTCAAACAATGAAGTTCGACTTTTGAACGTTGCACCTTAAAATTAGTCTACATTTTAAAAGAGAGACATTCAGAAAAGCAGGAGTGCTCCTAAGTGTGAGATACCAGAACCTGCTAAGTTGTACTTTAGGGCCCCACACTTTTGACCGTCCACTCTTGCACTCATCTCTGGTGCCCATGTGGAGCTAAATTCATATAATGCAGAAAAAGTGAATGTCCAGAGTGGAAGTCAGTAGGAAACACAAAGTTAATTGGGGTAAGATGGGAGTAGTGAAAGGGGGTTCTCACTGTCAAAAATATTTTCCCATGGCGAAAAAATAATTATAAGTTCTAAAACACATTTGCATTATGTATTTGTGTGCAGGAATTTCAACCTAATGAAGTGTCTGCATGTTTAAATGGTATTCATTGAAGTAGTCCAGGAAATCACAAATGCCATAAAATGTGAGGTTCTTTCTGAATCCACAAGAAAATGAGTAATTTACTGCAAACACTGGAGTAACCTTACAGGACATTTTTTACTTCTCAGAATTGGGAATCATGAACTGAATCCTCTGAGTTTAACTTGATTATACTATCAACAGGAATGACCACATAGTTCACATAAGAAACTGGGCTACATGCACGAAGAATGGAAATAGCGATTACCAAATAGCGATTTTTTGTGAAACGCTATTTGTTAATCGCTATTACTAATGTACAAAGGGCCTATTCCCTAAATAGCGATTTGTAGTGGGTCGTAAGTAGACTTACCTCATGAATAATAATGAAGTAGGTCGCAATTTGCAGCCCATCTTGTTTGCTGCCATCACACGGATGGTGGCCTGCTGGGTCAGCAGACCACCATGTCTGTGACAGCTTTTAAATAAAGCAAGTTTTTTTTAACACATCCCATTTTCCTAAAGGAAAAACAGGATGCTTTTAAAAATAAAAACGTTTAAATATCATTTTTAAAGAAGGCAGTGGTCCCATGAAAAAATATTTTTTAACCATTCTTAAAGGGGAAGGGATTCCTTGGAGACCCCTGTCCATTTGCAAATGGGTTACCACCATCTTTGAGTTGTCAGTAAAGTGCAAATGTTTTGCGCCCACATTTCGGTGACAAAACATTCATACATACCAATGAGTGTAAACAGGTTTCCAAATTGCAATTTGGGCCTTGTACATTTTGAAATGTCTATTTGCCATTTCAAACTGCCCAATTCAGCGAATTGGGCTGTTTGCAAATGCAAATACAATTGTACATCAAGCCCAATATATTCTACTACCTTTCCAGACTCAGGTTAGCGGGTAACCTTATTCCATACACTTGGAAACATGTTGTTAGGAAGAGGTTGTTCAACACTAGATAAAAAATGTCAACTCACTTTATATGGGTCTGGGTAATGCCCTGTTGCACGAAAAAGCAGAGGCCGATAATCAGACTGGCTCTTAGTCTCGGGAGGTGGGATCAAATATGAGACATGATAAAGGGACTATAAAGTTTAAAGGTAGAGTTGTATTAATTACAAGTGCCTTTGCATTTTACGTAAGATTATATGTTAGTGAAGTCCCTGGCTGTTTGTAGGGCACGATGCTGCAAACACCGAGCACCACAAATTTAAAATCTGAAATTGTTTGCTTAGACTTGTGAATTTCGTTTTGTTTGAACAAACAATAGAAGTTTCTTCAAATCATTTGTTTATGTGTCAAATGTACAACCAGTTCACATATAACCAACAGGTCTTAAACTTAGATCTTTCCTGATGACCTGCTTGTGTATAAAATAACTGTTATCTTCCACCTTTGACAGCCATAGGCTATACAGTACCAAGAGATTCTTGCATATTTGTATCCTATATAAACGGTTTTCTAATGATCAACATCATCAAATCAGAGCAAGTACACGTGCAAGTATAGACTTCAAATTTACATTCTGTTTGCCTAAATTGCACTGATAGGTCTAATAAGTGTTATCAGCAACGCAGGTTTGATATAGCGATCAATTCTAATTTGGTGGTAAGGCTGTATTACTACCTTAAGTCAGTCAAATAGGCTTATGTGGGTAGCATCTGAGTTCTTGTCTGAGCTTACACTGAATCGTTAATGGATTATTAACTATAGATTTTGCAAAACATGTCTAGAGTTTTTCAATAAACGTGCATTTAAAAGTCTGGTAAGTAAGATGTTATAAAAAATAAGTGCAATGTTGGAAGGAAAATCACTTTTCAGAAGCCATTTCTGTCTGTGTAGCTAGTTTATAATTTAACAGTAGGCGGTTTGACGTACTGAAAACATGTAATTTAAGTTCAGCGGTTGAGGTTTTTCAAAATACCCCGCATTTACTAGCATTAAATACAACAACAGAAGTTAACCTCATGTGGTTCCAGTGGAGCATTTTATTGAACTCTGGTGTAACTTGATTTAAAGATAGCAAGATATGAATTGTTATTAAGAAATACAAAATGGATTAACATAGCAGTTTTAATAGCCTCTAACCACCATGATTTACTGATTTTGATGCAAAGATTACACAATTTAAATCTCTGAGTTCTTGTGACTTACTATCTGTCCACATATGTATATGTGTGTGTGTGTGTGTGTGTGTGTTTATGCTCAGTTCTCCATCCTGATTCGCAGAAAGAAGATCGGCACTCCAACAGCTTTTTCACCGTGTTTTTATTCTCCCATGAATCATAAACTACCACAAACACGTTTCGGCTCAAAAGAGCCTTGATCACTGTATCGCAATCTTTCTGCTTACCCCTCCACCATTTTGTATACACGTCATTTCCCTATTGATGTCATTAACATAGTTAACGGGCTACCATTATTTCATGAAGACAGTCTCCATCTTGAAGGGACTCTTAACCTCAATAGTAAATCGTAATACTGTAATGCTCATAAATATATGTTTTCACAATATTCATTAACATAATATACAGACTGTCATTATTACATAAGAACAATCGTCATTTGAAGGTATTCATAACCTTAACAGCAAATCATTGATCTAATAATACATATAAATATATGTTTTCAAAATGTGGTTTTACTTACACTCACTAATTTTAACTTCTCATGAATAGGTGTTATCTATTACTATATACATATGTTTAATGCCTCAAGTGGGTAAAACAACACCATATTGTATCTATCATAAATAAATACTGATACTTTCTCACTGATGATTTGCCAGTTGTTCGTGGTTCTTTATAATTGCTGGGAGAATAAAAGCACGGTGAAAATGCTGTCAGAGTGAATATCTTCTTTCTGTGAATCAGGGCAGAGAAGTGAGCTTTTGTAACGAGGTGCAGCACCGCTAACATTTGGGAGTAGGCTGGTATGACGTTCTGAGGACATACGATATATATATATATATATATATATGTATATATATATATATATAAATATATATATAATCAGGGAAATAGAGCTTTACGAAACGTGTTGGGTGTTTTTGCAGCCTTTGCAATAAATCGTTTGCTTCATAAGACGAACGTGGCATTGCTGTTCCTTTACTTAATACTCAAGATCGGAGGAGTCATTTTAAAGGGAACTGTTGATATGATATATTGATGATATATATATATATATATATATATATATATGTATATATACAGGGAGTGCAGAATTATTAGGCAAATTAGTATTTTGACCACATCATCCTCTTTATGCATGTTGTCTTACTCCAAGCTGTATAGGCTCGAAAGCCTACTACCAATTAAGCATATTAGGTGATGTGCATCTCTGTAATGAGAAGGGGTGTGGTCTAATGACATCAACACCCTATATCAGGTGTGCATAATTATTAGGCAACTTCCTTTCCTTTGGCAAAATGGGTCAAAAGAAGGACTTGACAGGCTCAGAAAAGTCAAAAATAGTGAGATATCTTGCAGAGGGATGCAGCACTCTTAAAATTGCAAAGCTTCTGAAGCGTGATCATCGAACAATCAAGCGTTTCATTCAAAATAGTCAACAGGTTCGCAAGAAGCGTGTGGAAAAACCAAGGCGCAAAATAACTGCCCATGAACTGAGAAAAGTCAAGCGTGCAGCTGCCACGATGCCACTTGCCACCAGTTTGGCCATATTTCAGAGCTGCAACATCACTGGAGTGCCCAAAAGCACAAGGTGTGCAATACTCAGAGACATGGCCAAGGTAAGAAAGGCTGAAAGACGACCACCACTGAACAAGACACACAAGCTGAAACGTCAAGACTGGGCCAAGAAATATCTCAAGACTGATTTTTCTAAGGTTTATGGACTGATGAAATGAGAGTGAGTCTTGATGGGCCAGATGGATGGGCCCGTGGCTGGATTGGTAAAGGGCAGAGAGCTCCAGTCCGACTCAGACGCCAGCAAGGTGGAGGTGGAGTACTGGTTTGGGCTGGTATCATCAAAGATGAGCTTGTGGGGCCTTTTCGGGTTGAGGATGGAGTCAAGCTCAACTCCCAGTCCTACTGCCAGTTCCTGGAAGACACCTTCTTCAAGCAGTGGTACAGGAAGAAGTCTGCATCCTTCAAGAAAAACATGATTTTCATGCAGGACAATGCTCCATCACACGCGTCCAAGTACTCCACAGCGTGGCTGGCAAGAAAGGGTATAAAAGAAGGAAATCTAATGACATGGCCTCCTTGTTCACCTGATCTGAACCCCATTGAGAACCTGTGGTCCATCATCAAATGTGAGATGTACAAGGAGGGAAAACAGTACACCTCTCTGAACAGTGTCTGGGAGGCTGTGGTTGCTGCTGCACGCAATGTTGATGGTGAACAGATCAAAACACTGACAGAATCCATGGATGGCAGGCTTTTGAGTGTCCTTGCAAAGAAAGGTGGCTATATTGGTCACTGATTTGTTTTTGTTTTGTTTTTGAATGTCAGAAATGTATATTTGTGAATGTTGAGATGTTATATTGGTTTCACTGGTAATAATAAATAATTGAAATGGGTATATATTTGTTTTTTGTTAAGTTGCCTAATAATTATGCACACCTGATATAGGGTGTTGATGTCATTAGACCACACCCCTTCTCATTACAGAGATGCACATCACCTAATATGCTTAATTGGTAGTAGGCTTTCGAGCCTATACAGCTTGGAGTAAGACAACATGCATAAAGAGGATGATGTGGTCAAAATACTCATTTGCCTAATAATTCTGCACTCCCTGTATATATATATATATATATATATATATATATAAATATACACACAAATAATTATCGACTGACAGTTGCCAGTAGGTAGTTATAGTTAGGTCCTAGTTTAAATAGGAAAATAGTTTTTTGTTTTAATAATAAATTTGGTGCCATTTGACAAATCTTCAAGAAAGTTTCAAAATTATTTTGTCACAGCTGCCATTTAGAAAGTTTCAGAGTCAATTGTCAAGTGGGAAGTCCCAAAATGCATTTTCTCCATGCAAGTTTACACAGGGGTTTTAGACACAACTACAGCTTGAACCTATGAATCGCATTACACCAAGGTCCGTATTTATACTTTTTTAGCACCGCAGTTGCGTTGCTTTTTGACGCAAAAATGGTGCAAACATACAAAATACTATTGTATTTTGTAAGTTTGCGCCGATTGTGCATCAAAAAGCGACGCAAATGCGGCGCTAAAAAAGTATAAATATGGGCCCAAATGTGGCAAGAAGCTAGACCGTAGTCCAGAAAGAGTGTGTAAGCTGGTGTAAATCTGTTCACTATTCTTTTATTTATTAAAGAAAAAAGATTTGTGTATATCTAGAGATGCACATCCACCAAAAGATCAGCAGATCCATCTGTTTAGCTGCCATCACTTCAAGCACATTGTGGTGCCAGCCATCTTGGAACTCAGCCCAAAACCCAAGAAGAATGCAAAAACAAACATACCACGGGGCAGGGTAGGAATACCCTGAGGCCCTAGGCCTTGTGGTAGGGTTTCACAGGGACCTGGTCTGGGGCCAAAAAGTTTTTGTTTTTTTTTAGGGCCAAGGCTGCGAGAACATGCACTAGCACATGTGTATTGATTGCAAGATTCTGCTGTTAACAAAAATTGACTTGGAGCCCACCTGTTGCTTACTATTGGTTGGCTTGCATGGCACTCTTCTTTACAGCCCCGTAATTCGTCACTGCAGGCCAAGCATCATTTCTGTTCCTCTCTGTGAAGCAGGGACGAAACACTGATTGATTCAACTTAACGTCTGCTGCTCTCTACATGACTGAAGTATTATTTTGTTCTTTTTGGGGGTTATTCCAACTTTGGAGGAGGTGTTAATCCGTCCCAAAAGTGACAGAAAAGTGACGGATTTACCACCAGCCGTATTACGAGTCCATTATATCCTATGGAACTTGTAATACGGCTGGTGGTATATCCGTCACTTTACCGTCACTTTTGGGACGGATTAACACCTCCTCCAAAGTTGGAATAACCCCCTTTATCTTTTAGTGCTATGCAAACAAAAGGTGTGTGACTGGCAAAAACAGAAACAAAATTGCAAAAAAAATTATTTTCCATAGTTACCTTCCTTTTATTTTGCCAAGGCTTTTTTTCTCAGTAGGCACTCATGTTTTCTTTTTGTTTTTGCTTGTAGTCACTGTTCTCAAAATATGAGAATTGTCTTATTCTAAATATTGCAATGCAACTTTGTTTCTTTCTTATGTGGAATTTCAAAATGAAGCTTTAACACATAACCGTGCAGTACACCTCAATCCATCCCACTCCAATCTGCCCCACTCAATCCATGCCAAGCCACCCGACCTTACCCCACACTAATCCACCCCACTCAATCCAGTCCACCACAGACCTATCCAATCGACCCCACTGCATTCCAAACCACTCACCCCAATCCCAGCCACTACAATCCACCATGTTTCAATCCTCCAACCCCACCCCACTCAAATTTGCCCAACTCCAAACCAAAACAATCTATCCCACTCTTATCCAAAACATTCTACCCCACTCCAGTCTGTCTCACTCACATCCGCCCCATTCCAATCCAAAATAATCTACCCGCTCCAATTTGACTCATTCCAATCTAAAACAATCTACCCCACTACAATCCAAAACCATCTGCCCCACTTAATCTAAAATCTCTGCCCCACTCCAATCCAAAATAATTTGACCCACTCCAATGTGCCCCCACGCCAACCTACTCCACTCCAACCTGCCCCACTTCAACTTGCCATACTCCATCCTGCCCACTCCTATCTGTCCCACTCAAATTTGCCCCACTCAAATCTGCCCCGCTCAAATCTGCCCCACTCCAATTCAAAACAATCAGCCCCACTCCAATCCATCCCATTCTAATCCAAAACAATCTTCCCCAATCAAATCTGCTCCACTCCAACCTGCCCCACTCCAATCCGCCCCACACCAATTCCATCCACCCCAGTTCAGCCCAATCCAATCTACCCTACTCTAATCCAATCCACTGCACCCCAATCAACCCACCCCACTTCTAACCCAATCTACCCCACTCCACTCCAATCCATCTCTATCCACCTCACTCCAATAGAAAACAATTCACCCACTCCAAAACAATCTGCCCCAATCCTAAACAATCTGCCCCAATCCAATATGCCCCACTCCAATCCACCCATACCAATCCACCCCATTCCAATCCATCCGAAACAATCCAATCCAGCTAAATCCAATATGCCTCACTCCAATCCACCCCATCCTATCCAATCCACCTCAATCCAATCCATCCCACCCCAATCAGTACACCCCAACACATCCCAATCCAATCCACCCCACCCCACCCCACTCAAATCCAATCCAACTCAACCTAACTTCAATCCAGTCCACCCCACCCCTTTGCAATTCAGTCTAAATCCACTCTAATTCTCACCACCCCACTCCATTTTGCCGCACTCCTTTCCACCCCACTCCAATCTACCCCACCTCAATACAATCTACCCCACTCCAAGCCACCCAACTCTACTCCATCCCAAATCACCTCACTCAATCAAGTCCACACCACCCCACTCCAGTCCACCCCAACCCAATCCAATCTAACCCACGCCATTTCAATCTACCCCGCTCAGTACAATTCACCCCATCCTGTCCACTCCACTCTACTGCAATCCAGTAAACCCCACTCTACTCCAATCTACCCCACTCTTCCCTAATCCAATCCATCCCACCACCCAGTTCCGTTCACCCCATTAAATCCAATCAATCCAGCCCACTCCAATCTACCCCACACCAGTCCAATCCACTTCAGTCAATCCACTTCAGTACAATCCACTCTAATCCAATCCACCACACTCCAAAACACCCCCTCTAGTCCAGTCTAATCCATCCCACTCCACTCTAATTCAATCTACTCAAAACCACCCTACTCTAATCCAATTCAACCCAATCCTATCAATCGACTCCAATCCAGTCCACCCACCCCAAACCACCCCACTCCAATCCACCCCAATTCAATCCACCTCATCTCATTTCAATCCACCGACTCCAATCCGCTCCAGCTCATCCAGTGCACCCACTCCAATCCACCCCTCAATCCAACCCACTTTAACCCAATCCAATCTTCCCCAATCTACTCCAATCAAATCCACCTCACTACCTCAATCCACTCCACCCTATTCCATCCCACTCCATGGTATTCCACCCACACCTCCCCACTCTACCCTATTCCACCCCACTCAACTCCACTGTACACCACTCCACTCTATGCCACTCCACGCTATGACACTGCACTTTGTGACATTCTCTGCCACTGAACCACTGAACTCTACTCACATCTACAACACTCCACTCCCCCTACTCCACAACACTACTCCAACAAATCCAGTCTATGACACTCCATTCTACCCACTCCAATCTAGGACACTCCACAACACTAAGTTTCACACCACTCAACGTTTTAGCCATGCTGAACAGCACCCACACTGGTCTACAACATGCCAAAAAAGCACTGTCAAAGTAAATACCTCTTGTATAGCCGAGACCTATTGGCTTTGCCAATGCTTGTTCTAAAATCATGCCACAAACTTCCAACATTTTTTTTAAAAAGTGTAAACAGATTGAACACTATATGAAATTAAGGTTTCCCATATATCTGTGGTTCAGTGTTAGGTTCTGAATTTACACGTACAAAACCACAGAAATTCAGCAGTTATAGTTAGAGTTATTTCAAGGAACTATAACGCGTGCCCTAACTTCTATGATTTTGTACGAGTAAATTCAGAACCTGACTATAACGTCCCAGTAAAAAAAATAAAAAGTAATCTCGGCCCCCGCTTGACGGATCACCCTGATACTTTCCATGTGCAACAAGAATCACCGGGGCATTTTTGGGGGGAAAGTTCGTGAAGATTCGTCAAATGGTGCAAATGGTATAGGCAAGTCAAAAAAGGCCTTTTCTATAGAAACATGGTCCTAACTATAACTACCTCGTGGTGACCGCCACATAGGTAATGTTGGAAAATGGGTTATTGGTAAGGGCAGGTAGGTACCTACACTTAGAGATAGGCCACTAGCCTCCACTTAGGTCCAGTTAGGTCTCAGTAAATTAAACCCAGCTCAACCCTTGGTAGCTTGGCAACGAGCGACAGGGCTTAACTTAGGAAACAGAGTGTAAAGCATTCAAATATCACAAAACAATAATTAAAGAAAACACAGGAAACAGTTTAAAAATCCAAAACCAATCTATAAAAATAGGTTATATTTTTATCTTTAAAATAACACAAAAACTAATAAAATCGGATAAGGGGATCCAGAGATATGAATTTTAAAACAATTATTGTTTTTTTAGCGCCTAGAAACAAAAAGCACCAAACGGGTCATCTGGTTGCACCTCGACCGGGGCAAAGTCATAGTTTAAGGCTGACCGCGATGGAGCCCGGCTCGGCTACAGGCCGCGGGAGGCCTCGGTCAAAAGATTTTCTTCATCGGGACGAACCTGCCAGTCCAATCCGACCTCCTGGAACCCTTCTCCTGATACGCGTTGCAGGAATCCTTGGTGGAGATTTTTACCTTCGGACTTAGTCATTTTTTTCGAGGTGAAAATCCTTTGACCAGGGCAAACCTGGATCTTGATCCGATGTCCTTGGAGCCCTCCTCGGATACGCTGGCTGGGAGGTCCCGGTCAACTTTGTACGTTCGGTCTTAGTCTCTTTTTTGGAGATTTTTTTCACCGGGACGAACCTGCAAATCAGGCCGGGTCGCGGTTGAGGCAAGCCTGCTAGAGTTGCCGTGGCGGGTCGGTCCCTCTATAGAGCTTTTTTTCAAAAGTTCTCCAAACTTCTGGATCTTCTCCCAGATGGTCCTTTAAGGTTCTTTTGGGGTCCACAGCTCACCCCAAGGGTCCAGAAGTTCTGAGATGATCCGTGGGGGTGTGGACTACAACTCCCAGAATGCACCTGGCACAAACTCCTTTTTTGCCACTGGGGAGTGGTCAGTTGGTTTTGATTTCTTCAGGAGTTGGTGCAGGGGACTCTGGTTAGCAATTTTTCACCTGTAGCAAACAGGGAGTCCCTCCTTGAACCATTTGAAGCCAGTCAAAGTCCTTCTTGTGGTGAAGCCCAAGTGTGCAGCTGGTGCAGTCCTTCTGAGTGCAGGTTCAAGGTGAAGGCCAGGGGTCCAGCAGGGCAGTCCTTCTTCTCCTTTGGTTCTTCCTTGTTGGATACTGATGGGGATCTGAGGTGTGGGTGCAGGTCTGCCAGTTTTATCCTTGCTCCTGGGTGAAAAACAGGGGGGTCCTGATTCTCCAATCAGGTTCAGGGTCCTTCCCCCTGTGATGACCACTTCCTGGGAAGTGTGGCAAAAATCAATCCCAGGAGGCAACATTCTTCAAAAATCCATCATGGCTGAAAATTATTTTTGGAGGTTACATGTGGCTAAAAATCATAAACACACCCCTCTCCTGTCCTCTCCTAATCTAATAAAGGGGGCACCTAGTTGTCTGGGGTTGCAGGATGTGGGGGTGTTGCTGGGTTGCTCCAAATGTCCTTCTCTGCCTTTGAAGACCAGTTTGGCAGCCCTCCTCCTTCTTGCCTCACCATCTGCTGAGGGGAGATTCCCTCCCACAGGCACATCCCTTTGTGTGAAGCCAGGCCACTTCACACCTCAGAGGCTGGCCAATCAGAGCACAGCAGCAAAAACAATGCAGGGCTGAAATTGGCAACTTTTCAGGTAAAGTTTCAAACTCTTTACCTGAACAAGTTATATTAAATCCAACAACTGGAAGTTGTGGGATTTATTATAACAATTCATTTGATACCAAACCCTTTGTATCTGTCACTTAAGGGGACTTTTAAAATTAAAATAAAGTCTCCCCATTCTAGCCTATGAAGGCCATTCACTACAATGAGGGAAAACAAATGTGGCTGTTTTGACCTCACCAGGGCTTATAAAACTACTTTTATAAGGTCCCTGCTTATAGTTACATGGCACCCAGCCCTAGGGGCACATAGGGCACACCTTAGGGGTGACTTATATGTAAAAATAAGGTTGTTTAAGACTTTGAAACTACTTTTAATTCCAAAGTCGAATTTGCATATAACTTTAATTTGAAAGCAGCCAGCAAGGCAGGCCTGCCTTTAAAATGACACTGGGCACCTTAGCAGTCCTTTGCTGTGGTCCCTAAACCTACATGCCCTACCATATAATAGGGACTTATAGGTAGGTTGACTTAGCCAATTATAATTAGCCTAATTTGCATATTGATTTTACACAGAGCACAGGCCCTGGGACTGGTTAGCAGTACCCAGGGCACCATCAGAGTCAGGAAAACACCAACAAAAAGTGGAAAATGGGGGCAAAAAGTTAGGGGGCCTCTGCAATCAGCCCTGTTTTCTCACACAAGCCCCCCCCCCCCCCCAGCCCACACGCCCAGGAGACTCAGCCCAACCGTGGGAGAATCTTCCTGGCTTGTCAGGTGAGGAAGACAGAGAAGAGAACAGGCTGTCCCTTTGCAGGGCCTCCTCTGCCTTAAATCCTCCTGCCATGGTCACTCCCTCTGGTTAGTGAATCCATCCCAACAGTGAAAGGACCCATCTCAAACTGAAACTTCCCTCTAGGGGGGGTCTTCCTCCTCTCTCTTTGCCAACTTGGGTACTGAGGTGCCCACCTCCCCTACTCCTAACTTTGCTAGGGCAACACCTAGCTTACCCAAAGAGGTCACCCAACACTTGAGCAACCCCACCATGACCAACAGGGACAGGGGGTCTACTTTGCTTTTGGCCCTGGGATCTGCCTCCCAGGCCAGGTGCAGTGCTGCCAGGAAGGCTAGCACCCAGCAGAGGCTACTGACAGCTGTCAGTACCAGAACCACACCCTAAGCTCTCCACTGACAGGTGGCTGAGCTGTTTTAGGGGCAACTGTGGGGTCCTGGAAACCCTCTTGCTGTCTAGAGTGGGGGGCTACCACCTCCTGTGGCAGACACTCTCCTTCCACACTCCCTTCTGTCAGTGCACGGGCAACACCCTGCATCTGGACAGCTGCCTGACTACTCAAGACTTCCTTGGGGTCAGGTGAGGCCTCACCAGTGCCAACTCTGGGCTCCCCCCCCCTACTGGGGCAGAAGGCCTTTGGCTCCATGGAACTCTCTATAAGAGTGGCCCACCTTCCTTTTCTTCTTTCCTTTTCTTGGGGACCCCTGTCTCCTAACTGTAGGGACTGACTCCCCTGGACTTTAGGTTGGGGGCGCTCTGGGCGACCGCCCCATCCTGGACCACTCTCACCTCTGGGAGGTCATTGCCCAGGATACAATCTAGGGGGAGGTCAGCACTGACTACCACCCTAAACCAGTCAAGGATACTCTCCCTCTCTAGGGACACTCTGGCTATAGGTTTGGAGGTGACCTCCCCTGTGGCTATCCTGACTTTCCTGGTCTCTCCTGGGACATACATGACACTGGGCACCTCAGCAGTGCACCTATGGGTGCACTACGTATGCTGTGGTCCCTAAACCTACATGCCCTGCCATATACTAGGGACTTATAGGTAGGTTGACATAGCCAATTATAATTAGCCTAATTTTCATATTGATTTTACTCACAGCACAGGCCCTGGGACAGGTTAGCAGTACCCAGGACACCATCAGAGTCAGGAAAACACTAGCAAAAAGTGGAAAATGGGGGCAAAAATTTAGAGGGCCTCTGCAATCTGCCCTGTTTTCTCACAGGTAATATATACTTATATACTATATATAGATAGATATAGATATATTGTAGTCAATGAAAAAAACAAAGGTTAAAGTGACATTGTAGTTAGCTGAAAATCTCAGTTAAATTATGCAATCCTATAATAAAAAAACACTTACATTTACCAGTTATAGTTTACTGAGTTTCATATAACTTGCTCCCCCCTCCATGCACTAGTTATGACCTCATATATTTAATCACTCATGACATGTTCATTGAAGACATCTCTAATGCATTGGCCTGTGGCAGACAGGCCCAACACCCAACCCCACCAAGGGAGGACAAAACATTCCGGTGCACTGCCAGCCAATGTCATTTTAAATAACTGAAGTCTACTGGCTTTGTTAAGGGTCATCATATCAATATGTAAAAGGCAAGTCTATTGGCTTTGTCTAGGGTGACCACATCAATATACAAAGCAAGCCTATTAGCCTTGTCAAGGAGTGACAGCAATACAAATAGAAGCCTATTGGCTTTGGCAAGGGGTAATAACATCAGTATAAAAGGAAAGCTTTTTCACTTTGTCAAGGAATCACCTGATCAATATATGAAAGCAAGCCTACTGGCTTTGTTAATAACAATAAATACTGTCAAATTCTTTCTTTTACACTTCTCAGGCCCAGTGCTTAATTTGTAAATAAAAACGTGCTGGAGCCCAAAGCCCTCCTCTTAAACACTCGGCTGCTGTAATTAAATGTGCGAGCACGGAATACTAGGGGCAGCATAATACTTAAGCCATCTCGGGCCTCTTCAATCCATATAAAGCCACTCCCTGCCCCTTCAGCTCACTTTAGCAGCTTTCTACTTTCTCCCTTTGTGATGCGTTTTCGTTTTTCCCTTCCTCCGTCTTCCCCATGTGTCTTTTGCTCGCAGCAAATGCTTGAGGCAGAAGAATAAGCCCCGGCCCTCAAAAATAAGTGCCGGTGCTCAGCACCTGAAACAACAAGCACAAATTAAGCACTGCACAGGCCATATAATACAGCCATAAGACTAACTACAAAGGGGACTTGCAATCAATAGCTGAAGAGCAAACATTTCCACCTCTGATGAATGCTCAGAAACACCATAAACTTTTTTCCTGGGGTTACATTGAATATACCACAGGAAACAATATATCACTTTTAATAAATGACTTCTGCAGGGCTGGTGCACTTCCTGGAGCCCCATAGAACTCTTTTTTAACCTGTTGTTGGTCCCAATTCCCAGACTGGGAACCGTAAACGAAGAAAAAATAGGCAAATTAGCTGACAAAGGGCATTATGGGGCATGCCTTTCATGGAGCAGTGAATAATAAATGAGCAGTTCTGGAAGCTCATTTAATATGACTAGTCAGGCCTTATTTCATTTTTTTTGGGTGTGTTGGTCCCACCAGGGGCACCCACAGCTTTATCTTTAATTGGGGTCCATTGGGAAGCCGCAAAGCCCATGTAGCCCTGACAGCTCTCTGCATACAGTGCCTAACATCTGGGACCCCTAAGGGCTTCCCAACAGCAAGGGCTATCTTCCTTTTGTCTCCTGCCTGTGGCAAGAACAAAACAGTGAAAAGTTTTACTGACTCTGTATCAGGGCACTGGGGGCCCTGGAACAATTCTTCATCAGGCCCCAGTGGATGTGGTGCCCGGGTCAATAATCCAGAAGGGGCTCCTTCTGGGACTGATACAAGGGTTAGTGGGTCAGGGTATCTCTGCATTCCCCCTTATATACATTTTTAAAACATTCTCAGGACAGAGGAGAAAGACCCTGAAACGTGTATTGGTCCCCGCAACATTTCTGTTTGTGTTGCTGCAAACCAATGAGAGCGCTTGCTCCAAGAAGTCCTCTCAGACAGACAGAAGCTTGATTTTTTCGATTTCAGTGCTACTTTCAATCAATAAATCTATAAGAAATGAACAATAATTTCTCAAAATCACTGAATGAATTCACTTACCTACTGAAAAAAACGAGAGAGAGAACAGCTGGTGAAAGGCCAGTTCTTTCCACAATATTTGCTTACTCAAGAAACACAGTTAAAGTACTGTGAAAGTAATGAAATAACACCCCAAAACCCCTTAAATTCCCTTCTTATGGTTGATTAAGCAAACCATACCTGCACACCTACCACTCAAACCATATAGTATAATATGTTTGCTTGTACTAAATGCTAAGTCATGTTTATTGCTATAAACAATGTGAGATCAAACTCAAGCAAACTCTAAAAAATAGGTTAAAAAATACTGACATTTTTTTTGTTTCAAACAAGGCCTGTGAATCCCCTTATACACGCAATCTACTTTGATTTTATAAAGAAGTACTCAAAGTGAAATCAAGCAGTCAGACAAAAGGTAGGCAGTGAGCTCATCCACAACGCACCATCCCTATTGGTACCCCCTAGTACATGATTATAAATAAAAGAACATAGAGAATATTGTTAAGTATCAAAGAGCGTGCAACTACACCATAGTTCCTACTGCAATAAGGAACTCGACGGGGCTGAAAGACAGCTCCACTGAGAAATGCTCCAAGAGGTTGTGCACTGCAAACTATACAGAAGACAATATACAAACGGCCAACATAAGGCTCTCTGTGTTTTTCTGTTTATATATCATTTGTGGTCAGAATTTACACTGCCCCCTTGGGTGGTGTAAAGTCAATATTTTGGACTGTCAATGAAATATTAAATCGGAAATTTTGTTTCTTTACACTGTTACACTGGCTTTGGCCGTTTGTATATTGTCTTCTGTATAGTTTGCAGTGCACCACCTCTTGGAGCATTTCAAAGTGAAATCAGCCTGTCATTAATTCACTTGATTATATTTTCAGCTTGTCCCCATCTTTGGAAAGTCATTAGAGGGGTTTCATGGTCTAGTTGTCTAATCTTCAGTTCCACATTTGCATTATAAATAAGCACACAGTTATGCATCAATGTAAACATGATTTGGAGTAGAACCAGATCATATTTATTTAGTTGACATTCATCAGAGTAATTCTCTTTTTAGGAAAAAGTCTCATTGATCCTTAAAGGAAGAGACCTTTTTTACGTTGGTGATCGATACATTAGAGTAATCTACTAGATGTAAGTGAGTTTGTCAAAGATATAGGTCTGTTGAAGAGATCATGGGCATCAGGTACCAAGGGTTTTAGAGTTCACAAACCCTCCGATTTGGCAAATCCAGAGGGTTTGCAAATACGAAGACCCTTTTTGAAATGCACTAAACCCATTTAATGATTGCAAAAAGGTTTTCTGAATTGATAAATTAATTTAGGAAACTGTTAGGAATCGCTGTTTGGAAGGAGAATGTTAAGGGTGTCCCCTCCAAACACTGATTCCTTGTGGTATCTATTAATATTTTGTTAACAGAATCAGTTGGAAAACATAAATATTTTACCAACAATTCAGAGGATGTGGTAGCCAATGGGCAAATGGGAAGGATTCCCAAGAGTAGGCATTAGCCCCATGCAGTTACCTAATCTTAAAAAAAAGCTTTATGCACATGTTCATTTTCTTTTTTTAAACACATCCAGTTTTAATTCCAGGACAACGAGCTGCATTAAAAAAAATTATTGCTTCATGTAAAACCAGTCACATACATGAAAGTTTGCTGACAACAGCATGTGATCATTCGTATGATTAAAGGCAATTGTAGTAGGTCACAATTTGCAACCTATCCCTTTAATATTTATAATGTAGGTTGAATTGCAACCCACGACAATTTTGTATTTTGTGAATCGACCTATTAATACATAGAATTCAGTAAAAGTTGTGTGCATTCTGCATCATGCGTTCTCTGTATACATGCTCCTTAATGAGAAAAATAGAGAATC
Source organism: Pleurodeles waltl (assembly GCF_031143425.1). Lineage (NCBI taxonomy): Eukaryota > Metazoa > Chordata > Amphibia > Caudata > Salamandridae > Pleurodeles > Pleurodeles waltl. Next base: position 663,030,166 of record NC_090447.1, read on the forward strand.
ATCAAGATTTATTTTTTATGACAGTGTTAGAAATGGGGTCTTTGGTTGGCAGTCAGATTACCCCATGTCCAAGCAAGGACCCTCACTCTAGTCAGGGTAAAGGAGAATCACCCTCAGCTAACCCCCGCTCACGCCCTTGGTAGCTTGGCACAAGCAGGTAGGCTTAACTTCAGAGTCTAGGTGTAAAGTATTTGTACCAACACACACAGTAACTCAGTGAAAACACTACAAAATGACACAACACAGGTTTACAAAAATAGGAAGTATTTATCTAAACAAAACAAGACCAAAATGACAAAAATTCCAACATACACAAGTCAAGTTATTAATTTTAATAGCAAAAGAGTCTTAAATCCTTTGTCAAATAGTCAAAACACGATTAGCATTGAAAAGTACCTGGGTAACGTCAAAATAAAACGCACGGGCGACTGTGCGTCGAAAAAGGTTAGTGATGCGTCGATTTCTCACCCGCAAGCGAGCGTCATTTCTCCTTCTCCGGTTGGGTCGGTGTGCGTCGTTTTTCCGCTCCACAGGAGAGCAATGCGTCAATCCGGGCAGCACTCGGGTCCAGTCAGGCGTTGTGTAGTTTTTCCGCACCCAGCAAGGTTTGCATCAAAAATCCTGCGCACAGTATCAGCAAAACCACGCTGTGTGAGTTGCGATGTTTCCAGCCTCCGTTAGCTGTGTGGTGCATCATTTCTCCAGCATCGTGTGTCGATCTTCCAGCCGCACTGCAGGCAGAGCATCAATTTCAGCCATGAAGCCGGCGGCTCGTCATTACTTCAGCCGCGTCTTGGAGGTTGCATAGGACATTTCCCCGCATGGATTTTCAATCTTGGTCTGCCAGCTTCACCTGTGAAGGCCCCAGGAACTGGATAGGGCACCACTTGGCAAGAGTCTCAGCAGAGAGTCCACGTGCTGGCAGGAGAAGTCTTTGATGGCCCTGAGAGTTCAACAACAGGAGGCATGCTCAGGACAAGCCCTCGGAGATTTTTCACAAGCAGGAATGAACAATAAAGTCCAGTCTTTGTCCTCTTTCACCAGGCAGAAGCAGCAACTGCAGGATAGCTCCACAAAGCACAGGCAGGGCAGCACTTCTCCTCAGCTCTTCAGCTTTTCAGCTCTTCAGCTCTTCTCCAGGCAGAGGCTCCTCTTGATGTCAAGAAGTGATATAAAGTCTGTGGGGTTGGGTGCCCTTCTTATACCTATTTTTGCTTTTGAAGTAGGCTTACTTCAAAGGAAAGTCTCTCTTGTTTGTGAAATCCTGCCTTGCCCAGGCCAGGCCCCAGACACACACCAGGGGGTTGGAGATTGCTTTGTGTGAAGTCAGGCACAGCCCTTCCAGGTGTAAGTGACCACTCCTCCCCCCCTCCTAGCACAGATGGCTCATCAGGATATGCAGGCTACACCCCAGCTCCCTTTGTGTCACTGTCTAGAGAGAGGTTCAAACAGCCCAACTGTCAAACTGACCCCGACAGGGAAGCCACAAACAGGCAGAGTCACAGAATGGTTTAAGCAAGAAAATGCCCACTTTCTAACAGTGGCATTTTCAAACACATAAACTCAAAACCAACTTTACAAAAATATATATTTTTAAATTGTGAGCTCAGAGACCCCAAACTACACAGGTCTATCAGATCCCAAAGGGAATCTACGCTTTAATTGTATTTGAAGGCAGCCCCCATGTTAACCTATGAGAGGGATAGGCCTTGCAACAGTGAAAAACAAATTTGGCAGTATTTCACTGTTAGGACATATAAAACACATTAGTATATGTCCTACCTTAAACATACACTGCACCCTGCCCATGGGGCTACCTAGGGCCCACGTCAGGGGTGCCTTACATGTAAGAAAAGGGAAGGTTTAGGCCTGGCAAGTGGGCACACTTGCCAAATCGAATTGGCTGTTTAAAACTGCACACACAGACACTGCAGTGGCAGGTCTGAGGCATGATTCACCAGCTACTCATGTGGGTGGCACAACCAGTGCTGCAGGCCCAGTAGTAGCATTTGATTTACAGGCCCTGGGCACCTATAGTACACTGTACTATCAGTAAATCAAATATGCCAATCATGGGAATCCAATCAACAATACAATTAACACAGAGAGCATATGCACTTTAGGTTTGGTTAGCAGTGGTAAAGTGCTCAGAGTTCTAAAGCCAACAAAAACAGGTCAGAAAAGGTAGGAGGCAGGAGGCAACAAAATGGGGATGCCTCTGCAAAAGGAAAAACGTCCAACTGAAATAATTAGCCTTTCAGTTTCTTTTCAGTTTTCAAAATGAAAAAGGGCAGAAATAAAGAACTTGATTATATTCGGTTTGTTATGGTACTATTATAAACCTCAAGAAGCACTTCATAATTTGCAAGTACTTTTCAAGTAGTGTGTTGTGTAGCTGAAGAATAGGCGAGAAACCGCTGAATAAGTGTTTTCGCTCCTATTTATATTTTTACTTCTTAAACAAATGCGTGAAAACTAGACTCTTCCCTTAATGTACTGTAACTGTCCAGAAAAGTCTTGATCAATGCAAAGTGTGTAAGTTCTTGGATTTTCTTCCTGATGGTGACTATCACTGCTGTCAATGGTTTGGTGTTCTTTATTGCATGCACACACTATTGTAATCTCGAGTTTCTCTGGGTTTTAAGGAATAATCTTATAATTTAGGCACTGCTGTAGTGGATTATTTACTGGTGCTAGTCACTGCTACCTAGACAATGTCAAACATACAAAGATAAGTGAACACACTGTCATTGTATTTTTTGCCTCAACTTCTGTTTTATTTCCATTTTACTGTCTTACACACACACACACGCACACACACACACACACCCTGATCCCCTGACCACCCCCATCCCCGTATTTGCAAGTGCGAGGTATTCCCAAAACGTGATCTTGTACTAGAACAACTAGTACTAGTAAATCTATTTACTCACGTGAGGAGTGAGCATTCCAGGGCATGAGTTCCCTGTTAAATTTGGAAACACCCAGAAAATTAAAAGTTTGTCAGGTTTTTTCAAACTCATCTTCATCTCTTTCACATCCTATGAATGGAAGGATCTAGTCATTTAAATGCTGGCAGGAGTTTGTTTTCTCTAAGTGAAAAATAAATGTCTCCTATGCGGGAGTTCTCTATTGCCCTGCAAACCATTCCTTAGAGATCAAATGTGATACCTATGAGCTGTTTACTTACCTGAGAGATAATATGCTTCTGTCAAAACGTGTGCATTCTTTCCTTATAGATAGAAAGGACTAATGCTACACACAGAGGAAAATTGTTTTATATTACTGACACATGTTGCATGTCTGGCACTTAGGCGCCTGTTTCTTCTCTGCTGGATTGAGATACTTTTACAATGGCGGACAATGAAAGTGACACCATTTCTACTTAGAAGCAAAGTTTCTACATTGGAGCTGATGTTTTGAGATGTACAGGTACAGAGTAGGTATAGCGGCGTAGTTTGCATTTAAAATAACCTTGTCTTCTTAACTGAATAAATCCAAAATTCTGTGGTGTCCAAATTACTTTAACCCCTTCGCTGCCAGGCCTTTTCCCCCTCCTGTGCCGAGCCTTTTTTTGGCTATTTGGAGCAGTTCGCGCTTAGGCCCTCATAACTTTTTGTTCACGTAAGCTACCCACGCCAAATTTGCGTCCTTCTTTTCCAACATTCTAGGGATTCTAGAGGTACCCAGACTTTGTGGGTTCCCCAGAAGGAGGCCAAGAAATTAGCCAAAAAACAGTGAAGATTTTGTTTTTTTAAAATAAATTGGAAAAATGGGCTGCAGAAGAAGGCTTGTGGTTTTTTCCCTGAAAAGGGCATCAACAAAGGGTTTGCGGTGATAAAATCACCAGCTTCCCAGCTTTCAGGAACAGGCAGACTTGAATCAGAAAACCCAATTTTTCAACACAATTGTGGCATTTTACTGGGACATACCCCATTTTAACGATTTTTTGTGCTTTCAGCCTCCTTCCAGTCAGTGACAGAAATGGGCATGAAACCAATGCTGGATCCCAGAAACCGCAACATTTCTGAAAAGTAGACAAAATTCTGAATTCAGCAAGGGGTAATTTGTGTAGATCCTACAAGGGTTTCCTACAGAAAATAACAACTGAAAAAGAAAAATATTGAAATTGAGGTGAAAAAAACATCAATTTTTCTCTAAGTTTTACTCTGTAATTTTTTCCTGCAATGTCAGATTTTCGAAAGCAATATACCGTTACGTCTGCTGGACTCTTCTGGTTGCGGGGATATATAGGGCTTGTAGGTTCATCAAGAACTCTAGGTACCCAGAGCCAATAAATGACCTGCACCCTGCAGTGGGTTTTCATTCTATGCCGGGTATACAGCAATTCATTTGCTGAAATATAAAGAGTAAAAAATAGCTATCAAGAAAACCTTTGTATTTCCAAAATGGGCACAAGATAAGGTGTTGAGAAGCAGTGGTTATTTGCACATCTCTGAATTCCAGGGTGCCCATACTAGCATGTGAATTACAGGGCATTTCTTAAATAGATGTCTTTTTTACACACTGTCTTACATTTGGAAGGGAAAAATGTAGAGAAAGACAAGGGGCAATAACACTTGTTTTGCTATTCTATGTTCCCCCCAGTCTCCCGATAAAAATGATACCTCACTTGTGTGGGTAGGCCTAGCGCCCACGACAGGATACGCCCCAAAACACAACGTGGACACATCACAGAAAACAGACCTGTTTTTAGCAAAGTGCCTACCTGTAGATTTTGGCCTGTAGCTCAGCCGCCACCTAGGGAAACCTACCACACCTGTGCATTTCTGAAAACTAGAGACCTAGGGGAATCCAAGATGGGGTGACTTGTGTGGCTCGGACCAGGTTCTGTTACCCAGAATCCTTTGCAAACCTCAAAATTTGGCTAAAAAAACTCATGTTCCTCACATTTCTGTGGCAGAAAGTTCTAGAATCTGAGAGGAGCCACAAATTTCCTTCCACCCAGCGTTCCTCCACATCTCCCGATAAAAATGATACCTCACTTGTGTGGGTAGGCCTAGCGCCCGCGACAGGAAACGCCCCAAAGCGCAACGTGGACACAGCCAAATTTTTGAAGGAAAACAGAGGTGTTTTTTGCAAAGTGCCTACCTGTAGATTTTGGCCTGTAGCTCAGCCGCCACCTAGGGAAACCTACCAAACCTGTGCATTTCTGAAAACTAGAGACCTGGGGGAATCCAAGATGGGGTGACTTGTGTGGCTGGGACCAGGTTCTGTTACCCAGAATCCCTTGCAAACCTCAAAATTTGGCAAAAAAAACACATGTTCCTCACATTTCTGTGGCAGAAAGTTCTGGAATCTGAGAGGAGCCACAAATTTCCTTCCACCCAGCGTTCCCCCACGTCTCCTGATAAAAATGATACCTCACTTGTGTGGGTAGGCCTAGCGCCCGCGACAGGAAACGCCCCAAAGCGCAACGTGGACACAGCCACATTTTTGAAGGAAAACAGAGGTGGTTTTTAGCAAAGTGCCTACCTGTGGATTTTGGCCTGTAGCTCAGCCGCCACCTAGGGAAACCTACCAAACCTGTGCATTTCTGAAAACTAGAGACCTAGGGGAATCCAAGATGGGGTGACTTGTGTGGCTGGGACCAGGTTCTGTTACCCAGAATCCTTTGCAAACCTCAAAATTTGGCTAAAAAAATACATGTTCCTCACATTTCTGTGGCAGAAAGTTCTGGAATCTGAGAGGAGCCACAAATTTCCTTCCACCCAGCGTTCCCCCACGTCTCCCGATAAAAATGATACCTCACTTGTGTGGGTAGGCCTAGCGCCCGCGACAGGAAACGCCCCAAAGCGCAACGTGGACACAGCCAAATTTTTGAAGGAAAACAGAGGTATTTTTTGCAAAGTGCCCACCTGTAGATTTTGGCCTGTAGCTCAGCCGCCACCTAGGGAAACCTACCAAACCCGTGCATTTCTGAAAACTAGAGACCTGGGGGAATCCAAGATGGGGTGACTTGTGTGGCTGGGACCAGGTTCTGTTACCCAGAATCCTTTGCAAACCTCAAAATTTGGCTAAAAAAACACATGTTCCTCACATTTCTGTGGCAGAAAGTTCTGGAATCTGAGAGGAGCCACAAATTTCCTTCCACCCAGCGTTCCCCCACGTCTCCCAATAAAAATGATACCTCACTTGTGTGGGTAGGCCTAGCGCCCACGACAGGAAACGCCCCAAAGCGCAACGTGGACACAACCAAATTTTTGAAGGAAAACAGAGGTGTTTTTTGCAAAGTGCCTACCTGTAGATTTTGGCCTGTAGCTCAGCCGCCACCTAGGGAAACCTACCAAACCTGTGCATTTCTGAAAACTAGAGACCTAGGGGAATCCAAGATGGGGTGACTTGTGTGGCTCGGACCAGGTTCTGTTACCCAGAATCCTTTGCAAACCTCAAAATTTGGCAAAAAAAACACATGTTCCTCACATTTCTGTGGCAGAAAGTTCTACAATCTGAGAGGAGCCACAAATTTCCTTCCACCCAGCGTTCCCCTATGTCTCCCGATAAAAATGATACCTCACTTGTGTGGGTAGGCCTAGCGCCCGCGACAGGAAACGCCCCAAAGCGCAACGTGGACACATCACAGAAAATAGACCTGTTTTTAGCAAAGTGCCTACCTGTAGATTTTGGCCTCTAGCTCAGCCGCCACCTAGGGAAACCTACCAAACCTGTGCATTTCTGAAAACTAGAGACCTAGGGGAATCCAAGATGGGGTGATTTGTGTGGCTCGGACCAGGTTCTGTTACCCAGAATCCTTTGCAAACCTCAAAATTTGGCTAAAAAAACACATGTTCCTCACATTTCTGTGGCAGAAAGTTCTGGAATCTGAGAGGAGCCACAAATTTCCTTCCACCCAGCGTTCCCCCACGTCTCCCGATAAAAATGATACCTCACTTGTGTGGGTAGGCCTAGCGCTCGCGACAGGAAATGGCCCAAAACACAACGTGGACACATCAAATTTTTTCATAGAAAACAGTGCCTACGTGTGGATTTTGGCCTCTAGCTCAGCCGGCACCTGGGGAAACCTAGCAAACCAGCGCATTTTTGAAAACTAGAGACCTAGGGGAATCCAAGATGGGGTGATTTGCGGGGCTCTGACCAGGTTCTGTTACCCAGAATCCTTTGCAAACATCAAAATCTGGCCAAAAAACACTTTTTCCTCTCATTTCGGTGACAGAAAGTTCTGGAATCTGAGAGGAGCCACAAATTTCCTTCCACCCAGCGTTCCCCTAAGTCTCTCCATAAAAATGGTACCTCACTTGTGTGGGTAGGCCTAGCGCCCACGAAAGGAAATGGCCCAAAACACAACGTTGATACAACATATTTTTTCACAGAAAACAGAGGTGTTTTTTGCAAAGTGCCTACATGTGGATTTTGGCCTCTAGCTCAGCCGGCCCCAGGGGGGGGGGAAATGCCCTAAAATAATTTTGACCCCCCACCCCCCCCAAACCCCCCTGCCCAGGTGCGACCCTTGCCTATGGGGTCGCTACCCCTGCGTGACATTGGCGCCAAAAAACAAATTCCCGGTGCCTAGTGGTTTCTGCCCCCTTGGGGGCAGATTGACCTAAAATCGACCAATCTGCCCCCAAAGGGGGCAGAAATGCTCTAAATACAGTTTGCCCCCCAGGGAAGCGACCCTTGTCTGATGGGTCGCTCCCCAGCTCTAAAAAAACAAACAAACAAAAAACAAAAACAAAAAAAAAAAACATTTGCCCTGGCGCCTAGAGGTTTCTGCCCCCCCTGGGGGCAGAAATGGCCTAAAATAAATTTGCCCCCCCAAACCCCCCCCACCCCCCCACCTCGGAGCGACCCTTGCCTACTGGGTCGCTCCCCCTGCGTGACATTGGTGCCAAAAAACGAATCCCCGGTGCCTAGTGGTTGCAGATTGACCTAAAATCGACCAATCTGCCCCCAAGGGGGGCAGAAATGGTCTAAACACAGTTTGCCCCCCAGGGGAGCGACCCTTGTCTGATGGGTCGCTCCCCATCTCTAAAAAAACAAACAAACTAAAAAAAAAAACACTAAAAAAAAATTTGCCCTGGCAACAAGAGGTTTCAGGGGGGGCAGAAATGGCCTAAAATAAATTTGCCCCCGAACACCCCCCCCCCCCCCCTTGCCTACGGGGTCGCTCCCCTTGCGTGACATTGGTGCCAAAAAACAAATCCCCGGTGCCTAGTGGTTTCTGCCCCCTTGGGGCGGATTGACCTAAAATCGACCAATCTGCCCCCAAGGGGGGCAGAAATGGTCTAAACACAATTTGCCCCCCAGGGGAGCGACCCTTGCCTGATGGGTCGCTCCCCATCTCTAAAAAAAGAAAAAAAGAAAAAAAAAAAAAAATTGCCCTGGCGCCTAGAGGTTTCTGCCCCCCCTGGGGGTAGATCGGCCTAATACCAATAGGGCGATCTGCCCCCAGGGGGGGCAGAGATGGCCTAAAATAATTTGCCCCCCCCACCCCCCCGGGGAGCGACCCTTGACTACAAGGTCGCTCCCCTTGTGTGACGGCGCAAAAAAAAGATCCCTGGTGCCTAGTGGTTTCTGCCCCCCTTGGGGGCAGATTGACCTAAAATCAGCCGATCTGCCCCCAAAGCGGGCAGAAATGGCCTAAATACATTTTGCCCCTCCAGGGGAGCGACCCTTGTCCAAGGGGGTCGCTCCCCATCTGTAAAACAGAAAAACAAAAAAATCCCTGGTGCCTAGTGGTTTCTGCCCCCCTTGGGGGCAGATCAGCCGAATCAAAATAGGCTGATCTACCCCCCCAGGGGGGCATGAAATGGCCTAAAATAATCCCCCCCCCCCAGGGAGCGACCCTTGCCTAAGGGGTCGCTCCCCTTGCGTGAAATTCACGCAAAAAAAAACTCCCTGGTGTCTAATGGTTTCTGCCCCCCTTGGGGGCAGATTGGCCTCATCAAAATAGGCCAATCTGCCCCCAAGGGGGGCAGAAATGGCCTAAATATAATTTGCCCCCTAGGGGAGCGACCCTTGCCTAAGGGGTCACTCCCCACCTTAAAAAAAAAGAAAACATAACAAAAAGAAAAAAAAAAAAAAAAGAAGATCCCAGGTGCCTAAAGGTGTCTGCCCCCCCTGGGGGCAGATCGGCCTAATAATAGGCCGATCTGTCCCCACGGGGGGCAGAAAAGGCCTTCCCAAAAAAATGCCCCCCCTGGGAGCGACCCTTGCCAAAGGGGTCGCTCCCGTTGCGTGAAATTCGCGCGCAAAAACAAACTCCCTGGTGTCTAATGGTTTCTGCCCCCCTTGGGGGCAGATTGGCCTCATCAAAATAGGCCAATCTGCCCCCAAGGGGGGCAGAAATGGCCTAAATATATATTGCCCCGTAGGGGAGCGACCCTTGCCTAAGGGATCGCTCCCCACCTAAAAAAAAAAGAAATCATCACAAAAAGGCCTTCCTAAAAAAATGCCCCCCGGGAGCGACCCTTGCCCAAGGGGTCGCTCCCTTTTGCCAATTTCACTGAAAAAAAAAAAATCCCTGGTGTCTAGTGGGGTTTCAAAAGCCGGATTGCAAGCAATCCGGCTTTTGAAACCTGTGAGAGACTTCAAAGGGAAGGAAATACATTTCCTTCCCTTTGAAGCCTCTCGGGCCTCCCCCATGGGATTGAAAAAGAAATGCAAAAGCATTTCTTTTTCAATCGCTCTGGAAGCTCTGCTTCCAGCGCGATGGGGGAGACCCTGTGACTAATCAGCGCGCGCTCGCGCGCTGACGTCACAGGGGGGGTTGGAGGGGGGTCGGGGGTGGGAGGGGAAGGGCTTCCCCTTCCATCCCTGACTTGGGGGGGTGGGGGGGAACCCCACAGAGGGAGCGAGAGCGCTCCCTCTGGGCTCTGTGCACAGGACGTAATGGTTACGTCCTGGGCACAGCAGCACTGTGCCTCAGGACGTAACCTTTACGTCCTGGGCACAGAAGGGGTTAATGAACTTGACAATGTGAATTCGATGTGCTTTGAAACAGAGATTCCGTATTTATTTGGCATAATATATATGAATTATTGTAACATTCTAATGTAACTTCTCCATCTTTAAACTACAGTATACAGTAACTGAGAATTTGAGTCTCAGGGTTGCATTGTTACTGAAATCACTATGCTGAAAAGAATTGAGACTTTTTTATGGACAGCTTATCATTACTTCAGGCTAAGAAACTGCCTGTGGTACAATCAAGAATGCACCTAGAAAATGCCTTTCTGGGGCTTCTTGACACAGGACTTTGAATATACTCCAAAGGTCTTGATTCCTGTTTACCGGATTTGGGCCAGCTATCACCCCAGTTCATAAATGGGACCACTCCTCTGGCCTCATCCTACTTTGCGAGACCCACTGACATTGAAGTTCAGACGTGAACTGATATCTCTGGCAACTAACAGAATCCAGAGGCTGCAGACAACACTTCTGAGTTTGAGACTCCTGTTGGTGCTGTCTGCCCTTTGCGTGTCTTTGCTTAGGTGAACTGAAAGGAATCTTCTGGCTTTGTATGAATGAAAATCTACAAATTCCCAACTACAGATTGTTCTGAGCAGTATATGTACTGTTAGGCAGTAGAGTTTTAAAGATGAAGAACCTCTTACTTTCATCAGAGGATCAGACATTATCCACCAAGACGGCAACCGCAACAGCGTGCTCTACCACCTCATCATAGCATAAGCATACTAAAATATTGAACAAATCTCATCATAGTGGTCCTGCTAATTATAGCCATGGGAATGCAACGGTGCTTGGACTGCGACTTCAAACTAACTCTAGAGAGAGTAGGCTCATTAAAGCCTAAGTCCGAAAACCAACCACGAGAAACTGCTGACTTCATTCAGTATCCTAGCATCCACCATCTGCTGTCATGAAACACTGTCCATGATTCCAATGTATTTCAACTCTGAATGTGTCCTTCCCTGAAAAAAACAGAAGCACGTGTACTCAAACTGCTAACACAACTTTTACCCCAGAAATGTGGCTGTGAGAAACTTGGTTTTTGGTTAAGTTTGTGGGAGCCCTTCTCAATGAACTGCCTCACAATCCTTGTCTGAGTGAACCACAAAAAGTCACTAAATTATCCAGTGTTTAACTATTTGATAACTTGGAACAAAAGCAGTCAGGTTTAACATAGAGGTAATATGTAAATGATTTATGTAGCATCCAAACAGCACACAACACAGGAGAAATCTCACACCAATTTCGAAAAATAGAGTAAAAGTTAACAATTCATTTGACACCAAAACAACAGAAATCCAATCAGTAGAACTGGAGATACACAATTTCTTAGTCCTAGAGAAGCATTGCGCTAAAAAGTTGAAGCACCTGTAAGAAAATAGGTTACTGGTTAGGGGGGTTTGAATCCTTCTCAAGTGGCAACCACAAATTTTCTCAGGGTGAAGTCAAAAGCAATCCCTAAATGAACATGTGGTCAACCCTCTGTAGCTTTACACAGAACAGTCAGGCTGAACTCAGAGGCAATGTATAAAGTGTTTGTGCAATTCTTCAAACTGCAACACAATGAAAACACACCACAAAAGGATCCCACACCAGTTCGGAAGAATAGAGTAGGTTTTAATAAATAAAACAAGACTAAGACAACAAAAATACAATCAGTAGAACAGGAGATATGCAGGTTTTAAGATTTCAGTAAAAATAGCACCTAAAAGTACAAACCACTAACTGTGGATATCTACTTGTAGAGGACAGGGATAAAGTCACAACTTCAGGCCAACCGCAATGGGGCACAGGCTGAGTACAGGATCCCACATAGGCCTGCTGAACAAAGTACCTTAAATCCTGGTTTATGGCTTGTTGTGAAGGTATGTGTCAAAGATGCATCACGCAGCCAAGGTGATGCATTGGTTCCTAAATGCAGCAAGACTGTGGTGTGAGGTCCTGCCTCATTGTCAAGGATCCCATTGACAAAGGCTAGCGATGCGAATTCCAGCATCGAGGATGCGTCGCACAGTTGGGGCAAGGGGTCAGTTCCAAGGAGCTGTAAGGCTGCAATGAAGAGTCTGGCTTCATCAAGGCTGTCGCAAGGGATGCGAGGGCCTGTGTCAAGGGTGCATGGCGCAGTGGTGGTTCCAGTGATGTGACAGGCTGCAATGCAATGTGGTTCTTTGTGACAGAACCAATCCACGCAGCAGAAGTGATTCTCCGGCTCTGCGTAGGGTTGTGTTGCACAGCAAATGACAGGTGTTGGTTTGGCTGGATTCAAGGAGGCCAGGAGAGCGGCTTAGGCCCACATTAAAGGGTCCAGGACTGGGGTGGCACCACTTGGCAGGACAGACTCACAGATGGCAGAGTCCAGGTGGTAAGTTCAAGGTTGTTGGAGCTGTCCCTGGCGCTCTAGTCATGAGGCCAGCCAACAACCCCTTGAAGTCATTTTGGTGTCTTGGATTCAGAAGATGTAGGTCCAGTCCTTCTCACTCAGGCAGGAGGGCAGCAGGTCAGCACAGCAGGGCAGCTGCCATTCAGAGAAGCACTCCAGCAGAGTGTCAGTTTTTCCAGCAGCACAACGATTCTTCATCCTGTCAAAATGTCCACAGCTCAGAAGTGTACCAATGGCATAACAAAGGCCCCGCAGCACCCACAGTGGGGGGGCCCAAGCTCCAGGTGGTCCCCTTAGCACAGTACCCTGACCTGAGTGAGTTTGGAGGGGTGGCCCTCCATTAACTTTGCAGGGGGAGCTCAAGTTTTGTTAAGCCACCAAAGTGTAATGAAGAGGTGGTGTCTAAGTGCCTATATTTTTACCCAGTGTCATCTCTCTGAAACTTGGGAGAAGCTTCTAGAGGTTTCTCTTTGAAGTACCCAGGCATCCTGCCTTCCCGGGCTCGGCTCCAAATTAACTGAAGGGGTGTTCAGCCCTTTGTGTGGAGGCAATTCCAAAGACAACAAACACGAACCGGATACCTGCTCGCATTTGGAAATACAGCTTATTAAATGTAATAAGGTAGCTCATATGTTATACTATGGGAGAGGTAAGCCTTGCAGTAGTGAAAAAAGGGATTTGAGAGTTTTTCACTACCAAGACATGCAAAACTTAAAAGAGCAAGTCCCACTTTTTAAATACACTGCATCCTGACCTCTGGTCTGTCTAGGGACTACCAAAAGATCGACATATGTCTTAAAAAGCTATTAAAAAGGAATGTTTGGGCCTGGAAAAAGATTTATTTTGCCAAGTCCACATGGAAGATTAAAACACCCCAATTGCGGGCCTGAGACATGTTTGCAAGGGCTCCTTAGGTGGGTGGCACAATCGGTGCTGCAGGCCCACTGGTAGCAATTAATTTACAGTCCCTGGGTACACGTAGTACCATTGTATTGGGAACTTACAAGTAAATTAATATGACTGATTAGGTGTAAGCCAATTCGACCTTGTTTTAATGAGAGAGCACAAGCACTTTAGCACTAGCTAGCAGTGGCAAAATGTGCAGAGTCTAAGGCCAGCAAAAACAAACTCAGAAAAACAGGAGTGTTGAGGGAAAAATGTTAAGAGAGAACCATGCCAAGGATGCCAGGTCCAACAGTCCTCAAATATCAGGTTCAACAAACACTTGCATTTCTAATTGTCTCAACTGGACATTTCATCATCCGCCAATCTCATGAAATACTAGGGATGTCCATCTAATAGCAGGTTTTTTCATCACCACTGAGCCAAGGATCGTTAGAATTAAGTCAAGAATGACCACAGTAGATTTTGGATAAACACCCTACTGCCATTGTCACCACACCACCACAACTATATAATGAATGCTCACAATATGTCAGTGAAAGGCCACTTCGATGCCAGGGGTAGCCATAATGTTTTATATGCTAGCATAATGTATCAAAGCTGGGTAACTGATCTGATCATAACCAGAATTTGCAAGAAAGCTGACAATATGGCACAGATGGATCGCTAATATTAAATTGTCACCATGATTGCCCTTAAAATACAACTGATGGTTCTGTATTATATCAAGGATAGTCAAAATGCCCATTGCATGTCAATGATGGGACTCTTATGTGCTGGGATAGAAATAATGTCATCAAGAAACCCTACCATATGCCGTGGATGGGCCTCTATTGCGTTAGAATTATATAAAATGTCAAGAGTATCCACTATGTATTGAAAATGGATCTCTGTCATGCATGGGATATCCAGACTATTACCAAGAATATCCAACCTATGCCAAATATAGGTATCTAGTGTGTCAGGGATTACTAGAATGTAGTTGGGAAAGGCCTACTGTATGTCAGGGATGTGACCTTGTTATATTAAGGATAGCCAAAATGTTGTTAAGAATATCCATTATATTTCTAGGGTTGGTTCATATTATGTCCTCAGGAGTGCTCTCTGTTTGTTAAAAGAGGATCCGAGTTATGCTATTTAGCCTCAGAATGTCACCAAGAATGCCCCCAGTATGTCAGGGAAGGAAAACTATTACGTGATCAATTTCCATATTGTTGTCAGGAAAACCTACTATATTTCAAGAATGTGCTTTGTTTCTGTCAAGGTTAGATACAGTCATCGGGGATTCCCATTATATGTCAAGAATGTGCTTCTATTATGTCAAGTATAGACGAAATGGCATGACTAATGCATAACATATGTTAAAGGTGGGCAAAGGTTGTGAGTATGTATCACTCCCTTCTCTGAAATATTCTTCTACTCCTCCAAACTGAACGGAGAGTTGTGTTACATTGAGACCTCATTATTCCACACCTCAAGTATTGCCACATAATCTTCGACTAGGTTCCCTAAGGACCCCATTGCCCAGTTTCAACCATTCCAGAACCAAGCAGGAGGTAGTGACTTAACCTCTGAAAGCGAGACCACATGCAACCTGCTTTTAATGCATTCCAGTGTCTCCCAGTAGGTGGCTGGAAGAACTTCAAGGTCGTGTGCATTATCCACAAACCATACGGGAGAAATGCAATGCTTACCTGCAGAACTGGCACTTCACCCCAACCAGAGTTCTTCGCTCTCTTTCAGCCCATTAACTTAATATTTGGCTCTGCAAATGAATGAAACACAGGTGCAGTACTCTGGGTGTACAAGGGCCAAGTCTCTGTAATGGCCTTCTTCCGAATCTATCAGCCAAAACTATCTAACTTGTTTAAAACTCAAGGACCTTCTAAACATGGAACTTTTCAGGCTTATGGTCTTCTAATATGTTTTGTGTGTTTAGCTAGGACAATTTATTTCCTCCAAATGCCATATATTTTCAGAAACGCAATATGAGTCATTTTGAGACGAAATAGCTGGTCATGGTAGTTGATTTTCTCTAAAAAAAAAATGCATTTCACTATGTTCGAAATATCGTTAATTTAGTCTTAAATTATACTTTTAATTTCACTAAAATATTGTGTACCGCTTTACAAAATACAGGTAGTGTGCCAACATTATTCTCGATTGAACTACGTAATCACGGCAGCTAAATAGGGTGGATTATTGAGTTTTCAGATAACCTGCTGCTTTGCTTTCGAAGTAAATTGGCATATTCGCTGCTTTCGAAGTAGCTGGAATAATAACATCTACTGAGAGCGATATTGAGGTGAATTCTCCTCCAATATGCACACTCCTTTTAAGACAATTTAGGACATCTCTGAGTTTAACTCAGTTGAGGATGCTGATGCTGATGCTGATATACCACAGACACAATTCATTGATTAATAGGTCCCACGCCTGTTCTGTTGCTTTTTCATAGGCACACAGCCCATAGTCTCGCTCTGGCAACTCATGTCTTCTTTGTCTGTTGCTACAGTGATCCAGAACACTGAACGCCTTTGATAGATTTCGATGAACATACATTTTGAGAAACGTTGTCATGTTCTCAAAAACTCAAAAAAGATAATATCAGTTTGACAAGTGACTACTTTTGAATTGCATATTCTCAATATCATCATGAAACTAACAAATGTCTATCTGCCTTTAGCAAATTTACTTAAATGCACAATGTTCTAAGAAACAGAAATTAGTATAGTGAGTGCAAAGCAAATGTATGCCACAAATGTGAGGGAAATATCCCAGAAACAAATGTAACCCAGTGCTCACTAAGGGTATTTTGAGATACAAAATGAAGTATTAATAATTGTGTTTGGAACAAATCTTGCAGTTACATTGTTCAAGCTGGCTAGACCACATTACCAATCTGTTTTTATTTTATATACCTGATCCTAGTCGATGGTGCACATTAGTAGCTAATTATTTTAGATCATTTTTGCCTCTCTTCACAATTGCACCCCCTACAGAAATCTAGGTGCATCCTAAAGGTCCAATGTCAAAAGACCCACTTAAATGAATGATGTAATTTTTGGCAATTGTAACAAGTGAGATACTCCACAACTAAAACGGGAGCTTCATGCTTTGCATAATATATGCATCACTAGGAACTTTCAAAATGCTTGGTTTCACCAGGATGTGTGGTTTGCCACTTGTGAGGGTTGCTCATACTTTAATCCAGAATGGCCTGGATCACATTTTACTTAAACAAAAGCTGCAGTCCCTTGCCTGGAATGATGCAGACCTTTCCCTGCTCGCTCCACAGAGACATGTGCCACATTAATGTTATTGTTAGAGAGAGCTATAGTGTGCTTGTTTATCCGGAGGTGTCTCAGTGCTAGCTTCACTCAAACACAATTAGAACGAAATCCTTAGTTATTAAAAAGCCACATTTTCCACTCCTTCCTAAAGGAAGTCAGAAAGGGCAAGGCCCTAATATGTGGAGGAAGATGAATCCAGAAATTGGTCACCCCTGTAATGAAACTTCTTCCTCCACAGTTCGTTCTTCATGATCTGTGGACCACCATTTTCTTGGCGAAGGAGAAACATAGGATTCTGCTTAGTTTGTACCACGCAAAAACCTGCCTCAGAAACTCTGAACCAGTGTTGTGCAAGGCTTTATGGGCAATACAGAGAGAGCGACTTCATACTGGCAACCAGTGTAGGTTATAGATTGCCTGGCAAACTGTTTAAAATTTGGGAATACCCAATAGCAGCCTAGCTGCGGCATTCTTCAGAGTCTGTAATCTATTCAGATGTTGTTCCTGCATATTAAAATATAGGCCATTACAATAGTTAAGATAAGACTAAAGCAGTGATGACAGTTTTTTTGCCATTAGTCAGAATATATGGGAGAATTTTTTTTATCATCCTCAGGATGAAGTATGAGGAGGAAACCACATCATTGACCTACTTTCTAAGTTCAGGTTATTGTCATAGACAACTCCTAAATTATTTGCCTTAGTCATGGGGATGGAAAGAAGTCTCAGATCCTCCAGCCACCAAGATGGGGCCCAAATAGGAGTGAGGTTTCTGAATAAATACCACAACCTCAGTCTTTCGCAAGTTTAGCTTTAGGCAACGTTTGTTCATCCATATAATAGCATGTATACAGTTGTGGAATTTGGTGTAGATGTTGTTATCATTGTTAAGATGTGATACCACAATTTTAATTTTGTCAGAATAGGAGGTTAGGGAGAAGCCTAAGGTTTTCACCTGAGTAGCGAGCCCTATTACATATACATTGAATAACGGCAGTCTGAGCAAGGATCCCTATTGAACCCCACGAGGAAGGGTGAAAGGAGTGCAGACATACTGATCAAAAGCCACAGTTTATTCTCTGCCAGTTAGAAATGAAGGCAGCAAGACAAGAGCCTTCTCTTTGATTTCTAGCTCTCCTAGACGGTCGATCAGCAGCTTGTGGTCGACCATTTCAAAGGCCGCCAACAAGTCGAGAAGGATGAGTACAGCAGCTCCTCCCCTATCCAGCTCAGCCCTTATCTCCTCTGTGGCCTTAATTAGGGCAGTCTCAGTACTGTGTGCAGGTCTTAGCCCAAATTGCTTTGAGCACAGAAGATGGTTTGCTAGAATAAAC
The DNA here is from genome assembly GCF_031143425.1 of Pleurodeles waltl. Lineage (NCBI taxonomy): Eukaryota > Metazoa > Chordata > Amphibia > Caudata > Salamandridae > Pleurodeles > Pleurodeles waltl. The sequence goes on from NC_090447.1 coordinate 663,048,027, forward strand.
TGCACAAGCTGTTGGTTCAACACTTTCTTAGCAATTTTTGTGGGAAATGGGAGGCGGTATACGGGGCGATAGTTATTGGGGTCTGCCGTGTTCAGCTAGGCTTCTTCATGAGGGGAAGAACAGAGGCTGTTTTCCAATGAGAAGGGAAAACCCTGGTCCTAAACAATGAGTTAAAGATAGCTGTGAGTTTCTAATGGAGAACCGGATTTTGTGGAGTGAAGGTCTCCTGTACAGGATTTACCTGAATCGTTTTTCCAAGGAGGTCTAAGTTGTTTGAAGCCTCAAACTATGAATAGATTTGATCAACGTTATCCCAGAAGCAATGAGCAAGTGTGCACAGAAAGATTGGTTTCAGTTTGCTACTTTCCTGCCTGGGAGTGCAGATAGTTTAGTGACTACTTGGAAAATATCCTTAGTCGAATTGTATGGTAGTTCAATTTGTTGAGTGAAGTAGCTACTTTTTTCTTTCATTAATAAGGATTTATATTTAGACAGAGCAAGTTTATACGAGTCTTTCTCAAGCTTGCCCTAATGAGAACACTATAATATTTCCTGTCTCCTGCAATTTTGTTTTTCTGTTCTAAGCTCCCCAGTGAACCAGGGCACAGAGGGTTTATTCCTAGGGGCAGAGGAAGTTTTATACGGAAGTAACCTGGTACAGACTGTATTTAGCCAGTTAGCATACTCTAAGGAAGCTTGCTCAGTATCTTGAGTAAGTGTAGGATGTGACTGTATAAGCTGCTGGGTGAATTGGTCAATGTCAGTTTTGTTTCAAGCATGAAAATGAGATGGTCGGCCAAGAGCAGTGCTTGGTTGGAAATTCTGTAGAATATTAATTAAAAAAATTACTATATGATAGTCTGACCAAATCAAATTTCTATCTAGTTTGTGCCCTGCCAGATGTGTGGGCTTGGTAATTAATTATGTTAGACTAGGGTGCTCATAAATTCAAGGAGAGCCCCTGAGGTACTGGGTTTTTCAGAACCGGTACTGATCCGGTAACCCAGCGGTGCCAGGGTACACCCAAAGACCTCGGGTACTTTCCTGATTCAGACCACAGAAACTCAGAGTCTTCTAGGTGAAGTCAAAGATCGAATTTATTGGCTGCAACCAAGTGACAAGCGTCCTGGAAGTACAACAGCACGGTTTGTATGTTCTCAGGAGACTGTGTTTCAATGCAAAGTCAGGTTTCCTTATATACAGTTTTTTAAGCTTCAGGCAAACATTCTTGACATTTTGGTTGGTCATTCACATGTTTTCACTACAAAGGAAAAAACAGTGTCATGATGAAACCTCATATTTCATGTCATCCAACCCATAATAAATTACCCGGCAAGGCCTAGTATTTTACATCAGATAAGTGTGGACCCCCAATAAAAACGGGCACCTCCCCCTCGTAAAGTAAGAAGAAGAAAAGAGCAGGTGCAGGTGTGAGCAAGATTAGGCAGGGTGTGTGAGCGATAATAAGGGTTTTATGGCATGGTGTGCCTTGATGCTATCTGATTCGGCCACTGGGAGAGGGACTGACCAAACAGGTTTGGCCTGAGGCAATGGTTCCAGCTTGCCCAGGTCAGAGAAAAGTCAATCAAGGTGTACGTGTCCTTGGAATCAAATCTGACTGTATTATAAGCCTATGTGAGGGCAACTTTTAAAAATGGCTGCCGTGTATAAAATGGGAGCCACGAGTGCAGGACGAAAATGGCGATTTCGAGGTGAAAACGCTGCTGGAATTGAGCAAAAATGCTCATGCTTAGTGTACTAGTCATTATCGGTCTTTTGATACTAAAATCGTACTGCTGTGGCAAAGTAAATTACATGGGTCCAGAATTTTTAGAACCACAAACCCTCCTTTTGCCCTTACATAGGCAATAAACCTATTCTCATGCTAATCTGAGTCCAGGTCTATGTTTATAAGGCCATGGAGATGTTGCTGGAGCAAAATTCTAGTACTTGGTAACTCTCTCTGGACAGGTTTCCTTGAACATGAAGTAGCACAAAAGGCCACATATGGCAGGACAAAATAAGGAATACCTCTATCTGCAGTAGGTGGCATAAGATCACACACCCAACAATTAGTGATGTTCACTACTAACTAGTGTTGATGCAGAAGCTGTACAAAAGAATTGCTTACGAATTCTGATCTTCTAACCTGCTCATGTTCAGGAAAAGGGTGAAAAGAGTGCAAAGAAACAATAGTAGGAAAAGACATAGGTTGGGAAGTGGGTGCAGAAGTCAATTGAGTAGAGAAAAACAATCCCACCCATGAATGACAACGTCATGTTTAAAAGACACTAGAAAACACGTTATTAAGAACATATAGACAACGGGAGAAAGTAGTGACCACTATTACAAATGAAATAATAATTTTTCACAACCCTAACCAAAAAGCAAATCCTAAAATTATCTAGTAACATTTTTAGGGCTCCTCTGCATTTCAGTAATTTTTGTATGTTCAGGTGGAACAGTGGTGACTATCATCAATGCTCTAAGGTGAAAAGGGGGTACTCTTTCCACAGAAAATGGACTTTATTCTGCTTTTACTAAACAGAATAGTACTTTAAAACAATGCCAGCAAAACAATCAGTCTCCTAACACCTAGTCTATACAATCACACGGAAACCTCTTGTGAAACCAACTATGCCCAGAGTCCGTTCAAAAAGCCTCTCTGGCAGGCTTCTATTGTCCATCAAATTTTCTTTTGTTGTTTTCTTTCGCATGGGCCTCTCAATTCAGGCCTCTTCGTGAGAAAAGTACTGCTTAGTTGGAGTGCCCTCATGGCAAACACCCACAGCTCACTCGAAAGTCTCAATGTCTTAAAGCAATGCACCAGTGTCTCTCCTCTGTGGCAGACACTACAAACAATGTGCTCTTCATTGATCAAGGGCACAAATCATCTCGTGCAGACCCAAGCACCATTAATTGGGAAATAGCTCAAGCTCAGCAGCACTTTCAGACTCCAACACTCATTATTTAGTGTCAGAGGACGCTCAAGCTGCTCTTTCATGGGCACCACAATATAGTGCCTTTTTCCAAACTTGAAATCTCCGGTGCACTGCCCTTCTTCCGTTGGAGCAAAGAAAAGGGGGTGTGTGGCCAAAACTCACGCCAAGGGGCTCAAGGGATTGCACACTGTCAGAGGTTACCAGCACATGACAGGTAGAGAAATGAAACCTCAAAACAGCTCTGCCATCAACAACAGGAATCCTTCTCTTTAGCTCTTTTACACTGAAACTTTGGTTTTGTGATGTCCAACGCCGTCTGATGGAGCCAGTACGATACCATGCGCTGGCGATCGCTCTCCAGCTTTGCTACTTTCTGGGTGCTGAGACTGTAGGGCCAAAACGTCCGTCTTTCATCTGTAGCTGTCACTGATGGGAATTAGGCTTAAATCAATGTCCTGCAGGTTATTATGACTTGATACCCGCAGAATCTAGTGACGTAGGAAATGTGCCACAGTTGTTAGTTCCCTTCAATTTAGTACAAAAACAGTTCATGGTTTTTAACAAGGGGACTGCAAGCAGGTGGTCAATCTTCAAAGGAGTAGCCATACACCATGGGCATAAAATACAAAGACAAAGGCAGAAGGGCAAAACAGGGTCTCTAGCATCTTTAATTGGGTTCTCTCCATTATTCTCTGCCATCTATAGCTACATGAGAATTCTAAATGAATGGATTTCCTCACACAGTGGCATTGTCTAATGGGGTAAACACATATTTTCCTCAATGATTAAGTCTAGGTGTTCCTCCTTATCTTAGAACATCTCAATAGAGAAATAACATGATACCGATTATCAGGGACATGTAGAAACCTTCCTTTAAAAACTGTGCATCAGGTGCACTATGCAATACACAGGCTAATAGTCAAATGTGCAAACAAAAAGACAACAACTAGAGGGTCCTGATATTTGCATGATTAGGACACATCTGATCCCACCAAAAATTAAAGTAGCAGGAACAGAAGGGAACCGAAAACCAAATTAAAATAGACATTGAAAATTCGTCATGTTCAAAAAGGTAAACATAAGATATCTCCTATTGAAATGGAAAACTTGTCTTACTATAATATTGAGTCAATTAACCAGTCTATCGCTACCCTGACAGTCAGGCTGGAAAACATTGAAGCAGGCCTAAGGCAAATTCTTGAAAACCAGTCTGGTCATACCAAAGGGAATTATACATAACATGGGGGTCCCTGGTACATCACTGCAGTCTGGAAATGTGAACCTGAACAATACATCAATAATAAAAAAAAGTCTGACTGGTGAAAGGAATTCGAAAAAGAGAAATGGGACTAGGACATAGCTAAAATCTCAATAACTAAGCATGATGCGACATTGGTCAGGGGAAGTAACAAAAGAAAAAATCTATAGGAAGAACAAAAAAAATTATTTGGGTGATAGTCAGACATGTGACACAACACCGAGAGTACGGGTGATACACAAAGGCCAAAGTTACACAAATTTTAACTCTACCGTTGGCGACTACACCATATACGGTACTCCTAGCTAATGTTTCAGTTCCTTGTTCAGGAAAAAATGAAAACCTGGTTTTCTTTTTAGGAACGAAAGCCATATGCTACTTAGGAAACAGAACATCATTAACTAATGTAATATAGAAATTAGGCCACCTTGAGTCACAGATCTATAATTTCATCCTTAGGTCCCATCAAGGCTACATAAATGTAGGGCTGCCTGTTCCTTTAAGGGAAGGGGCAGTAACGTGACTAACTACAGGTGACACACTTTGATCCTGTATATCTCTTTTTATTTTCCTTCAATACCATTATAGCCAAATAGACATGCACTGGTGAAGTGTTGTCTTTTATGTTCACAGCATGAAATATCATTATCTGTGGAATTTAGTAACCAGAACAAGTTCAACCAACTGTTGCGTAGCGATGGGCATCGTCATGACCATCCCCTCACAACACAGGGGAGCTTGTAATAGTATCAAAAGCAGCAACAAACATGCAAAAAGCAAATAAAAATAATAATAAAAACGCACAAAACGTCAAGCCATCAGATATACTTGCTGTGTATCAAGCACAAAAAGCATAGACAAAACAATAGCATGTGTGAATAAGCGGTGACACACAACACCATGTCATGTATTTTATGCACTGTAAACCTGCAGCCCAAAACCCAATATTTGGGCCTGTTTAATTTGTCAGGTTTAAAATCCTTACCCTCCTTTTGACAGTAGATCACCAGGCAATGGAAATCTGCTGTCAAATATAACTTTACTGTTTCTCTTCTAACATACAGGACCAGCAAGAACAATTCATGATGGGACCAAATACATGAAAATAAATTTCCATTACTTAACTGTTACCCTCTTGTCAGTTACTTCGCAATATCAAGCCACCTTAGTTTTACCTTTCTAAAAGTAAAAATTGTTACACTGACACTCCATATTAATTTGGCACCTACAATTTCCACTGTGAAAAATAAGTCTTAATTGGCAAATCGTTCTCATTAAGGCATGTAGCCTTCAAAATTTTAGAAAAGGGCTGCATCTTATTTTCTGTCTAAGACTTAATGCAACACTTCGTTTTCTGTCAAATAAAAGCAACTAGCAGGCATCATTTTATTTTTTTAGAGCTGAGACACAAATGTATCAGTTCTGCAGAGCATTTAACATGATGTTGGGACTTTCGAAGAAACCCCTTTTTTTTATATTTTCCCTTTGGAATTAAGTTCTTTAATTGTATTGATGTTCTTCTGGAGAAACCAGAAATCCCACTTTTAGAGGCCCGTAGGGTCATTCTGCATTTCACAGAGACAAGGCCCTAATTTAAAAGGTCACAAGTGTCAACATGACAGCCTCCTCCATTGTTTATGGGAAAACTAAAGATAGCATCTCAGCAGCGTGACTTGAGCCAGCCTCTGTAGCTCTCCTAGCTTCTGCCACTCTGAATCTGTCAAAGACAGTAGGCCTTCCTATTTTCCTTCTAACCTGCAATAATTCACTCTATTTAAAAAAAAATGTTTTTCCTTTTTAGGCGCTAAAAAAATTATCTCTATTTCCAGATTATTAAACTACATTTACTGTGAATAATTCACAAACCTTAATAACACACATACCAGTTGTTAGAATAAATGCTTGTTGCAATCCCATGCAATGGTACATATTTCATCAACCTCGAATGAATGAACGTCTCAGTAGGCCCAGCTGAAGTTAGAACCTTCAACCTTGATATTAAAACAAGCCTTTGTACTGGCACATTGACTCATTGAATCATAAGAAGGCACAACCTGCAAATATATATCAAACCTAAATGTATGCATTTACTGAAGCCTGAGACACTTTAAAAAGTACTCTGAATGAAAGAAAATGCAGTTTAAACAGTGCTTTTGCCCAAAATCGACTTTGATATTTTAGGCATTAAAAAATCAATATCCTACAATTTTCTTGCATAATATGCATTACCAGAATGTCTATTACACAATCCATGAGTCAGCCATTGAAAATATTAACTTATACTTTATAGAAATGAGCTTGTTTGCTCCTGCGCCAAGGGAAAATTGCACATACAAATGTCATTTTAGCGGTGCAACAAAACTTAAATTAAATTTTAATGTTAGGGGTCATAGTATAGGTATTAAGCTTTATAAATATTAAAAAACGATTTTGAAAGGCACTTATTTTTTAAATAATTTTTCCATAATTAATAATTTTCTTTAAAAAAAAAAAAAAAAATCTATTTTTTTGTGATAATTCCACATATAAAAGCAAGCTCCATCCCTTGCCTATTATTTGGGATACATTAACTCACAAGCCTAAGCGCATAAGCCTAACTTGAAATGCGTCACATTTTTGCGCCACTTTCATTTAAAAGGAAGGTTATGCAAAATTCCACCCGTGTTTAACTGGGAAAGTGCTGGCTGAATTGAACATTCCTATCAAATATACTGCAGCTGAAAAGTTTGCCTGTGAACATCTAATACAATGCATCTACGAAAAATGCTGTAAATGTATTTATTTTTTTGCAAAAATAGATAATTTCTTTTTTTTTTTGGGGCCCTATTTATATCTATTGAATGTGTTTTCTAATTTATTAAGCATTTAACGGCAGTTTTGTATATGTGCACAATTGCTCATTCTATAAATTAAAGAGCAACATATAGCAATGTTAGCACATCACATGGTTCATTTCTGGATTTTTTTTTAAGTTACTACTTAATATTAATTAACCAACATTTTACTTAACAAACTGAAAACATCAAGAAGACCCACAAACACACATTGAGCTCATTTCAGATATAAACAGAAAACACTCAGGACACACAATACAGCGCGCTTTAGCCATTTTTCATAAATAGCGCCGTCGCAATTTACTTACAGAACCGTTTGCAGATCCTAGTTGTAAGTCATATTTACAAGAGAAAAGAAAACTTTTCTCAATTATTTCCAAGAATAGCGGACCCATACTTTATTAAACGTGATGGGGCCTACTCCGTGCTTCACATATAGTTCATAGGTTGGAGTTCCAATCGGAGGAACCGGACATGAGTCCTCCAACCGGGAGTCCCTTTTACAACCAAGACAAAACAAATTTCCAAGTCTGCTAAGAACAGGCATCTTCGCTCACTAGTCTAGCTTCAAACTTCAAAGGATTATCGTTTACGATAGTCTCGTGAATACACGAGTCCTTCGGCTTTGGTACTTGCAAGTTCCAAATCAAAGTGATCCCGAAGGGATACCAAACCAAATGTCCAACTAAGGACCAAACCAAGGCCCGTATTTATACTTTTTTTAGCGCCGCATTTGCGCCGCTTTTTGACGCAAAACGGCGCAAACCTACAAAATACAATGGTATTTTGCAAGTTTGCGCCGTTTTTGCGTCAAAAAACGACGCAGATGCGGCGCAAAAAAAGTATAAATACGGGCCCAAGTGTCCAACTAAGGACTGGGAGACACTCCACTTATACTTAACTGAAAATATCGATGACGTCACCAGAAGACTCGTCTTATCGTTTCGCTCTACCAAACATCAAGGGTCCAAATCAGGGCGATAGCCAGGGCAGCAGTCCTTCGTAGCCGTTGGGAAGCGGGGAACCTCGCAGCAAAGACTTTCGGACCACGTCGACATGCAGGGGTCGATGAAGTGGCGGCCTTCCTCCAGAATTTTCACACGAAGCTCCCCACGGACCTCAGGCTTAGACCGGTACCGCTGGTATTGCCCCACGTTGGGCACCAACTGAGGTACTGGGTTTTTCAGAACCGGTACTGATCCGGTAACCCAGCGGTGCCAGGGTACACCCAAAGACCTCGGGTACTTTCCTGATTCAGACCACAGAAACTCAGAGTCTTCTAGGTGAAGTCAAAGATCAAATTTTTTGGCTGCAACCAAGTGACAAGCATCCTAGAAGTACAACAGCACGGTTTGTATGTTCTCAGGAGACTGTGTTTCAATGCAAAGTCAGGTTTCCTTATATACAGTTTTTTAAGCTTCAGGCAAACATTCTTGACATTTTGGTTGGTCATTCACATGTTTTCACTCCAAAGGAAAAAACAGTGTCATGATGAAACCTCATATTTCATGTCATCCAACCCATAATAAATTACCCGGCAAGGCCTAGTATTTTACATCAGATAAGTGTGGACCCCCAATAAAAACGGGCACCTCCCCCTCGTAAAGTAGGAAGAAGAAAAGAGCAGGTGCAGGTGTGAGCAAGATTAGGCAGGGTGTGTGAGCGATAAT